>NC_134415.1:62099631-62402661 GCF_030867145.1 Opisthocomus hoazin
ATTGCATTATACTGAATTTGAAACGAGTACATGAACAGCATCAAGAAACTAAAAGATGTGCCTAAAAGCAACAAGCTTTCTGGAGGGGAGAAGACAAGGCATCGTAAACTAGCTTTTACTTTATATTGCCATTTAAGTTAAGTGAATGTTTGTCCCTGCAGCCCTTTACTCTCTTCTCTTTCTATATTTTTTAAATACAGGGATGTAGCAGTGGACACCGTGAAGACAGGAATGGGAGGAAAAGCTGGAAATAAAGGGGCAGTGAGCATTCGTTTTCAGTTCTATAGTACCAGTTTCTGCTTTATATGCAGTCACTTAACTGCTGGGCAGACTCAGGTGAAAGAGAGGAATGAAGATTATAAAGAAATCACACAGAAGCTCAGCTTCCCAATGGTAAGTGTGGATGTATGTAGGCTAAAAACACTGGAGATAAAGGCTATATCTTTATGAAAGCTAGTCTCAGGCTGTTTTTGATGACAGGTCATCAGAGAAGTCACCTCAGTGCGGTGGAGAATGGGCGTAAAAGAAAATGGTAAAGAAAACATAAAAAAAAAGGAAGCATGTTTCACAGGAGACCAGATACCACCCAATACGGCACTTGCTTTACAAAAGTGCTATGCCTTTCAAAAAATACGGTTGCTGCAGTGCTTGATAAGTCCTCGCCTTTGAGCAGTGTTCAAGTTGATCTTTCAGAATGGTGCAACTTAACTGACAAATCTGTGAGGCGTCATGGATGAGATCTAGGTGACTGGTGTTAGAGCTGGAGAGCATGATACTGATAGCTCTTGCTGGCACTATTTAGTAGGGGTTCCCACGAGTTAGTAAGGGTTCCTAAAAGACCATCCATGCCACTCAGTACATCAGTGCTTCAGCTGCTTCTGCTCGGGTGCGATATATCAGTTCTTGGTCCCTGGTACAGTACTTTGTGTTCCCTTCATTTTGTCCTCGTGAAGGTGTCACTGTCAATGAACTGCTGGCTTTTCTCAGAGTGTGGCAAGTAGGCAATATTGGTCTGTATGAATAACTTTACTCCCAAATGGTGTCAAATCAATCACCCTAGTGTTTTATTTTGCACTTGTCTCCTCAGGCCAGCAGATAACCCATGGGATTTGATAGCAGTGCTTCTTTGCTTCCCTTAATGTTGGTAGCTTTAATTTCCGCAATGCTTTCTTTCTCAGACTTCTCTGGAGAGGTCCTAAACCAGGGAGGGAATTGACCAGTTTGTGTATTCTGATTAGTCAGCAAAAAATGGCATTTAGGTCACAAAGCATAAAATTTTAACTCCCTGTTGTTTGCAAGTTTTAGAGGCTTGGCACATGCAGCGTATCAATCAGTTGTTTTATGTGAGAACTAATACTGACAGTCTGAATGTCCTGCTTAGAATATCTGTTCCAAATGGCTATAAAGATGTGCTTATGGTAGTTTTTCCTTCTAATACCTCATTAACTGTTTCATGTCCTTTACATTTACAATAGTTAAATGTACCTTGTGTGTGTAAGACATATAAAGAGTGCCCTCTAGTGCTGTGACAGCCACAGCTCTGCAACATTTCCTGTGCAAATCTCTGGGTTTTAGAGCTTTATAGCTTAACTGGTGGGGGCAAAAAAAAAAAGATGGGTTAGAGGATAGGATATTAAGCTTAAAATTGGAGTGAATTTTCATTAATGTTTTATTTCAATACATTTACAAAACTGTGATGTGCACAGAAGATCAAATTTGGAGCTTGTTCCTACTCAGGACCTTTGCTGCTGAATGTGCCTTGGTACCAGAAGCACATTTTGTGTTATATTTAGAATATGTAAATGTATGTGTGTGAAATGTGCTAGGGAAACAAACATGTATTTTAAATATTCATGATAGCCAGATTGTGAATATAAAGCTGGAGTCCCAGCTTAGACATACCTTCAGGAAACAGTGGTCAGAGTCTGATACTCTTGTTTACAAAATTCAGCTCAGTGGGATGCAAAAGACAGTGAAGAAACCATTCCATTTTAGCACAAGATGGATTTTAACAAACAGAATGTGGCAAGTAGGTCCGGTATTTAGTAATTCAGAGAGACTTAGTTGTGCATTCTAATGCATTTAAAAGGTATTTTCACGAATGTGATTTAATATTAACAGTATTCTGTCCCTCTAAACTAGGGGCGGAGTGTATTCTCACATGACTATGTCTTCTGGTGTGGTGATTTTAACTATCGCATTGATCTAACATATGAGGAAGTCTTCTATTTTCTCAAACGTCAAGACTGGAAGACACTTTTGGAATTTGATCAACTACAACAGCAAAAATCCAGTGGAAAAGTAAGGCAGTGTCATTTTCTTATGTACCTGCATGTTGGCTTGGTCTAAGTCTTGAGAGAGTGAAAAATTTGCATTTTCAGAACCTTGTTTGTAGTACATGAATGTAGTAGTTTGTTTCAAAATCAGAATGTTGTTTGTTTGCAAGAAAGTTGATAGATCACAATGGCACCTACCTCATCTGTAACTAAGAGATCGTGTTTCTTTTCATAGATTTTTAAAGACTTCCATGAAGGGACTATTAATTTTGGACCAACATATAAATACGACGTTGGCTCGGAGGCTTATGATACAAGTGATAAGTGCAGAACCCCAGCTTGGACTGACAGAGTGCTTTGGTGGAGAAAGAAACTGCCTTTTGAAAAAACAGGTGAGTTGGATCTTTCGTCCTTTACGTGAAAGTTGGTTTAGGTTTCATCCAGAACCCGTATAAGGGGGTTTAGTCTAGTGAATGATGAGAAAGGGAGTTAGTGAGTTGTGGGTTGAGACCTGTCTTTAGATGTGTCCTGAACGTCTAGTCAAATTGCAGGGGCTTTACTCCAGCAGATATTCTTTCGTCCTCATTGGAATAACTTGCAGAGATAGAGAGCGCCCTTCCTACTTGAGCCTGTGAACAAAGGCTTCATGCTGTGGATTGAAAAGGTGCTGGGAGCTCGCTGAGGAACTGAAAACAATCCAGCTGTAGCGATCTAGAAATTATTCTGTTGATTTTCAGCAGAATCATCAGTCCACATAAAGTCCCTATGTTACAACGCCTAGGTTGTTAAAACTGTTGTCCTTAGTAGGTGTATTAGCACTTTTCTGTAATGCCTTCTGCCTTGGTAATTCTTAGGAATATTTCTGCTACTTTCTGGAGTTGGGCAAGATTTCATTAATTAGTACTGCTAAAGTACTTTGAGATCATGAGTGGCCAGCACAACAGAAGGGCTGTTTTCACTTGTTATTCGAAAGTTACAATAACAAAATAAAAAGTATTCTTTGCGTATCCAGGGACAGTCCATTCTCTCAGTCTGCAGGTACATCTATCTCCCGATGTTTATAAAATCTGAAAAAAATCATATTAAAAGTGTAATCGCTGGAGGAGTAATTTGGTTTGTAGCTGCAGGTGTGATTTTTCACATGCCTGGGAACTACTACGTGGAATCCAAGTCATACCATGAGTACACTAAGTGTAAAAACTACAAAGTGAAACTAGGGCAATCAATACACGTCAATGCGATATAGAGTTATTCACTCTTATTTCAGGAATTAAAAATAAAGTAAAATTGTAGAGTCATAGGTTGGAAAAGACCTCTAAGATCATCAAGTCGAAGGAGGACTTGAGGAGCTTAAACCACTGATAGAGATGTAATCTGGGAAAGAAAAACTGTATGAGACATAGTAAGGAAGTTAAAACAGCCCTCTTGTGCTGGCTGTTTTCACTTTAGGGAAAAGAAAACCCTTCAACCTTTTCAATGCATATTCCCTTTTTTGCATGGCAAGGCTTGCCCCTGGGAGGACTTTAGTTGGTGGAGTACAAGCGGAATGTAGGACCTGTCTAGCTGGTTTGCAAGAGCTGAGGCAGGTTCCTTTGTTTAGAGCTTGTAGTTCCTCCCACAGCTAGCTCACCTGCATGCATACATAACTGACCCTGTCTGTTCGCCCACCTTCCCAGCCTTGCAAAGCTCTTCTAATTAGTTCACTGCCAGAGTTCCTCTCCTTTACTGCTGGTGACAAGACGATTCTACCTCTCTGCTCTGATTCTTTTGCCTTGCTGCTTTTTGCTGCTATAGGCTAGATGAGTGTTTGCCTTCTGAGAAGAAAGCGTAGTCCCAGTACAAGTGATTAGGCAGAAACGCCATATTCTGTATTAACTCATTTTCAACTCCACAGAAAAGAGAGTTATCCATTAGCCCAGACAGTGACCTAAAAACTTTCTTGTTATTGACAGCAATATAATACCTCACTCTCGCATGGTGTCTGGAGCACTTTCCATCACCTTAATGCATTGCAAAAAGAAGTATTTGGAGGTTGGATTTATATGGATGCTTTCTCCCATCTCTTGTGTATTATTTCTCCAATCCCTATGTATTATTCAAATTTGCAATGTATTTTGCAAGTACAGTGTCTATTTCTATGCTCAGTAGTCGGGCAGGAGGAAAAATACTAATACAACTCTGTCAAGCCAGATTGTACAGGTAATTCACTGGGTGACATTCAGGTTAACCATTTTGCCGGTGTCTTACTCTAGCGACCAGCTGTCTCTGTTGCATTCCCTGTCCTTTCTGTACTTTTTTTCCTAGTCCCTAACTTGTAGATCTTTTAGGATACAAGCTCTTCTTTGAATGGTGTATACAAGAACAAAAAACCCCACCCCCCCACTACTAGGGTCTGTGAAGTGCATCCTAATAAAGTAGCTTTTAACTGCTAGTAAAACTAGCTTTCAGTGAGTTTTAAATCGTGTTTTGTGCTGCATAGCTGGAGAGATCAATCTTCTAGACAGTGATCTGAATGCTGAAACTAAAGTCAGGCACACCTGGACCCCTGGAGCCTTGATGTACTATGGGAGAGCGGAGCTGCAAGCATCTGACCACAGGTAAAAGTCCTAAGCAAATAATCAGAGAAAGGGCCACTAGGTTAGAATGTGTTGTACTGAATTACACCTTCAGTGTGAGGGACTGAGTCTGATTGTAACAGGAGTTACACCCTTGTTCTGTGTTCAGTATCCCTTTGATGTTTTTTTTTCCCCCTGCTCATGATGGGTTTTGTACCAGGGGTGGCAAGTATCTATGCTCCTGTATTGATTCCTCCTGCACCATGATCTCAGCAAGGGTTGGAGAAGTTGCAGCAACGGGTATAGAAAACTGAGGGCTTTCTGTTGCTTGGTTTGGAAAGCTCCAACACCAAAAGAAGCTGCTCTGATGGACTCGACTCACCTTGCCATGGGACAGGAGGAGGTTGGGACTGTGTGGCCTGAAGAGGAGTAAGCCATGTACATAGATAGGACCAGGCGTGACCTCTTCAGAGCAATGAAGTGTTGGGCTTCTGGGCTTCCCTTAGAGTTCGGGATGGGAGGAGAAGGAGGAAAAAACAAAGACCAGTGGCTCTAGTTGGTCCATATTGTTAACTTTTCTTTAGGCATACGAATGACCTTTCTTTGTTAAACTTGTTCACCGCTTCACTTCTCTGAAACAAATTCTGTGATAAATACACCTTGAAAGCTCGCTTGCTTTCAGAATAATCTTTGTCTCACCCCTTGCATGCCCTTTGGAAATGCTATGATATTGTTCCTCATAGCAGTGCTCTGTGCTTCTCATGGTGCTCTTGCACGCCAGGACTGTTCTGTATTCCTCCAGCAATAGAAGAACATGCCTCTTGCAATCAATTTCTCTGTGTCAAGGCTTTGACATTGCCGTGTTCCTCAAAGCACAGTGGAGCTGCTGCACTCATTATATAGGACCCTGAGGATGCAATCTCTGACACATGGCTGTTGTACGTTGGTTTTCTATTTCAGCAAACTTCACTGCAAAAACTGCTTTCTAATTACAGTCAGCAGGTTTGCTTTCCCAGGGTTTGTGCTGGAAAAAGGGCTTAGCTATATCTTTGTGACATATGGAAATACACTATGATTCACAGTGCTTATAGAAATAGCTAACACTTTCTATACCTTTTTTTTCCCCTTTACCGCTCCTTTCTAGCTCTGCTGTTGCTCTCATATGGTCTGGTAGTGCGTATTCCAGAGCCTGCTCCATTACAAGTAGGAGGCAGCAATTTTGATGTAGTTAGAAGAGCAGCCTTCCCAGTTACTGCTCTGTATGTGTGTGCAGGTGGGAGTCTGAGAATGTGGATTGCATCCACTGAGATGAGACAAGCTTTACTCTTTCAGACAGCTTTCTCAATTTTATTTAGATCTAACACACAGAGAGGTAATTTGTAAGAAAAGGCTGAAGAAGCAAGTTTGCAGTGTTCGCTGCTTATAATATGATGGATTGAGGTGTGTTTGCTACATAACCACAAGTACTTTGCCCTTATGTTTTGGAAGAAGACATCTTTATGTGGTCTTGTCTAACAGAAAATAGTATACTGTCTTCCCGATCTACAGATGCTTTGGGAGACAGCTGTTTGATAGCGAGTGAAGTATCCTGGTATTTTTAGACTGCAGGTTTGCCAGAAGTGCTGCACAGAATTGTTATTTGAATTCTTTTATGGTATGTCCTCACTGTTACATTCATCTACTGTAGGGCTGGTAAATACAATTAATGGTGCTCAGTGCATGATCTTCCACTGCAGGAAAAATGAAACAATCCACCAGACTCTGAACTTCTGGGTTGTATTGCCAGCCACAGCGCTTTTTTGCAGTGAGACCTCCAGTAATTTGTCCCGCTTCTCTTTCTGTGTAGAACATACGTAATAATCACTTCCTTCTGAGGTATAGCAGGCTTAATGAAATAACTGCAATGAGATTTGACATCATGGAGTTAAAAATTATCATAGATGTATAGAGCTTAAACAATACACTGTTTGTCCTTCACACAACTAGTTTCTTACCAGTCCTACTGCTTGATACTGATTTTCATTTGATATAAGCATTTCCTATTGGACAATGTTGATCTTAATTTTAAATAAGCATT
Source organism: Opisthocomus hoazin (assembly GCF_030867145.1). Lineage (NCBI taxonomy): Eukaryota > Metazoa > Chordata > Aves > Opisthocomiformes > Opisthocomidae > Opisthocomus > Opisthocomus hoazin. The sequence continues at coordinate 62,106,540 of NC_134415.1, forward strand.
TCTCCTTTCTTTCATGTAGGCCAGTGTTAGCTATTGTAGAAGTGGAAGTTCAGGAAGTTAATCAAGCTGCCCGTGAGAGTGTTTTCCAGGAAGTGTCGTCTTTCCAGGGACCGCTGGATGCCACAGTAGTGGTAAATCTGCCATCGCCAACGCCTGAAGAGAAAAATGATTTTCCGGAGGACTTGCGTACAGAGCTTATGCAAATATTTGAGGATTATGGCACTATTGTTCTGGTCAGGTGAGTCTAGGATCTGAAATGTCATGTCATCTGTTCAGAAACACAGGATAGAAATTGCCTTTTTGTCCTGACAGAATTAATTTTGTATTAGAAAGTAGTATGCTGAATTCTTTTCCTGCGTGTTGAATTCTTCATTAGAAATTGAATACAAATGTTTTGAATATCTTTTACCTCTAGTCAACCTGTTAAAGAAACAGTCGAACAGCTCTCTGGGCTGAGTAGAGGAGAATTTTATTCAGTACAGCACCATAAAGCGGAGGCTTTCATGTGAATCATCACCTTTAGATTCAAGCCTCATTTCTGTGCATTGCTTCTGCTGTCAGGTCTGCGGGCCCTGCCCCACTTCCTCCAAGGAGGCCTGCTCTCTTCCAGCGCTCTTTCACACTCACTAGGATTTCCTGGCCAGCTGTCCTTGCTTTTGGGGGTCATTTTGTGTGTTTTATTAATAATATGGCTTCTCACAGCTCTAGCACCTACTGAGTTTGAGAGGGAGGATATGATACCTTCTGGCAGAGCAGTTTAATTTCATTCCTTGATTTTGTACAGGGCTCCAGCGTAGCTATGAGACTTCTATTTTAAGAAATACAGGCGAAACTGGTCAAGATCTGACACATGACCTAGGAAGCAAGACCAGAAACTTGTTTGTGTTGTACTTGATCCATTTATTAATGGAGAAAACTGATGACCTGTTGCATGATTTCATAAAGTGCCAAGTATAAGCTGAGGGTTCAAAAGCAGCCCTGCAGGAACAGCAGCACCACCTTGCTTGTGAAGAAAAGGAGCAAGAAAAGAACAGGCTTTGGTGGTTTGGTTTGGTTTTGTTTTGAATTGCTTTACAGCTTGATGGTATACTGGTCTTTGGTAACATCATTTGTCCTCTGAGGTGAGGGATGTGCAGAGCCATGGAGGTGGGTACAGAGGGAGCTTGGATAGCGGACTTGGTATACTGTCAGCAGCTGCTGAGATGTTTGTACTGCTGCTTCAGGGGTGACCCAGTAAAGGGCAGTGTGCTGGGAGCACACAGGAGGGTGGCGGAGAGGAAGAGCCCAGCTGGGATTCATAGATCACTTTTTCCTCTCCAAACAGTAGAGTTGTGAAGAAAATACAGCTAAAACCAAATACATGGCTGTACAAAAATATCATGCTTGCCTTTAAGGCTTTTTATTCAATGGTGAAGTAAAATGCACCGCTTTCTCTCCTCTGCCTTTTTTTACTAGGATCAGTGGAGGTCAAATGCTGGTGACATTTGCAGACAGCAAGTCAGCTCTTCGTGTTATGGATATGGATGGTGTCAAAGTAAGACTCTCTCAAACCTGTAATAATAATTTCATAATGAATTCCTCAAAAGTGATTCCTTAGAATGGGATAATTACGTTTCTAGCTAAATCAAGTAGCATTATTTCAAAGAACCTTAGTGCTCACAAAGTCCTTAGCTTTCACAGCTGCTGATGCTTCTCATGCTGCATTTAAGTTTTGGGAGGGCAGGAGGTGGCTTTTCTTGGAGCTCCTAAGCGGTTCTTAGGATCTGGCCTCTGATACTACTGCAGAATATATGGACTTGGTCATTGTTCTGGCACTTGAAGAAGTTCTCCTGAGATTATGTGTGACTTTATACTGTTGCCAAAGCATCCTCATGATGTGGGTTGGAGATATTTTGTTTCTCTGAAGTGTATCGGATTAACTCCTTCTGCCAAGCTGGAACAACATGATTAATTGGCCTCCATGGCAAACTCAGCGTTAGCAGTAGGTGTTTACCTTCCCATCCCCTGCTCTTCCTTCTTACGCACGTACTCTACAAAATTCATCAACCCCCTCGTTTATGCGGACAAAATTGTTTGTGGGGCTGCACTGTGAACTTCACACTAAAGTAATGCATTTAACTCTCCTTCTTCTTTCATACTTGGAGTTTTATGTTTTAATTTGGCTCATTTCATTGATGTAATTTATAGCACAGACTAAAACACAATTGTATGTGCACAATTTGTGAAGGTGCTGGGAACCTGGGTCACAAGCTTTCTGAACTAATTTTTCTGCCAAAGCTGCTGGCTTGGATACATCTCTCCCCAAATGTCATGGAGCAACACATATAAGCAGCTGTGGTCTTAATCTGTTTAATAACATACTTTCCATGTACATCAACCATGACGTTTGGGATGTTCTGAGCAGAGAGTCGCCTTACGGGTGGCAGCAGGTAGCAAACTTGTGTGGTTTAAAGCTGCTGACTCAAAAATGGAACCTCCCACACCATTATTACTATCACAGTATAATTTTGATGATATTTAATGTTTCACCTGTTTATCAAGTATTTCCCAAATGCGGTGCTTTTGAGCTGTGCAGCTAATTTTTTTTCAAGAACATTGTTACAGTCTGAAAAGTTGGTTATGGGGGTAGGAAGAGTGCTTCCTTTTCATTTAGCTTCTGAAATGAAGCTTTAGTTGTATCAGTTTCTGAAGCAGTTGTACAACAGGCTGGCAGCACTTCTTGTTTATTCTGTTCAGATGTTCTGATTTTGTGAAGTTGCTTGGCAAAGGGGAAACAATTCTTTCTTTGTGTTAGGTCAGAGGCAGAACAGTGAAGATCCGGCCCAAGACCAAGGACTGGCTAAAGGGCCTTCAGGAGGAAATTGCTCGAAAGCGGGACAGCATTGCCCCCATGTCCCCCACAGCAAACTCCTGTCTTCTGGAAGAAAATTTTGACTTCTCTACTTTGGACTATGACTCAGAAGGTGAACACCAGGTTTCTAAGCTAAGTTGTGAGAAATTACTTTGCTGACTTTGGTTGCACAGAGAAGGTGCAGAATGAATGTTAGTGGTATCTTAATTTGTAATGAAACCGCACTTCTTAAAAAGAGGATTGTAGCTAAAGCCACGACCTGGCACTGTGCCAACGCAGAGAATTGTTGCTTAGATCCTCCTATCAGTTTAGTGCTATAGTATATGTTAGCAAATCCAGTGTATGGTATGGTTGTCTGCATAGAAACAAACTGTAATGAAACACATGGGTTGCACAAGAAGCTTGCTCAACCCGTGTATTAAATTGATTGGTTGGTAGTAGAGAGAGACAGAGAATGCATTTGCTCACTAGGTCCTTGTTATCTAATATTTTAATTCAGGTGATATAGTGGAGGATGAAGATGATTATTTAGATGATGCTTTGTGTCAAGACCTAGTAGCAGACACAGCAGAAGATATGCCTGAGGGCTGTGGACATTTCACCTCCATAGATCATGCAAACAAATCTGGACAAAACTCACGGCTGTATAAAGGTAAATTATCTACAATCCTTAAAGTAAGAACTGAAGGTTTGTTGTTTGTTGTCCTTTTGTCTGTATTTCCCTGTTTATTTATGTTTTCACTGTAGGTCGTCCAAAGATAAGGATCATCTTTTTGGCACATGTTTGTACAGTTGAGTTAGTAGACTGTAACGGAGGCCCTCAGGCATACCAGCCATACAAATAATAAGGCTTAGAGCCTCCTTCTCTCTAGTCCAGGGCAAGGCAGGAGTGCTGAGAAATGCTGATTTCCTTTTATAGATGGGAGAAATTCAGACTTTTTGTCCATTTGATGTTGTTTAGCACCAGAGCATACAACAAAAAATTGTCCATTATTTTCTTATTGGTGAGGGCCAGAGCAAAGTCAAACCAAAGGAATCCTAGTGATGGGCTTGGCCCTGTTCTTTGAGCAATAGCTGTAGCAGTGCCGTCAGGTGTAAGCTGGACAGTCCAGGAGGCTCTTGTGTTCAAATGACTTACTTCAAGGAAGCCTAAAGTTTCTCCTTTGTTCCTATTTTATTTATTTCTGAAGAAGCTGAGGTTCACACAGCAGGTGTATTCATTCTTTTAGTGCTTCATGAATGTGTTACCTTTTTTGCTGGTCACCTGGCTTGTTTGCACGTTGTTGTGAAATGACTTGGTAAAGAGAAGATAAAGCTGTGAAGAGAACACAGATAAAAACTGCAGCAAGAACTAGCTAAATCAGTGGTGGTCTTCTACTGGGATGTGATCAGGACATGCTGCAGTGGCCAAACATTGACAGGCTGGGTCGTGTATTAAACACTTCATCATGACAGCAAGTGATTCGGTAGCTGTCTTTCTGCACTCTCGCCGAAGTGTTTTGTCTTCTGACATAAAAGTGAAAGCTTTAATACCTTCAAAGGTTGAGTCAGAAATAGAGTTCAAAAAGATGAAATGAAATTTGTAAGTTTACACAGACAGGTTTTCCAAACAATCAGAGTGATACACAGCTTTCTTGCCCACCTTGAGTCGTATGCTGGGTGCCGTGTGGCCAGACCCAGAAACCTAGCCCTAAGCCAAGGAGTAATCTGTCGTTATTAAATACTGTGAAGCCAATCACTTTGTATTATAGGATGCCTTGCCCTCCAAACACCTCTGGCCTACTGTGTGATGATTCATTAAGCTACAGAGAATTGCAGTGATTCCTTTCACCCGCACTAACTCTTCTCCACAAAAAATACCACAAAGTAAATGGAGATTCTAAAGTATGGTTTGAATGAGGTCAAGGTGGGGTCATGATCTCACACAACTCAAAATATGATATATTCAATCCATCTTGAAAGTCTCTGCAATTTTAGATGCCTCCATAAGCTTCCAATTCCGCCTGAGTAGCTCCTAATTGAAGGTATGACGATTGTATAGCTCGTTTAGACACAGATGGAAACCAGTGACAGGCAGAGCAGTGCGTGTGTGTCTGTTGGAGGTCAGAGAAGGGCATAGCCTCACGAAACTGCTGTCTCTGGGAGCTGTTGACCAAAAGCAGCAGCCTTTTAGGGGACGGGATAGAGTGGTGGTGGCTGGTTTTTGTCTTGTATTCGGTGTTACTGCCAGAACTCCAAGCCGTGCATTTAGGTGCCTGCATGACTCCTTGGATCCTACCGATGAGCCCATATCTGCAGCTTAGAAGTATTGAAAATGCAGGAAGAAGGAGGGGGGCGGGTTGGGCAGATCACAGGCTGTGTCTCTGTGGCTGCCATCCGCTGCTGAGTGGGAGTAGGAAACCATGAGGCAGCTCGGTATTCCCCGCAGAGCACAGCTTTCTGAAAAACAGGAGCTTGTGTAAAAATGCCTGAAGAATGAGAGACTGCTGCTACCACAGTTCCTTCCCCAACCTCTCCAAACCACAGGGACAAAACTAAATGCAGTGTATTTTGGAGCCCTAAGTAACATAACTGCATGGCTGGGCAGCCGTGGCAGTGTGAGAACACCGCAGTGAAAGCCCTCACTTCAGCAGACTGGGAGACTAAAGCAGTCCCTCCTTCTTGCCTCTCCAGCTGTCAGAGAGGGTTAAACGGGCTGAAAGACTGTGTCCTCACCTAGCCATGTAAGGTGCAGCCCAGGGCTATCAGCCTGAGGCAGGTCTAACTGTTAGAAGACACTGCTGGAAAGCAGAGGTGTGAAGAGTGAGCCATTCAGACAGATTTTTTTTCTCTGGCGTAAAAACTTCTCCTGAGTAAGGAAAGTTGTCTAATCCTCAGAGGGAATTCCTGTGTTCAGGAAAGAAGAGCAAGAGATGGACCACGACTAACCTCCTCGTGGCTGGCATGACACAGCTCGAATGAGAGCAGGTTGCTGCCAAATCTGGCTGTGAAAAGCTCAGAATCTACCAAGCTGTGACTAGTAACCCTGAAATCAGGTGCAGGCAGTCTTTGTGTCGGCACAAAGAGTTAATAAATGCTGGAAAAGGACTGAGAGAATTGTTTGACAAAAGGGTCGATGTTTCCTGGAGTGGGAGCAGGGAGGCATTTCGGGACAGCAGAACAATGCGAAAGGAGCAACGTTGTGTTGCTATCTGATGAAGGCTTGCCAGTCATAATCGCCTCTCTCCTGACCACCCAGATTTGGTGTGTCTCACCCAGCAGGTTTCTAATACAGATCCTTTCTAAAATTTCCCTAGATGATACAGACCTGGCTGATTTGAAGCGAGAGCTGGAGGCAAGCGGGGAATGCCGCCGCCGGACTCCCAGCAGGTCTCTGTCCATTCCTACCAGGCCTCGGCCACTTCAGCCGCCACAGAGGCCTCCCCCTCCTGGTGAGTTTGGTTTCCATTAATGGTGTGTTGGCCTCAGCCTGCCATTTCTGGGTGACAAAGAAGGTAATACCTTATTCTGAAACGTCAGGCTGTTGAGGTGCTTGTGCTTGCTTCCCAGACTGTGTCAGCTTGGCTATGGCTGCAGTTCGCAACGGGAGAAGTTTGTCTTTAGGATGACAGGTACTCCACAAAAAAAGCCTTTAGTGAGGATGAAATGGCCCATATGTCTCATGCTAACTCATCACTCAGGTTAGCGAGTTGGCCAGCCACTTTGTGGCAGTAAAAATAGATATCGGTATTTATGCCTGCTGACTTCCAAAGCCACTGAGTGTTTTCTTACAGTTTGTTTTTTTCTGACTTAATTGTAATCTTCCTTTTAAAAAGCTTTGACAAAGTACTTGTTCTGGATAATTTTTATCTTTTCCTGCTTTGCAAGCAATTCTTGCTTGTTTTTGTGTTCATGAAAGAAATGCAAAGTGGCTTATGATTTTCAGTGAGGCACAAAGTGATGCTCTTTACCTAAGCTCTACCCACCTGAGATGCCATCAGTGCTATGCTGCTCCTGGTTTTATGGCTCCTTTTGGATGAATGCTGCTTGCTGGATCAGCATAATCATCTTTGCCTTCTGTATGACACAAGCTATACATCGCATTTTTCTTCCAACCCAAAAGTCTCTCTTCTGTGTATATTTTCCAGTCTTAAATAGCAGGTTCTGTCAGACTCACTGCTGGAAGATGAGTTCTTCGGCATTATTCCCATTCATTCCCGAGTCTGTTGCACAGAGGTGACAACACTGGTATCTGTATTTCTGTGCGTGGAACGCAGTGTTAATGCTCAGCTGAGGTTATGGCACGGTTTAAAGCAGGGCGTCAGTAAACTGAGTGACAGACGCTCTCTATTAACCCCCGCCCTCCCACCAGAGAAAGGGAAAAGGAGGAAAAGGGAGAGAGACTTACAAACTGAATATAAAAAGTTTTACTAATAACATTAGTAATACTAATAATATTAATAACAAGAGAAATAATGTAAGATATGCAAAACCAATTTTGAGTTTCCCGGAGCTGGGTGCCAGGTGCTGGCGTCCCACCAGCAGCTGCTGGGCAGCACCAGGCAGTCCCAGACTGGCCTTGGCAGTGGGCAGGAACTGGACTCAGGAACGCACGGATCTGGATCAGGATCGGAGGTAGAACAACGAGCATGGTCCTCTTCAGAAGGCGGCTGTGAATGAAGAGAGCGAGACCCTCGTGATCCCCCAGTTTAAACTGAGTGTGACATGCACAGTGTGGAATACCTCGTGGGTCAGTATCAGGTCACCTGTCCTGTCCGCCCCTCCCGGCAAATACGACCCCTTCTGACTCCTCACTTGCGGGACCGAAGAGATCTGTTGGAGACCTTGGCTGCTATAGTGATAATTATAAACAGAGGCCTTTTTCTGCATTCCTTTCCTACCGTTAGTGCAGTGTAACTATAAACATTAGGTGTTATCAGCTTTGGAGCAGACAGTGTCTGTAAAATACACAGCCAGCTTCAGAAAAATGCAGTTACTTAGAAGAGCTTAGCTGTAAGAAAGATTCACTAAAAGAGAGTCGGTTCTGTTTTAACCAAAACCAGGACAGGTTATTAAGTTAATTAAATGAAAGCAAGAATAACTAGGAAATGGCTTCCTGATACAGTTCAAAATTTCAGTGTTTTGTTATGTGTTGAGATTTTTTTTCACCTTAGACCAGTAACAGTTCAGCCCATCACTCCTTCTAGATTAAAGTGTCTTGCACTCAGGCAGAGGAACTCAAAGTCCCGTTGTCCTGCAGGAAGGTCTTGCCTAGCATGTCTGCCCCTGGAGGAGCAGGGAGGGTGACAGTGCCTCTTTTATTTATCGCAAACAATTTCAAAGCTCCATTGCAGATAAAATGTTGTACCAGTTCTTGAATGTAAAAAGCCATTTTTATTCCTCTTTCAGCTGGAACATCAGGCAAAAAGTCCCCCTCAGATGGTGCCCTCTGTCCAGGAAGCCACTCCACCTGCTCCATCCTGGCAACGGCAAAGCTGCTACCCGGAGCCCCTCAGCAGCCAGTGAGTCCTGCCGCACAGCGTGGCCACTGAGCATTGTCCTCAGCTCCCCCATCTATCTAGCACCGTAGACTCTGAGCATCACATCCATGATGCACCTGTCGTACATGAAGGAAGTCCCTCGCATGCCTGAGCTGGCAATGCCAAGATGAACTCGTTGTACTGCAATATTGGACTGTAGGACCTGTTAGACATCAGAAAAATGTTATTAAATTGCCAGGAATTAGAAAAGCCAAAGAGGGAGAGAGAGAATGGTGCGAGACCAGGGCACTGTTGGTTTATTCCACATGCTGCTTTCTGACAGATGCTAAGTGGATTTTTCAACAGCATGATAATATGCTTGAATTCTGTTCTCACCTCTTTTCTGATGGGCCGTGCTAGGGCCCAGCGTACCGGAAGTGTCTTGACCGTTGCTAGCAAGGCTGCTAGCCCTCCAAGTAGGCCAAAACAGGAATGTGGAAACACCTCCCCACTCCTGTCTCGTTGGATAAGAACCCTAATGCATTGAACAAGGGATGGCTAAGGGACGAGCTGTGGCCTGTCTGTCCGCTGGTGACAAAGATGTAATATCTGTCAAAAGACTCCTCACCGTTTCTGTAGTATTTACAGATTGCTGAATAGCCACTGGCAAAACCAGAACTATATAGGTGTGTGAGCTCAGCTAGAAGAGTACAGGTGTAAAAGAAAAACCAGTTTTCTCAAGATTACTAATTCTTTTTTTTTTTTTTTTAAAGCCTAAAGTCCGGACTGGAATAAGTAAACCTTACAATGTCAAGCAGATCAAAACCACCACAGCTGAGGAAGCAGAAGAAGCTATTAGATGTCTTATGGAAGCTAAAGCAGGTGAGCAGAGCTTTCTAACTGACTTGTAAAAATCTTTAAATAAAGAAAATTGTAGGTGTAGTCATCGTTCCCGCCATAGCCCAGATGCACATATTTCTATTCAGAAGGTCACCTGAACGCTGGTGTACACCTTCTTGCAAGATGGTATTTGGTGCTCTCTGTCAGTTTTGATAATACCAACTTTTTTTTCAAGATGACTCAAGCTGTATATTCTACAACAATGTAGAACCTGTTACTAGGAGCACCTTGGTTTATTTATGTACTGAAAAATTAGAAGATAAAGATTGGATCTTACTAAACTGGTGGTGCCTGTGTTATGCCTCAGAGTTGCATAAAGGGTGTTTGCTGCTCTGTTTAGCGAGTGCTCACTATTCCAAGCAGAACTAGAGAGCAAATACAGCTGTGGTAGAAATAACCTAGATTCTGTTCACGTTTGGACAGCAAGTATAGTTGTAACCTGGACAGAAGCTTGCACCACTTTAGCTTGAATAGCTAAACTAAAAGACTGCTCTGTGTTTAGGCTCTCTATCTAATCCATGGAGAAGAAAGCTTCTGGCACAGGCAAGTTAGAGCAGGTAACTGGCTTAGGTGTTGAAACGTAGGCAATGTGAATATACCCTCCACGGCTGCGAGCAGTCTTTCTGCTGATGCTGTATGAATGAGAAAGAATGCAGTACGACTCCAAGATCGCTCCCGAGTTTGCAAGGCTCTCAGTTGAGGAGAATAATGTCCCTTTTCATTTGTAAATAGAGCAAATGCTGTCTGGAATAATCCAATTTAATTAGAAATGTCATAATAGCATCTTGATGTTTGTTCCTCGGAGCGTGCTCTACATTTATTTTTGAAATCAGATTCACTCTCCATTAATTTTGAAATTCATGTTAAGCATTTCACTCAGCGTGGGTGAGGAAACGAGTCCGGTCAGCATCACTTTCCATCCCTGGTGCCGTACCACCAGCTGGCATTTACAGTTCTTCCCAAAGTACTCTCAGACACGCTCGGTATCATTATCTTGATTATCCACATAAGGAAACGAGGGCAAAAGGAGACTCCGGACTTGCGTCCAGTGCTCCTGAACCCCCAGCCAGTGTTTTATGCACTTGGCCAAACGGTGGCACAGTGCTGCTGTTTTGGTGTGAACTTATTTCGGACACGGGAGTTTTTCCATAACTGCCTCTTACAAATGTGACAGGATTGCAGAGGTCTGTGTTTATTTCCAAAACCTGTCTTCCTGGCCTGAGCACCTTCCCTTTAGGCGTGCACATGGTGGGAAATATGACTGTGAAAGAAATTATCTTCAAGCTACATTCTGATCAAGCCAAGATGCTGATTATTTTTGCTTTTCAGGACTACAGGAAGATGCACTAAAGTCTGCTCCGACTAGAAACCAGGTGTTCGCCAAACCCGAGCCTCTCCCCAGCATCACAAAGTCAGCATCAGTTCAAGGGTCACAAGCAGGACCAGTGCTTGTGCCCCATCGCCCACCACCCAAAGTTCCAGCTACGAAGAAGCCAGTACCTCTGCAAAGGACCGGTGTCAAGGCGGAAAATGTAAGATAGTTGCAGCAAAATGCATCCAGCCTCCAGTACACAGTGTGCACGATGGCAAGAGGGGCAGGCTGTTAAACAGTTTGTATGAAGTCCTGTCATTTTAAGTTCTTAGCCAGCAGGCACTGAAATGATTTTGTGCATTGTAGCCAGCAAGGCATAAAAATATACTAGGCAATCGGGAAGGAGAAAGAGCTTTGACTTCCTTTCTCAGCTGTATTCAGCTTTTCTATTTGTCAGTCCATTCTTCTAGGTCGTGTTACTTTCCTTCTGGTTTATCTAAACCTTGTTGGGATCTAAGACTCATCCCTTCTTTATCACAGTGTTTACTTCTGACAACACGATGAGGGGTCTGCTCGGTATTGATTTGAGGTGGCTTCTTGACTGGTGTGCCGTTCTGTGTCCTGTTCAGAAACGTCTAACTGCTCTCACACACCTTACAATGGGATTCAGCCTGTTGCTTTGGATTCTAGATTCTACTCAAGAGTTCAGGTTCTTAGAAATACAAACCCATAGGTATTGGGGTTTTCATCTGTCTCTCTCTCAGATCTCTACAATGGAGATAACACTTCTTCACCTCTGGAGCTGCTAAAATGAGTATTTAATGGTGAAAGCAATGTAAGGACAAGAGAAAGACAAATATAACCTTTTATATTCTCCCTTTGACAGAACCTCTGCTAGGAAGCGCTCTTCTCAGTTGCTAGGACTCCTGCCTTACCTTCCTTTGTGAAGGCATCACAGACTCTGTGTCCTATGTCTGCTTAGCAGATTCACGAAAGAAAAAAAGCAGCCAGCAGTGTGTGCCATTTCCTGAAACATTCAGTAATAAGGAATGGTCTGTTTGTTTTGTTTATGTTGTCGCCATTCCCAGGGCACTCCTGAAAGGTGCTGAGAGAGATTGCTGTTTTGGTGTCAGTTGTATGAAGTCTCCTGCAGGAATATATCGGTTTCAGTTTGACTCTGCTGCAGACTTCCACTCCATCCTCTGAGTCAGTTCAGATGGGAGTTGTGTACTTGAAAACCTCTGCCCAGTCCACCTCTACTGTTAAAAAAACATGCAAGTTAACAACAGCATATAGACAGACGTGGCAGGGGAGATGTCCATCATGAAATGTTGACTAAATATTTTGAGTGCATTAAAAAGCCTGTATATTACATTTTAATGCTATGGGAAAGTAATAAAGAATTAAAATGCTTTCATTCAGTCACACTGAGTGTGAGAAATCTGAAGCAGCCCTTGCCTTCTTGGACTGAGCTTGGTTCCAGTTACTTACGTAATTTTGAATGTTGCTAGACTGTACTCTGAGAGCTTACTTTTAGCTTCAGTTCCTAGCCTCAGTGAGACGTGACAGAGCCGTGAGTGCATTTCTTGGGTTACCCTAAGCGAACTGTCCTTCAGCCTTGTGTATCAGAACACACCTGTTGGCGTGTGCTAATGGCCCTGTTAATTTTACCCTCCTTATGCATTCTTGCTTAAATAATATTAGTCAGTGGAGAGATGTAACAAATAAATAACTCTTCAGAACTGTGTTAATTTGGCCCGGAGCAAAATCCTAACATGGAAGAGAGATGGTCAGGAAGAGCTGTGTTCCTCACACAGGGAGTGAACAGGCTGTAGGATCCTTGTCCACCAGCAGCACTCTGTAAATGAACATCGGTCCAAGGCACGATGCGTGAGAGCAGAGCCAAGCAGGTACCGTGTAAATCTGTGCTGTCAAGCCTCCTCCTTGGACCTCGGACTGCTTTTTTTTTTTCCTTCCAGTATGTCAGCTTTTCTCAGTAACCCATCAGTAGGACTTGCACTAGTGGTGACTCAGAGCTTAACGTACCCTTTTTCTTCTCAAAACTCTGGTTCCTTTTCCCCCTCAGGCCGTGTCTACAGAAGAGCAGTTCAACCAGCAGACAGTCCAGTCTCCTTTCGACTTGCCAGAGCCCTGCCTGGAAGCCGGAGCTATTCTCAGTCCAACCAGGGTGACTCCGGTCCCTAAGCCCAGAACACCCCAACCTGGGAAGCCCCAGGAGAGCAGGGGGAGCAGTGAAAGGCAGCCACTCTCGGCAAGCACGGCCGAGGCCAGCGCGCTGCCTCCCCCCAGCGCTCCCTTTGCCCCAAAGGTGCCACCACGCAGAAAGAAGTCAGCTCCTGCAGCTCTTCATCTGCAAGTTCTCCAGAGCAGCGACAACCCGCTTTTTAGTGGGTTAACGTTCAACTCCAACGCCAGCAATCCCGGGCCCTGCCCCCAGCCTCCGGGCGCTTGCGTCCCCTCGCAGTCTGCTCTCTCGGCTCCGCCATCCTCTGCCAGCCCAGAAAACACCACAACCACACAGCTGGCACCAAGTGCTGCAGAACCAGTGGCGGACCTTCAGGGCCCTCCCGCACCAGAAGGCCAGCATCCACAGCTCGCACAGACCAGCTCCCTTCCGGAGAACGCCAGTCTTTTGGACCTGGACACGGATTCTTCCTGCCCTCTTCCCATACAGGTGGCATCAGCTGCTTCTCCAGCGCACACTCCAGAAAATTTAAAAAGCCCCAGCTTGAAAGGTTTCAGTCACTGGGTTACATTTAGTGATGACGAAGACAGTGGTGCGCTGTCGGAAGGGCTCAAACAACTCCTTGTCTTAGAACAAAACAAAACCACCTTGATGAACGCAAACACTAATTTAGAATTGTAAAATTTGTCCCCTTAATGTTCCTATAGAAATCATAGTTATGATGCAAAATGAAAAATCTTTTGCACAGAGATTTTTATTTAAGGAAATAGATCATCTGTCCATGCTACATTTCATTTTCATGTTTAAAGATAAAGATGCTGCCCCTGGAGGGAAGTGCATAAAGTATATACAACCTAACATTATCTACAGCTTGACTGAAAAGTTCTTTATTCTAAGTTATTTCTTTCTATTAATCCATCTTAAGATGTTTTATTTCATTTCAGGTACAAATCATATGTAAGTACATGTAATGATGTATGGAAAACAGATGTTAAGAAAAACATTTTCCCGTGAATTTTATATATTAATCAATTTCTGTTACTTGAAATAAAGAGTCCTTATCTTTAATAGTTGGACTGCTACAGTTACTCTGGAACAAACACCCAAGAGGGGAATATACCCCAGTCTGACTACTGCAGTAACACGGGTACTGTTCTGCTGCTAAGCTTCTGCTGTGGAAACAAGGCTTAGACACTATCTTCTCGTAGGTCTTAACGAGCTGCAGTGCCGGCAGGCCCCAGTATTCATTCCTGGGTTAAAAAGACACAGGGTGTGTGCTATGAGGCTGTAAAGCGGAACCACAAGAGCAAGAAACAGTTGTTCTTATTCCAGAGCAGGCAAGTGACACTCACCCCCCCCCCCCCCCCCATGTTAGAAGAGACCCCTTGTCATTGCTGTGCTGTTAAGGGTGCTGTAGCGATACGCATCTGCTACTCGACGAGGACCGGGCAGCCTCGCAAAACACAGCTCTGACCTGCAATGAGCTCAAAGGCCGCCCTAAGGTGCTTTTCTACCCCAGCTCCAAAACACCCTGGTTTTTGATCACAGCAAGCCAACGCCAAACACGATGCCTTACAGTGGAACAGCACGTGGGCAACGCCAGTCCCTTGTTGAAGCAGCACTGTGTTCTGCTTGTGTGTTACCTAGGCCAATGCTGTGGAAATATGGTGAAGAGTTGAGAGCAGCTGATGACACAGGTCATTAGCATATTAATGTCATGATGAAGGCAGTTTAGTAATTCAGTAGTTGTGTCCCTGTTCCCATTCTGCTTCTTTGCAAGAAAAGGCCACGTCAGTCTTTTATTTCCCCAGTGCAGATGAGGAAAGAGCTGGTCCTGGAACCTACCTTTACGCACGTGCAGCACGGGCCGTTACGTCCTCAAACTAAGCCCCAGGCACACGACGGGGAGCGGCAGAACCCTCCTGCAGCGAGAATTGGCCGCTTACGGCCTAATGCCGAGTCCGCCTGCTCACAGTAAAGCTGGGCTCGGACACCAAACCGGGGGGCTGGTCACAGGTAGAAGTGTGTAGAGCTGCGGCTCTCGCTGTGTTTCTGCTGCTCATCAGCTGTGCAGGCTGTTGGGTTTGCACCGGGGCAGGAGCTGCCACGTGCTTCCCACGCGCCCCAGCCGGGCCGTGCCAGAAACATTGACCTGAGCGCTGAACGTGAGCTGGGGAGGCTGAGAACCGGAACCAGAGCTGGGCAGCCGCATGGAAGGCTGAGGACGGACGGAAGCCGCACGCACACCACCGTAGAGAACGCTGCTGCTCGGGTGCGTCCGTGCAGGGAGCGTGCCGAGGGGGCCGGCGCAACGCGCAGAGCGGGGCTGACTGGGAAGGAACGGCAGTTGCCTGTTCTAGGTAGGTTCTTGCAGACGAACGGTTTACAAGCCGATCGTGTTCAATGGCTGGGGGAGGCAGCCCCTGTTGGCCGCTGCAGGAAGTCCAGGCAAGGGCTCCTGCGTGCCTGCTTTGCCTCTTCCTTATGCCTACCCCGTACTGCACCGCAGCCTGTAGGGCTGGTGTTCCAGGTGACCCCACAGCTCCCTTACCACCATGGGCTGGCTCATGAAGTATCGCTGCTCAGCTCGAAGCAGGCTTGATCGTCATAATGAAGTCATCTCTCACTTCTTAGCCAGCCAGCAGTCGTGCCTCGCAGAAGCCCAAGATTTTGGCGAGGATACTCCATGGTGCTAAACGTGTCTGTTACCTGCTGTAGCCGCACAGGCTTTTCCCTTGCCTGTGCCGTAAAGCTGTACGCTGTAGATGCTGTTTGTTCGAAGCAGGCAGTTAAAAACAATAAACAGATGGCAACTTGTCATGGTAACTTGTTAAGGGAAGCATCAAGAGAACTTTTAATAATAAAGGAAGGAGAGCATTTTTAAGCAGTTGGTGAAGCTGAAAAAACCCTCATTTCCAGATCTTTTTTTTTTTGCAGAAAGATGTATTAAAAAAAAGTTCAGTTCTTTTTTTCCATAGGAAAATTAATTGGCTTGTTCTCAGCTTCTTGGAAACTGGGAATTCAGCCACCTTCTCACTTGCAGTACCTACCTCTTTCACTGCCACTGCCGAACTGTGGCTGCTGCCTTTGTCTCAGCACACGCCGTCCTCCTCTGCTCCCTCGTTTGCCAGACACTTTAAAGAAATCCCCAGCACCTTCAAAGGCCAAACCAATAAAACCCAGTGCTAAGCTTCTTACGTGAGTGTCAGTTTAACGTGGTGGCAGGCTGGTGAATAATGCTGAAGCAAGACAGTTGTTTCCCGCAAGATGACACAGAGCCTTAGCCTCTTCATCCTCCTCTTAAAAAAAAATACAGTGAATATTTATGGGCACATTTCAGTATAAAACATAAAGAGCAGTAAAAAAGAAAGAGTACGTTATATGACCATATCCCACATTTTCTGCACAGATAATTAACAACTCTAGGACAGCTAATTTACATGTTAATGAAAGTGTTAGCAGGAAAGCCAATTAAAGTGGATTTATACAAGTCAAATAAAATCTGCTTTATTACTCTCCTTGAATAAGAGAAGTATCTGGCCTTTAGCATGATGTCTCATGTCTATGTACGTGGCAAGCGGCCCACTGAAGTATGAATCCCCGCAGCTGGCTGGTTTATACTCTCGTGGCAGCACAGGCCGTTCAATCGCAGCAAATCAAGGGAAAGGGACAGACAGTCCAGCTGAAAAGGTTACAGCGAAGAATGAGGAATCTCCTGTCTTGATGCTGTATCTTCCTCACCGGTGCCCCGCACCTCAGCCAAGGGTTTTTCAGAGGCAGTTGTTTGTGACCTGGGTTCTAGGTTTAATGCTCAGGAGAAGTGAAGCAGAGCCAGACTTGCTTTGCATTTGGGAAACCACTGCCGAGAACTCCGCCTGCCAGAGGTGGTGACTCTCTCCTTCCCACTCAGGATCAAGCCGGGACCCACCAGAATGTAAAAACCCAAACCATTGTTAGCTGATGCCCATGGCTAGGGAAGCCACAGCACGGCTGTGTCCTCAGCTCTGCTGCCCATTCTCACTGGGAAGTTATCAATGGCGACCAATGGTCTCCGTGATCGCCAACAGCCTTGACAGCCACACAATGGGTCGGGGGGAGCGGCCACCCCATGACATTTTTCATGTTGTGAACCCAACACTTGGAAACCTTAAAAGCGTTGACGCTGCCTGTGAAGCCAGGTATGAACGATTTACCAGCGTCTCTGTGCTTATTTAATGCGAGAGACTTTGCCACAAGACTAACGCCGCGTGAGCTTGCCCAGGACCCTGTAGTACAGCAGCTTTCAGTTGCTACAGGCAGCCGGGTTGCTCAGCTGCATTTGTGTTTGGGGTGGGTAAGCGGTTCTTCCTTGGTGTAACAACTGCTCCATTTAGCTTTTTTAGGTAGGTGACCACTGAAACAAACAAAAAGAGAGAGAACCGAACCCAAAATGGTTTAGGATTTCCACTCTCGACAAAACAACATTTTTTGCTTTTTCCTTTTTGTCCAGAATTGACATTTTCACCAGATAGAAAATTTCTCCTTTCCAGCTAGCTGCTCTGCCTGGCACCATGGAGCACAAATCACAGTTACAGTCAGTTTACATTACTGTAAGCACAGCAATTAAAAACTACATGACTGTTGCTACTACGAATACCAATACCAGAGTGCTGGACAAGTGGAAGAGGATTGACAAACCCCTATTAGCTGTCCCCTCCTGTCTTACTGTTTTAGTCTTGGATGCCACAGTGCAGACAAAACGCCATCTCCTCAGACAATTCATGCATACCCGCTGGCCACACCTGCAGCTGAGTCCCCAGCTAGACAGGATTAAGGGCAGAGTTTGAGACCTAAGAATGTACTCAACGGGGCTATTCTGAATTGATGTGACACCAGGGAAGCACGCAAGCCTAAGTTGCTAATGGGAAGCAGACATGAGTGCCACGCAACAGACCCTCTGGCCCTCCAACCAATAGCTGTCATGGTTTAGCAGGCACTTTTGCAAAATCTAAAAGCACAACTAAAAAAACTGTCCAGTTTGGCAAAACACAGATGGCCACCTGCGCCCCCCAGTGCTGTGCCTCTTACCGAAGATGAAGGGTAAACATTGCATTCTTCCAGCATGAGACAATCACTAAAAAGTAATGCAGGTGGTCTTCAACAAAAGCGAACATGACCCAGAGCATTCATTTGGCAGGTCATTCACCTTTAATACATTTTGTGGCATATCTAGTACATTCTTAAAAACACATTTTATTACTATATTAAAAAAAAAACAAACCCAAAACAACAAAAAACCCTAGCCAATCCCCCCTAAAAATACTGGGTTTAAAAGTTACACATATATACATACAGTTACAAAAAGGAGCAAGTTGCCTCAAGAGTTCCAGTTCCAGTAACAAAACATAGATGCATTTACTGAATGAGATTAATGTGTAATGTCATCGACCTGAATCCCTGTAAGCCAAAGCAGTCTATTACAATCAATACAAGATTTGTCATGCCAAACACACACTCCGTTATTAGAAGTCTTGTCTACTCACAGTGAATTCCACATACCCTGTTACTCTGTGAACACAAACTGTTCTAATATATTTACACTCTGAAGTTTAAACCACAGTGTAAAATGGATAAAGCTGTCTAGTAGTTATGATGGTTCTGTTACATTTTCTACCTGAAATAGTGCCATGCAGCGTTCTTACCTATGTCTCGACTTGGGGGGTGGGGGGAAATGCTCTTTTTGCTAGGGCAGTGCTGTACATTCTCTGTACTGCTCTTGTGACTTCTACTTTGCAACTCCAGCAGGTCAAGGCTCCGGTCCCAGGAGCGCATTTTTGGATGTCGTGTCCTCCTGGGCTGGAGAGCTCTCGGGTGGGAGCGGCGGAGGTGGCCTCAGGGCCTGGCAGGACTGCAACGGCCACCGGTGCCTGCAGCAGGCCCACACAGAGCCACAAACCGCATCTCCCACCTCTTCGGTAGCTTTCGTAGCCATAGTTTTAAGGCCAGGGATATCAGATCCATCTCACGTAAGTGATGCTAGGAGATACCTTAAGCCTGTCAGCAGCACAGGCCTTATTTAACAAATGGTCAGCTAGGGCCGTACAGCCTAATCACGACCTACGTTTGTTGTCAGAGAGGGCAAGGGTGGAAAGAAAGGAAGGAAAGCGACCACAATCAGACTAGGCTGCTTTTAACTGCATTGCACGCTATTTAAGACTTGAAAAAAGTGGCCAAGCACTGCCTTTTTTTTTTCAAAAAATACTTATTTCTTACCAGTACTGTTAAGGTATTCTTAATATAAACATAAATAAGACAACACTGCTGTTTTTCTCTATATCTACACCAATAAATACACTCGGGCCTCAAGAAACCCAAACATCCAGGATCTCCTGCGCTGCCAGTGGGACCTTATGACCACCTGACTTTTTTCCCCGCTTTACTTTTTCTCTACCTGAGCTCCAAACTCTAAGCATCAGCTTTTTGGTCAGAGCCTACCTTTGTCTTACTCCACTTGAGCCTTTTCAATGCTTTTTAAATCAGCTAAAGAAAGAGTTTCTAAATGAGTAACATGAGCCAGAGATTTGAATGTGTCCCACGAGTCAAGCACAAGAGCTAAGCCTCTGTTCTGTATCTTCCACACACTGCCCTGACTCTGACCAGATACACATCGCCCTAAAGAAAGCAATCTCACAAGCTGCTGAGATTGAGAGAAATGTACAAGAAAGTGAACAAGTCATTTGCTCTGTTTTCATTTACACAAACAGATTAAAACAACTACAGTTGTCTATGCACTGACAACCTGCCAAGCTATCTCTTTCTCACCAGCTGTTTGCTGACAAAACTGGGGGGTCTATTAAATGAATAGGCAAATTACAAGAACTCCTGAAATTGGGTCACTAGACCAAAATGCTACCTTCATTCACTTGGGTAAATTCCTTCAGGCTCCAGTCAGACTACTTCACGTGGACAGCCAAGCAAAGCTTTGAGGCAGCCACCTGCTGCTCCTCCCCTTTGACACGACAAATAACCACCTCAGTTAATTGTTTCTGATCGTCTATATAAGACTTCAGTCCCAGATGTATTTTTACCTTAATGAGACCACCTACCTCCAAGAGCAACCTTTTTTTTTTTTTTTTGCTAAGAGCAGATGTCCTGGGCACTCTCCACAGTCTAGCTGGGTTGCTCCAGAGGGATATCTGCAGACTAAGCGAAACTTCTCTTCCACTGAACCCCCATCCCCTGCCAGCCAAATCGCTGGAGATTTGCACACATTTTGTCGACAGGTCATGGTCACTCTCAGCCAACACACATTTTCTTCTTGCCAAGTTTATAGGACTTCAGTTTGTATTTGTTTTGAATATATTTCACAAAAAAGCTGGAGAGGTGTGTCTAAGTTGGAGATGTACTGAAAATCATTTTAGCAGCAGATACTATTGACATAGCATCTTTGTAGTTCTGCAGATCCCCTAACACATGTTAGGAGAACTTGCACCAAATGGAGGAAATCAGCAGCCAAGGACGGCAAACACTCAGTCTCCAAGTTCTTGGGCTAAAACATCCTGAATGAACTTCAACGTACGTTGGTACAGGAAAGCATCCTTCTTCTTTGGCTTACAAATATTTAGATGGTTAACATCCACTGGAATAAGGTCTCCAATTCCTAACTCTGGGAGAGGGGAAAAAAAAAAGAAGAAAAAACTACCAAAGTTAGTAAGATCACCTAGACTGAAAAGCACATCTTGAATTAGCAATTTCTCCTGTCTTCAGTTTAACTGTTTTGTCTTAATTACTTTTTAATGTGCCAAAAGCATCAGTACACACTGTTATAGTCAGACAGAGCTATACATCACTACAAAACCCACACTGGTAAACCAGTAGGTCAGAGTTCTACTGTCTTTACTGGGAATATACAAAAGTATGTTTCTCCATATAGACAACTTATAAGAATCAAAACTTCATTTACCAGCACCTGACTGACAGCAAAGCCCTGACTGACATTTAAGCATTGACATCAACAGGGACAGGGTTTCATCCAAGGTATCCAGATTCTGATCACCACTAATTGCCCATATTCCATATAAAATACTTTGACATGGAGATTAAAAATGGGACTAGAATGAACCTGAAATACGCCACAAATCACTACACATATTTCTAGGGAAATGAAAAATTTATATTGCTTAATTGTAGAATAAAAGTATTCCATTTCCAGCTACTGATTTTGGGGCACACTACAGCATTTATTCTTTCCTGACAGCTATCACTACAAGTGAACCTTCCGGCTAGGATACTGTGACTGCCACGTTCCAGTTTATTATCTATTCACTCAACCACCTGAGAAATCCTCCATTTGCTTGGAACTCTGTACCTTTAACCACGTAAAATCACACCAGAGCAGGATGAAGGTTTGCTTTCATGTGCCCAAGCACAGAAACAGTGAGCCTACTGCTTGTCAGCCTGGGTTTGGAACAAAAGGAGCGGTGTGCTATTGCACTGTCACGTACCCTCCAAAGGCTTTCGAGAGAGCTGACATGCTGCACTGCGTGTCGAAGAGGACACGAAGAGGAGAAAAATGCTACAAAATTATAACTGCACAGTGCTTATATGTGCACTCTGTTATCCAGCCCTCTTTTTCATTTTATTTTGTTAAATCAAAACCAAAAAAGAATGCCCAGTTTTCCAGTCCTTGCCAATAAAATGGCACCCACAACATTTTCACAAACAACTGCATCTCAAGAAGATGTACTGAAAAAACATTGCTAAATACTGACTCAGGGAAATGGGGATGTAGAGGCCACCTTTTTCAGAGCAACTAACCTTGCATTTAACCTAGTGGATTTAGCTGGTGGAAAGTCTGATCTAAAATCCAACAAAGCAATGGTTTCTGTCCAAGGCTTTACACGTACCTTGAACAGTGCAGAAGAGGGTTTTGCTCAGGGAAAACCTGAAAATAACAGACTTAAAACAATTCTCTAAGTTGAACGCCCAAAAAAAGAGCAAGAGAAAGAACTGTCTGGTGTTCCCTTCTCCTACAAAAGGCAAAAAGACGGAGGGAGCTCTTCAGACAAATTCTGTTGCTTGAGGATGTGAGATATGGAAGATAAAGGACTCTTAATACTGAAAAAACAGCTTTGTAGCTTTTTCCTTCCATTAGCAGTTAGCTAATTTTCTTTATTTTTTAAAGAGGGAAATAGCTGGAATTTGCAGGAGCTTCTGAAACACTATTCAGCCTACCTGTACAAGGATAAACAACAGTCACTGGTAATTACAAAGGAAAGGACTATAACAATGTAACATTAGACCAGGGTCTACCCTGCTTTTTTCAATAAGCAAGTCTTACCCACGTTTATAAAAATCAAACCAAACAATTGCTATTCTAAGATACAAATGTAGCTGCCTCTGATCTCGGCAGGGAAACTGCAGTTCAAACTCCGCCAAAAGTTTAAACAAAAAGACTCACAGCGTAACAGATGTACTTTTTTAGGTCTTTCTACCATTGCATTTATAATCCTTCCTCATCATTGATGCTTGCATGAACACACACAAAATTCAATAAATCAAATGACTACTTGACTTACTTGCCGATTCCAGAGGTACAACATGCAGTTTTACCATGCTGCCTATGTGTGTCGGTAAGGTTTCTGCAAAACTCAGCACGGAAAACTTCTTGTCTTTGGCAAAAGACAGGAAGTCGTCATTCAGCTCTTTAAGGGCAGGAGAATCTGAGAAAGAGCAACATAAATTTTTCAGTGTTATCTTGAACATAAGATTATAGCATTTGTCTGGCAAGACGGCATTCCTAAAGAATGCAGATGTTCGGGAAAAATTAATACTCCAGTAAAAGCAGTAGCATTTTGTTTGTAATCCCTTTTTCCAGCTATCCCATGCAACAATTGTTTATTTCTGCATATAGTGGAATTTGTTTAGATTAGAGTCTAAGTCCAGCACATGTTGAGTTACCGCATTCCTAAATGGCCCAAACCACTGTTCTATAAACTTGTTCTGAATCCCTTCCCACCCCCCCACCTCTGCAATCAAATAAACCAGTTACTCAGAATTAGTTACAGTAATTCAACACACAACCCAAAACATAAAAAAGGGGGTGGTTGTTTTTATCCAGTTTTTTATGACAGCATGATAAAAAAAGCATCATGAACAGATTAGCATAGATCCCCGCTGCTAAATAGTAGCAAAGTGAGCGTACCCTTGCTGAGTTCTTTAACCTCCACAGACGGAAACAGAAGATATCTGGCATTTATAGAATATTCCGCCAGCTGGGACCCATGGTGAGGTACGCTATAAAATACGATTCCTCTGGTGTTGTTTACAATTTTATCCATTTCTGGATTCTTGGAAGCATCCACCAGCATCTTTTTGACTAGAAGACCTGGCAACAGAAACTGAATTAATACAGGGATTTAAACCACTGTGAAAATAACGATCATGCTATACTATTCATGAAACAACTAACCATATTCTTGCCTCAGTTGATTAGTCCTTAGTTTGTCAAATACGTAAGATTAAGTTGAAAAAAAAACAAACCAAATCTGAGGAGGCATTAAAATAACATGTCAATGAATGATGCAGATCCAATTTTGGTTTGCTTTAAGTGTTGCTAATGACATTTACTATATGCCTAATCCTGGAGAAAATTTTGCCTCTGGATTCCCATTTACATGAATTTCAACTCATTGATTTTGTGCTTTTATATCAACACAGTAAAACCAAACAGCAATAAAAAACCTTTCACAATGTATGTGCTACTGAATATAATGCATTAAGAAAGTAGGAATCGATTTTGCATTTATAGGTCTTTGCAAATTTTTTAGACAAACTATTGTGAATAATTGCATTTCAGACTGATTTCGGTTGGCAGCTTATTCTGAAACATAACAGTAGATAAATACTTTATATCAAACAGGCAATGTGCTCACCGCCCATGCTATGCGATACCCACACCAGCGGTCTGTCTCCAATCCCCGCAGCTCTGAGCTTGTCAAGAAGCTCATTGCTCCTGTAAGCAATAGACTTCCTGAAAAGAAAAAACAAACACAAGCATGACAGGTTAACAGGCAATGCTAAAAACAGAATGAAGGTGAACAGTTATGAAGGTGAATTACATATGCAAAACATTAATTACTTATTTATTGTTGCTACACTGAAAAACGCCAAAAACTTTTGTAAGGTTGGCTTCACAAGGACAACGGGAATTGGGCTAAATTCAGCTTCTTGATCTTGCTAGAAAATTTTCTTTTAATTTCACTCATCACTCATTTCCTTCAGCTTTAGTTCCACAAATCTCTTTATGGGTTTTTAGGTAGTTTCACTTACACATTGTAACAAAATTATGTTGCATTTTATAAAAGAATCATCAATGCATAATAAACTTTATCCCCTGAAACAAGAATATACCTGATGTCTGAGAAAAATGTACTTTGCTAAACAATGGTCAAAATGTGGAGCAACGTACAGGAAATTAAATAACTAAATGCATGATCAACCAATACATTAAAAAATCACCGATAATATCTGCTATACTTTCCAGACAATAATCTCCAAATGCTTTGTACTGGAATAGTACAAAAGCACAATAATCTCCACTTCATAAACGAAGAGACTGAGCTCTGGAAAGGATAAGCCACGTGTCAAAGGTTGAAAATGAATCTGTGGTACAACCAAAACAAAACCAATGCCAATTTCCAATGTAAGCTTTAAAGTGCAACGTTGTTTCTCCTTGCAGCCTCATAAGAATCAAACACAGAAGACCCCTGGATAATAGAAACACCAGGATATTGCGGCAACCACTGTGCAAAGTGTAATTCACTTCATCTCTACTCGTTCTCAGCATTCTCAGTATAAACTGCTTTTGTAACACATACGAAAAGGATCACAGAATCACAGAATGGTAGGGGTTGGAAGGGACCTCTGTGGGTCATCTAGTCCAACCCCTCTGCCAAAGCAGGGTCACCTACAGCAGGCTGCACAGGACCTTGTCCAGGCGGGTCTTGAATATCCAGAGAAGGAGACTCCACAGCCTCCCTGGGCAGCCTGTTCCAGTGCTCCGTCACCCTCAGAGGGAAGAAGTTCTTCCTCGTGTTCAGATGGAACTTCCTGTGCCTCAGTTTGTGCCCATTGCCCCTTGTCCTGTCGCTGGGCACCACTGAAAAGAGCTTGGCCCCATCCTCCTGACACCCACCCTTGAGATATTTGTAGGCATTTATTAGGTCCCCTGGCAGCCTTCTCTTCTTCAGGCTGAACAAGCCCAGCTCCCTCAGCCTTTCCTCGTAGGAGAGATGCTCCAGTCCCCTCACCATCCTCGTTGCCCTCCACTGGACTCTCTCCAGTAGCTCTTCATCTTTCTTGTACTGGGGAGCCCAGAACTGGACACAGTACTCCAGATGAGGCCTCACTAGGGCAGCGTAGAGGGGAAGGAGAACCTCCCTCGACCTGCTGGACACACTCCTCTTAATGCACCCCAGGATCCCATTGGCCTTCTGGGCAGCCAGGGCACACTGCTGGCTCATGGTCAACCTGTCGTCCACCAGGACACCCAGGTTCCTCTCCACAGAGCTGCTCGCCAGCAGGTCCACCCCAAGCCTGTACTGATGCATGGGGTTGTTCCTCCCCAGGTGCAGGACCCTGCACTTGCCTTTGTTGAACCTCATCAGGTTCCTCTCTGCCCAACTTTCCAGCCTCGCCAGATCACGCTGAATGGCAGCACAGCCTTCTGGTGTATCTACCACACCTCCCAGTTTGGTGTCATCAGCAAACTTGCTGATGTTACATTTTAACTCTTCATCCAGGTCATTGATGAAGAAGTTAAACAAGACTGAGCCCAGTACTGACCTCTGAGGGACACCACTAGTTACCAGCCTCTAACTAGACTCAGCGCCGCTGACGACAACCCTCTGAGTTCTGCCATTCAGCCAGTTCTCAATCCACCTCACTGACCACTCATCCAGCCATACATCCTGAGCTTCCCTAGGAGGATGTTATGGGAGACTGTGTCGAAAGCCTTGCTGAAGTCGAGGTAGACAACATTCACGGCTCTCCCCTCATCTACCCAGCCAGTCATGCCATTGTAGAAAGATATCAGATTGGTCAGGTATGATTTCCCCTTGATGAATCCATGCTGACTACTCCTGATAATCTTCATTTCCTCCACTTGCTTGTTGATGACCTCCAGGATAAGCTGCTCCATCACCTTTCCCGGGATGGAGGTGAGGCTGACCGGCCTGTAGTTCCCTGGGTCCTCCTTCTTGCCCTTTTTGAAGATTGGAGTGACACTGGCCTTTCTCCAGTCCTCGGGCACCTCTCCTGTCCCCTCCAGGACCTCTCAAAGATGATGGAGAGTGGCTCAGCAACGACATCCGCCAGCTCTCTCAGCACTCGTGGGTGCATTCCATCAGGGCCCATGGATTTGTGGGTGTCCAGATCGCTTAAGCGATCCCTCACACAGTCCTCCTCGACCAAGGGAAAGTCATCCTCTCTGTAGGCTTCCTCTCTTACCTCCGGGGCCTGGGATTCCTGAGGGCCTGCCTTGGCACTGAAGACTGAAGCAAAGAAGGCATTCAGTAGCTCTGCCTTCTCTGCATCCTCCGTCACCAGGACACCCGCCTCATTCAGCAGCGGCCCCACATTGTCCCTAGCCTTCCTTTTGCTGCTGATGTAGTTGAAGAAGCCCTTCTTGTTGTTTTTGGCATCCCTTGCCAGCTTCAATTCCAGGTGGGCCTTGGCCTTCCTCGTCGCATCCCTGCACGCTCTGACCACATTCCTGTACTCTTCCCAAGTGGCCTGCCCCTCTTTCCACATTCCATGGACCTTTCTCTTCCACCTGATCTCCGCTTGTTCAACCATGCAGGTCTCCTGCCTCCTTTGCTCCATTTCTTTCTCAGGGGGATGCACCGCTCCTGAGCATGGAGGAAGTGACATTTAAACAGCGACCAGCAAATGTGTCTTCCCAGCTGAACAATAGGCTTTAGGATAGCTGAGGGACATAAAAAATCCCTTTTGAAACAGAGAATGGGCCTATACACTTAAATCAATCGTAAGGTTATGATTCTACTGCTACACCTTTGTTCCTGCTAGTTAAAAATCTCTTGAATATCCTTCATTTTTTATTAGCCATATCAAATTAGAAAATAATCAAATATTATGTTTGGGTAACCATAAATAGCAGGTAATGTAATTTTCCAATTTTTCATCAAAAAGACATTATCTTAAAATAAATAAAGAAATATATGTCTATTTCTTTTTCAAATTTTCTTTCATTATACTCACTTCAGAGGGACACAAGAAAAAAGTTCTCTTGTAGAGGTAACCACCTACATGTTTTTTACTGTCACTACTCTGCCTAATTTCAAATAGGGATATCAACAGTCATGTCTTCCTTATTTTTTCTCTGCTTACATGTCAGAACACACTGTAAGAATTTAGGAAGTTGCCGCAAGTACTTATCCCTACGGCCAGAAAGCTCAGATATACCATGACTGTACCTAACGTTTTTCCAAACTCGGTTTTCGAATGCAACAGGAGAAGTTAAATTCACCGTTTCAGGCTGGGTGATCCCAAGGATCAGCTTTAGAGGCCTCACTCCCGCCCCCGCTCCAAACTGCAGCCACTTCATTTGTTACCTGTGAGCCTCAAGAGGACATTTTACTTTCCAGTCACTCAAATGGGTGTCATATTCCACAGATATGATTCTCAGGGCAGGACAGTCTGAAGCCAGCCACGTCTAAATTAAAAGAAAAATTAAACCAAAAGGAGCTTATAATTGAAGTACTTAATAAACTCTTGCAAGCAATTTATCAGCAATGGAGCAAAGATGTTACTATGGGGACAATATCATGCGAGATTTCTGCTCCTCAGTTATCTCTTACACCTGGACTATTATTCTTTTATTACACGCTGGTGAACCCTAGCCTGTTCCCCAGCCACAAAGTAAGCAACGGATGGAGACAGATTCCTAACCCGTGCATTCCTGGCTCCCTCTCCTGGGTGAAACATGAATTACTAAGACTACCAACAGGACTGATCAGTTCAAGTTTTACAGATACTTTGATGGTTACAGCAATGCAAGTTGCTTGAAGCAGTAATTAGTTAGTTACCAATAATATTTAAGTACCAATCTGCAGAAATTGAGGTATTCAGACACCTATGCAAGAAGCTTTTAAAATGTAATTTTATGTGTCTTTTCCTCAGCAGTAACATTCCATCAAAAAAACCCCAAAAGAGATCATAAGAAAAGCAGCTATTGCCTCTTCTTCCACTAGCAGAAGAATGATGATGAGTGTATTAATTTATCAGGGATTTCCCTTTTCAAGGACAACCTGTTCAAAATTTCAGCTTCCTAGCGAAAATGTATCAGGAACTTGAAAGTGCTACATGTACAATGGATTAAAAGTGATTTCATTCAAAACAGACCACTGCCAGACAGTGTAATTCTAGATCCTCTGGACAGCTCTCATTAATGAGCAAACAGTAGCTGCATGTGAAAATGTCACTGTCATTTTACCTTCGGCCAGCACTGGCTATAGTCCTCCTCCCCTCCTGACATCTTTTTATCCAAACGCTGGTCAATGTCTTGTTGTCGCCAGGTTTTAAATGCCGCTCCCAAAAGACCATGAACGAAAAGGATGTCTGCTCTGATGGGCTGACTGATACAGAAAAAGGAATTTTTAAGAGATGCATGGCACATATTCTTTTAGCAAATTAAATTTGCACAGAACTTTTAACCGAAGGGATGCCAAAATGCTAGTTTTAACACTATAAGTTATTTCTTCTCTTATGGACAACAGTTGATGACATTTCATGATATTTCAAAGAGGATACTCAGATCAAGACAAAAAACAGGGATCCACCCGGAAGAGAGAGATACAAAAAAAAGTATGGGAAGTATGCACCTCACAAGTTGTACTTTTCTATAATGAAAATCCCCATTCTCTCCACCTACTGTTAATGCAGCTTGGTAGTTCCAGATTTATCATCAAATTAGACCTTCACTGTAACCTGACTAACGCCAGTCACCCAGGGAACAGACACTACGCAACACGTGGAGACTGCTTCAGTCCCAGATACGCAATCACTATTAAAAGCAGGTGAAGCTGTAAATTTACTGCGCCTTAGGCCAACATGTGCTGCTGCCAGCAGAGCAATTACAAGGCACTGTATCCCAAGACAGGCAGCGCAAAGGTTAAATGGTTGCAACGCATGCAAAGCAGCAATTCATCTCATGGTTTATGTTTGGATTTTTTCATGCAATACAGCAATACTCCTTTCATGGCCACAGACTACTCTGAGCACTTCTGCTGTTCTGTTTGAGAATCTAAACTCAGTCCTCTCAACCCACCAGAGAACAGGAGAAGCAGGTGACATCGGTACAGCAGCATTCTGATGTCAACGCTTCCAAAGTTTTCTACCTGAACGGTATAACAAGTACAGCATGCGCAATACCTCCTTCTGCTTTACCTGCTACGATATTGTGGATGCAAGACGTAAACACCATCTGGATACTTTTCTTGCACTGTGTCCCTGTCTAGATTAGCCAAAGCTCTGGATGCATGAGAAGACTGAATGACATGTGGGGACTTCATTACTTCAGCAAGTACAGAAACCCAACCTACGTTGAAAAAAATACAGCGGCAGGTTAACTAATTAGACATATCATCCAAAAAAAAGAATTCATAAACATCATCCTTCAAAGCATACTTGTGAAAACAGATATTAAAACTTAAGAATCAAAACAAATTATTTCAATCCACTCTCTTTACCGTAGAAATGGCAACGCTAGATAAGTGGAACCTCCAAAATTAAAAAAACGTGAGTGGTGAGGAGGCAATGTATTTTAGTACTGTTAGCTTACGATCAGAAGGACAACCTCTTCTCAGAACAAAAAGAAAGTGTATCAGTAGGTCAGTGCAGTTGTCAGAGAGAGAACAGATCTCAAGTCTCTGCAGGTAAGATGCAAGAAAAGACAGAGAAAATAAATGTCCCAGAGAGAAAATGAAGCTTAAAGCATAAGACAGACACAGAAAACAACCCACAGGACTAATGGCAGGTGGATAAACTGATGATTGCTGCCAGAGTACAACCATTTCTGATTTTAAAATCCAGTGTGCGAAAAGCTGTTTAAGGAATTAAAATGTCCCCACTATTCTAAAAACAGTATACTATTTATAGCTAAGAAACATAAAAGCATTAATGAAGGAGACCTTTGAATACAATCCTCAATAAAATTTGAAGTCATAGCTACCTCAAGAAAAAACAGACGCTTTATAATACCTTACCTAAGGTGTAAAATCTAGTTTCTTAGACATGGATGGGGATGTTCACGGACTACTGAGAAATGCAAAGGAGTATCTTTTATACACACACACACACACACATGTATTTTTCTTTAAAATCCTGATAAATCTTGTTGCTGCTGGCAAGAGTGGTCTACAAATCACAATTATGTTAAAATTGACTTTGCAAATAAAACCTGGGAAGACTTCAAAGAGAGATTTTCAAATGGCGGCTCATTTGAAAAAGAAGAAACCGTTTACTCAATGAGCACTGTTTCAAAATCATGCATAATATGTTGCTACTAGTATAGCCAGTAAGTTGCTAAGTCAAGACAGTTTGTTCACGAATTAGGAAAAGAATTGACATGTGAATTTTGTTTAAATGCAAGTACCTTTGAGAACTGCCAATTTTTTTTTCAAGAATTATGTATTTAAATTACATTTCTAAGCAGAATAGATGTTGACCACTGTTCAAGTTCTCCTTAAGAAGAATACTATCTAAAACCTATTTTCAGTTTGCCAAATACACTGAAAGACTGCCAAGCTAGTCTGATTAAAACCAGCAAGGTCTCTGGTTCCGTATTTCTCCTGCATGAGCCAAAATAAAGGGGCAAAAATAGCATTCAGAATCCTTCTGCCTCCAGACACCACACCACAGCTACTACACAGTGCACCATTCTTTTTCTTCCTCTTCCTCTGCCAGCAGTTTTTGCAAAGAAAAAGTCTTACAGGTTCTTTCTTCTTACGAATCATTCATCAACACAAGGGAATTCTTATCAACTCTTGACCAGCAGCATTTAACTGCTCATCTTTCACTGCCTAAAACTCCGTTTGTACTGAGAGCTCTGCCCCAGGGAGCTGCTGACTCCTCTGCTACAATCTCTTCCTCTACATGTATGGTTTCAGCAGTCATCACAGGCAGGTAAGAAAGGTGCTAGAGCTCAGACCAAAGACCTTTGCCGTCTGCTGTCTTTCTCCAAAAGTGAGCAGTAATGGAAGTTGTGGAACATTAAAAGAACAGAACAATGAAAGGGCAAGTGTATATAGTGCTGATTCTCCACTATACCCTCTCAGCTTTCTACAATCAGCTTGGCTTTTGCGTGTAGAACTTCACAGATTTTTCTTTCCATTAATTTGTCTAATGACTTTTGGAAGCTTTGCAAGTCTTCAGCAACCACAATGTTTTGTGGCAAGTTTTAGTTTGGTCATGCACTGTATGGAAAATATATATATATTTAATTGTTCTGCCTCTTGGTAATTTAATGTACAAGAATCTTTGGTCTCACATTATGAGGAATAGCAGATGATCGTTCTCTCTTTCCCTTCCCCACGCCAGGGAGGATTTTATAATCTCCATCATATTCTCATTCTGGTGCTTTTTTCAGATGAAGCGTCTTAGTCTAGTTCTTTCTACCACAGCCATTCCAAATTTTTAATTACCCTCACGGCCTTTTCCTGTGCCTTTGCTGCTTGTTTTTGCAACAGGGAGATTAAGCGTTTCAGAGACAGACACTGGCTCAGATGTACACAACAGTGTATTTTCTATTTTTCTTTGTATTTCTTTCCTAACAAAACTTTGGGACTTATTTGTTTGGTACAGAACTAAATAAATTTACTATGATATTTAGGGTGTATTAAAAAAAAGAGGCAGCAGAGAAAGGCTTAACAGAAGTTACTAGCCCAACATAAAACAAGGGAGGGCAGGAAGGCATATTTCACTTTATTCCAAAAGGTAAGGACTGCAAGCTGGTTCGCTTCTTTACGAGAGTAAAACACAGACAATAAAAAAATGTGTAGGGTAGATGATCTATAAGAGTAGAACACTTGAAAGATTTTTGCCAGTAATCTGAACCAAAATCAAGTCCAAGTTTTCACCATCCATTAAAGACTTACAACTCCTCTGTAGCACTGACATGCATTGACTAGACAGCATAAAGGAGTTTTTCATCAACACCATCTAAACTGTCTACATACTTTTGTGCAAAAAAATAACAACAAACACCCCCCTCCACACACACACACACAAATATAAAACCCACACCACTAATGTGTTTCTTTGCACTTTACAACACACTGAATCCACTGAAAGTTTTTAGAAGTCCAACACTCAGACTGCTTGCACTGGCTTCCCTTTTACCTGCGCGTACTATGGATGAATGAAGACGTTCATCCAAAGCCATATTTCCAATAATGCGAATTATGTTCCTTTGTATTTTTTCTGAATCTTTACGTAGCTGGTATATCCTCTGTAGTAGCTGAAGGCCTCCTTCAGATTCGATTTTATCACAGTGAGAAGAAACCTAACATTACATAGTAAATACAATGACAATAAGAAGATGTAGTGCAAAAGGTTCTTTGAGATGCTGTTAATTCACAAAGTAGGGAACTTTAAGAAGTCGCTATGATGGGGAGCCCTTACTACATTGAAATTCTTATTAATCTAGAATTTATCATGCCATTGTTGAAGAGGGAGAAAACATTCTAACCTGCTAAATGCACAATTTCTATGGATTGACAACCTGAAAGATGCTATCATCTCTCTACTCTCCTCCACATCTGAGGGAAATGTTATTGCTCTTCACTTGGCACGATCAAATTTCAACCAAAGTTCAAGAGTCTTAACAGGACAATTGTCTGTAATTGATAAAGTACTATCTCAACCAAAGCTACTTGTCTTCCTGTTCACCACCTAAAATGCAATCATTATAACCCCTTCTCTCTGAAATACAAAGGTATTTGTACTTTCCAAATAATGCTGCTGTCATTATTGATCTCAAGGGCAACAACATATTCTAGTCCAAGCAGATAAATATGCACTAATTAATTGTAGTGTCAACTACCGATACTGGCCAAATGCTTGTGACTTGAACATGTTGCCTATAGTGCTTAAAAATGTGTGGTGGTCACGGAACTGCTGATGTCCTCAAGTTTGTGGCGTTCAGCAAAGGCAAATACACATTTGGAATACAGTCACAACTTCTTTCGACTGAAAATCTGGAATATAACAAATTCTAGATGAACTCAGAATTTCTAGGTATATAGAAGATGTGAAAAGAATACTGGTAAACTGCGCTTTATCCATCCCTACTACCAACAGCAAGTTGGTATTCTCAATACTATTTCACAATATTCAAGGCTTCTGAGCAATTAAGTGCACACAGAAGAGTGTAGCAATAGGAAACAAGAAGAATCACTGTTGAGCAAAGTCCTCCACATGCTTCATCTGTGTCTGCAAAGAACAGAGTGGTCCTGGGAAGATGCAATGTATTAGCTGTGCGGTGTGTAATATTCTGCCCAAAGGCAGTGACCCTTGAAGGAGGGGCCTTTGTGAACAGCCACAGGTTTGCATTCTGTCTTGGCTTCTGGTTAGAGCAAATTCATGAGGCTACTTTGCTTTCTGGAAACCTGGCACTAGAGTTAGATTAAGGAAGACCACTTGTATGCTTTCTGAATGGAGGTACTCACACCAATGCACATACACTTTGCACTAAGATTGTCACGTCATCAGTATCTTGCTTACTGAGAAGCTGAAGAGTGGAATCACTAAGTTTTTCCTCATGATATCTATCTCCAATGACTTTGGGTGCCAGCGAGAGGTAGCCCTACCCAGAAAAGACATGTTAAAGCCACCTGGACTTGAGGCATTCTCTCCTGCTTTTCTGTGTCTGAGCTGCCGCTTTTACTTCTTGAAAGACATATACAGGTGTGTTACACGGGAACTTATACGGGCTAATTAGAACAACAACAGGACTTACATACACTTTCCACAAGAAAAAATGAGTTTGTTATGCTGACTTCCAATTCACACCAGTCTCAGTTGTCTGAACATCCTTACAGAAGGGATGAGGGGTAGGAGACAAGGAAATGGCAACTCCTTCCCAGTATATGAGAAACCATTAGAAAGGAATGTTTATAAACGTAGCTTTTCAGTTATAGTTTGAAGGACAAATTACCTTAGAATGCTGCACTAAAGCTTGCAAGCAGAAGAGTTCCACTGTCTCTGAAGGGATTTTACTCAGTGTTTCACAATATGGAAGTCCATTTCCTCCAAAACACCATAAGCCTCCCTGAAATCAGAATCAGTAAAAATTATACCACTTTTCAAATGGCTATATAAAATAAGCATTTCTAAACTTAAATGTTAAGTGTGTAATAGAAATTGCTATAAAGTGTGCACAGCGTGCACACATTTTTCAAAATGTATAAATTACACAACAGTACACCCTAAAAATATCTACTATTTTTAACTGAAAATATTAAATAAATTTTCAGTCAGTAGACTCCATAGTCCACTAACTTAAAAACATACCATAAACGGGAAAAATGCAGGACTTTCATTTTGTTAATGAATGTCTTTTTTTAAGAGTATTTGCTTAAGCAAAAAAAGCAAGAATCAGACTGCATCTAGACTTCCATAGCTGTGAAAATGAGAAGCAGAGGAAAAAAGGTCTTCAACACTTGGCATAGCCTCTGAAGACCAGTCTGTCTCAGTCATGCAGTAGGATGACCAGCATAAGCTGAATAAAGAACAGTTTTCTACAAGAGTGTGACTATCAAAATGCCTCCAAGTGTGGTGTCTTACCAAAGCTCTTTTTGCATAGCAAGAGCTCTGGCTGTGAAAACAATAAAAGAGTCACAGTGTAAAAATATTACACATAATTGTGTCATGGGAAATAAAGGAGTTATTGCACTCTGAAATCTCTAAATAAAGCCTGTCAGGCATCATTATTAAAATACGACAGTAGTTTTATTACCACATCTTAAGAAAAATAATAATAATTGATTAAAAACATCACAACTTTTTAATAAAAAAATAAAATGCACAAGAGATCATGGATGAGACTGGCATGACAATTATTATCTTTAAGCAATAACAGCACTTTAAATGACATTCCTAAAGCCACTTAGGAAGTTGTTGGACAGATAAGGCTG
Source organism: Opisthocomus hoazin (assembly GCF_030867145.1). Classification (NCBI taxonomy): domain Eukaryota; kingdom Metazoa; phylum Chordata; class Aves; order Opisthocomiformes; family Opisthocomidae; genus Opisthocomus; species Opisthocomus hoazin. The sequence continues at coordinate 62,141,461 of NC_134415.1, forward strand.
AAGAATTCATAAGTTCAAAGTCCAAACAGACCACTATGCTATTCCAGTTCTGGTTTTGGCAACACTGGTCTGTCACAGGGAGGCATTTCTATGTGACATAAGAGAGTTTACTATTTAAAGTGCACGAACAACTTATCAGTTTTCTAGTAAGACTTCACAGAGGTTTAATCTTCTCAGCAGTAAAAGAGCACTCAAACAACGGTTAAGATAAAATCTGAAAAATAATTTTATGAGCACTGCAAGGGGAAAGAAATATTCTGGACAAAAAGTTGAAATATCTGCTTCATGGGAAGGCTTGTAAGTAAAGATATAATCTTTCACTAGACCAACTAGTACAGCTGGGAAAGACAAACAAGCTCTCAAGCATACAGACTGTATGCAGAAGAGATTTTACTTATGTTGTACGGTCACAAAGTCTCTGTATTTCTCTTCCTCTTATAGTGCTTAAAAATATGGAAATACGTTTGTATCTTTGAGCTCTGCAGGCACGAAGTACCCAAATAGCTGTGTTCTGCACGTGGGAACTCACCCTTTGGGCAGCAAGAGTCTGACTACTTTCACGTAAAGCAAGAGATGTGAAGTACTGCACACACGGGTCAAGACCAGACTGAGGTAAAGATACTAACAACAAGCGAAGTTCATCTTCTATGGGACAATCCTGTGAGAAGTAAGCACAAACAGCTTTTAGTTCTGTTCAAAACATGAAATAAAACACAGGGAAAAGGAAGATTTGAAATAACGGAATCAGCCATATTAATAAGGCCATATAATACAAACCCTAGACTTGAGTGCTCTGCGACTTCTGTTTAATAGTTACACCCGTAAAGACTTTGCAAACTGGTAATTCTGAAACCACTAACTGAGTGATGAAAAGCAAGCTTCAAACCTCATACTTTGGTGGCCTTATTCTAATAGGTCTGGAGGGCAGCAGAAAAAAACGTTCCTCCTGGCACAGGGAGTGTAAAAGTTCACACTTAACTACACAGTAATTTTGGTTACATACATTAAAATGAATGTATAAATTACTGGTAAAAAATACAGGCAACATTTCTTTTAACCTTTTATCTTCAAAGTATTCATACAGATGTTCATTTAATAATCCAGGGTAGATGACAGGAAAACAGATTCATAGTCATTTTATTTGCCCACAGTCATGAAACTTGCAGTTATTCTAATCCTTGCTACAATCAGAGATGGAGACAAATCTGACGTCCAGAGCAACACTTGCTGCCACAATGATTTAGTTCAACTTCCTAAGCAGCAGGCTGGGAACTGCTAGCTTCAATCACCTAGCAATCATACTGCTGTAGAAATAAAGTATATACACAACCATAGACTAGTATCAACCACAGATGAGTGTAACATAGTACTTCAGGACTGACAGGTACAGATCCACTATCACGTAATGTTACAAAGATAAGAAAGAAAAAACTGAGAATATCACTACCAATCAAAGCTGGTTTTCAGGGTTTTGTTGGTTAAGATATACAGGTATTCTCTGACAGGGACTTCTGCCAGCATTCATTCTATTAGCATTACAAAAGACCTCTCATACTACGCTTTGTGTGCCAATCCTGTTTACTGAAGAAGCTGATATGACGACATGATTGCTCAAACCATCATATATATATATATATACACACTTACCAATTAATAGAAAACCAAACCAAGGCCAAATCTATCCAATACGGATTTGTTGGTACCCAAAAGCTGGCAATAAAGAGGTGGGGCTACAGCAGAGCACCATGCTAGCAGTGAGGATGCAAAGGCCTCCAGGAGTGCTCCCTACGTGTAGAATTCTGTCAGTATCAACAAAGCAATCTAGGATGACTTCACATAAAACTGCTTGTCATTGCCTATTAGGTACAGACAGGCAGTGCTGTGTATCAAAGCGGCAACTGCCTCAAACTTCACTGCTGGTAAATATGCAATGTGGACATACAGTTCAAGAACAACAATGGATCAATATTCCTATCCTTATTTCTTTCCCTTGTGCCATTCACTAATGCAGATATACCCCAGGGGTATATCACTATATTATAGTTTTGTACTTTGGTCTTCATTTTACTACTTGTTAGTTACTGCATAAGAACTCCACTTTAGTATAGTTACCAACAACAAAAGCACTAAAAGCCAACAAGCAAGCAAAACTAATCTAATACCTACTTTTCAATTACTTACATTCTTTATTTTTGGCAATGGTGGTGGAGGCAGGAAAAAGCGAAGGTCGATGTCTTTGGATCGAGCTAGACCTATCGCAGTCCTTTGATCACAGGTTTGGGCAACTGTACCATACTGATAATCTGTAGCACAAGAACTTCAGTGTTAGGGTTAAAACTAAACTTAAATATTTTATTTGGTTTTAAATGTAGTTTCTGATCTACTTCGTAAATATACTTGAAAAAAGCACCATCTCTCTTCAATCTACCTAAATACGCTCTGATTTTGTAACCACAAAATTCCAAAGGATAAAAATTGCAGATGTTAGACCAGCACTATACTGAGCTGAAATACACCTGGGCACTAACGGTTCATTATAGACCAGTTTGACAAAGGTCCTCAGCTATAAGTTGAACACAAGCAAAAGCAAATGTTCATTATTGCCACTGTGAAAGGAATACAAGGACTAAAAACCCAAGCTTAATCCCCTGGGCTTGAGTTAAAATTTGAAAGGCATCTTACATACTTTTTTCTGCATACAGTATTAAAAACCAGAGCCTTAAATCCTAAATGCTGCAAAGACCTAATTTTAAATGATACAAAAGGCACGTTTCAGTAAAATTCGTAATGTCACAAAATCAGGTGACCTTAGAAAAGGCAGGATAGCACGACAGTACAGTTTTAAGTAGCCCTTCCTTACTGAAGATACAAGACAGACTTTCAGTTACCCTGCTGAAGGAAAACCAGATTTAAATGTTAATTACTGTTTCTTTCCAAAATCTACCTACTTTATAGCCAGAGAAACTGAAAAATTACACACTGAAACTAAGTGGCAAACTGAAGGAAAAGAAAATATAACCTTAAACTGAATCAATACTGTCTTCTACAAAAATTTGTTTCTATCCTATGCTGAACAATCTGGTCCTAGCTGTGAAAAGTTAGCACATACTTTCAGTCTTAACCTTTCTTGGATGCAGTTTTGGAATATCAAGTTTAAAAAAAACCCTGTTTCCCTCATGAGGTAGTTGGCAAGAATAATCCATGTTTGTGAAACATCCAAATACTACAGCAATGAGCACTACAGCAAAAAGGAGATAACAAAAAGCAACTGGATTCCCAAATACTGGCCATCTTGTGCACTCAGATCACCTGCTGACAGATAGTACTCTATGAACACAAGACGGTTCTACTAAATTACTACGCATAGAATCATAGAAATCATAGAATCATAGAAAGTTTTGGGTTGGAAAGGATCCCTAGAGGTCATCTAGTCCAACCCCCCCGCAGCGAGCAGGGACACCACTAACTAGATCAGGTTGCTCAGAGCCCTGTCCAACCTGGTCTTGAATGTTTCCAGGGATGGGGCCTCCACTACCTCTCTGGGCAACCCGTTCCAGTGTTTCACCACCCTCATTGTAAAGAATTTCTTCCTTATATCTTCCTTATATCTAGCCTAAACCTATCCTGTTTTAGTTTAAAACCATTACCCCTTGTCCTATCACTGCTGTCTCTACTAAACAGATTGTCCCCCATAGCTTCCGTTTTGGTACATCCTAGCATTCAAATGTTTTCAAACACAGCTTTTTGATGTGAACTGCTTGGAGTAATTTATTAGAATTTTATAGAGGCAACCTGAAACAAGATAAATCCCATGGTGTGGAATTGCACTGGAAGAGTGAAAGGTCCTCAACTGACTGGACTACCAGAACAATGAGAGTGAAGATTAGTGTTACCCAGTTTCTACAGACTAGTGATGGAGGGGGGAGGAGGTCACCCATACACACACCCCCCACCCTTTTCCTTGGAGTTTCAAGCAGATTCACTGCTAGAAGAACAGAGAGGACTTATTACTACTAAATAATAGTAACTAGGATGGAAAAAGGCTTACAAATAATGCTTGCACATACAAGTCCTCTACCCCTAGTGTGTCATTACTACCTATCAGCTCCTAACCAACTTTTATTAACTGAACCATCGCCTTAAACCCACTCACCTACAGAGCCTTATAAAAATCTCTGCCAGAACTAGTGACCTGGTTAGCAGTCCCAACAGAAAAGCTAAGGAACTGATGAACATGAACTGCTCCTCCCACACCACAGCAGTGGTTGCAATTCTCTGGTGCGGAAACAGAGAGAGGACTGCACTGCAGATACACAATCTGCATCAGAGTACTAGGAAAGAACTGCCTGAAAGGTAAATAAACCCCCCACATTTTAGACCAAATTTCAGAGCGTATTTACACTCCTTGCAGCTACTAGCCTTTTTTCGTGTTGGTAGCAGACTTGCAACAGCTAACTGAGACTTTGTCACATTTCTGGGATGAATTAGGCTACATCAGCACACGTTACCATGCCAGTGACTGTTGTTCGCCAGGTCTTGTACAGCCTGCAGTCGGATCTCTTTGTCTTCTGACTGACTTCTCTTTAAGAGGAGCCATAAGGCACATTCATGATCATCTCCATCAAATGTACTGAATTGTTCTTTTACCAGGAAACAAATAAAAGTCAAGTTATTATTAATGAGCATTTTAATAGTCACGCTTCTATTCATCGAGAAAAAAAATTCTGTTTCTTCTAATATTTGAATCACAGAATGTTTGGGGTTGGAAGGGATCTCTGTGGGTCGTCCAGTCCAACCCCCCTGCCAAAGCAGGGTCACCTACAGCAGGCTGCACAGGCCCTTGTCCAGGCAGGTCTTGAATATCTCCAGAGAAGGAGACTCCACAACCTCCCTGGGCAGCCTGTTCCAGTGCTCCGTCATTACTGTTAGTCCTTAACAGTAATTCAGTGTGTAATGTTGTAATATTAAATTAGTACAATAAACAATGACAGAATGGCTTTACTAAAATAATGATCCTTAAATTAATAGGATGGTTTTGATTCATTTTAGTGGCACCAAGTTGATATTTTATACATGTATGTTACACACACATGCTGGCTGGCACTTACCAATCATAACTGCCAGCTTCCAGCAGGAGCTGGAAATGATTAGTAACTCTGAGGCTCTGACCTTGAACAACTAATTTCATAGCACGACAGTGGAGGTATATATTGTTATAACCATTTAACAGATCGCTAAATGAGCACAGATAGCATGCCTCTGGAGCACTGTTTCTTATATGAATTGAAATTCTTATATTAAATTACTCTAAAAACCAGAGACACTCTTACAAAAAGACTATTCAGTTAATATTGCAAATTCTGATGAAAGCATAACATAACTTTTAAAAAGTAAATTTTGAGAGTATTTCATCCCCCAGACACCTTTTGTACACAAAACTGGTATCAAATATTAACTTGGTATCTTAAACTTCAAATCTCTTTTGAAACAGCAAAAAAAAAAAAAATCTCATATACTTCTTAACCATCACTTTCATTTACTTTAAGAAAAGGAATGGGTTTAATAGATAAAAAATACACTAATAATCTATATTAATATGGAAAATGCTATGAAATGTTACTAAGTACTATTACCACTGTTTCAAACGCAAAAGAACATGTTACATTTGTAAGAAAAAATATTTTACTATCTAAAAGGCTTTTGTTTTACTATTAAAAAATAATAATCATACATAAAGACACACTTTCAACACCTACCATTAACAGGTCTCCGGAAAATTTTAGCTTCTGTTTCTAGAATTTTCCTCACTGCTTTATGAATTTCTTTTCTGGCTTGGTATCTGATCCCTATGAGAGTATTTTTAGATTACTGGAAGTCTGAAAGACAGTTCTCTCACATTATTTTTCATACACACACACACACACACACACATATGAACATATATAGAGAATTATCTAATATATAGAGAACTGTATGTACATAACTATCTTAAAAAAACAGCCACCAACTTAAAACAAATTCTGTGACATTATGAAGAATATTATTTTTGTAACAGATCTCAGGAAATATATCTTTCCTTATATAAGGGCGACTTCCAGAAACATTCCATTCTCTTAAAATTATAATTTTAGAATCCAAACAATTATGCATCTTACCTTGATATTCACTTGGATTTAGAGAAGTTGTACGTATGTATACATATGATTTAAGTTTTTCTTGGTGTATAGCTTGAGTATCGATTTGCAGTAACTTCTTTAAGGACAGGACTTCATACGTAATGAATACAAAACCTCTTTAAATAAAAGAAAACTGCATGTGAATATTAATTTTTTAAAAAATTGTGATGGCAAAAATATATGTTAACAATCATTTTGGTATAAATCATCCTTTGTTTGTAAACACCAGATTTTACCAAATATATAATAGCCTGCAGCTTATGTCAATTTAGTACAGTAAAGACTCTAAAATAATTAAAATAAGTAATAACTATCAGAAAATATCCTTCAAAACTATATTCTGCCATGTCTAAAGGTCCCCTAATATTGTTACATTTCTGAAAGTTACATGAATTAAAATTTTAACTGTATACTTAAGTTACACATCTGCTTGTCAGTTACAACTTACCCTAGTATAAGCGATCCAGTTACCTTTGCAAATTTTCCTTGAAAAACAAAAAAATAATGTTAAAGTTGTGTGCATCACCTCAACACAAACATAGTTAGCATTCAATTGCCAGGCAGTAAGAATTTCAGCCATTAAAAGTAAGCTTTTCTAAATTTTTCTATTGGTCTCTGGCTTTCAGGAAATCATTACCTAAATTTACAAACAGAAAAAATGTTACTTGATTAGAATTTCCCGCTTTCTTAGGGAAGATGATAAAACACATATCCTGCCAGTGTTATTTACTTTGAGTATCGCTACCTATCAATTACATTCATTCGTCAGGAATCAACAGTAAACTTTCTCTGCCTGCATCACTAGCATTCATTTGGAACTCCAGATTATTTTAAGGAGTTAACTTTTTCTTACATGGGGTGGATATTTCTTCAATGTATTTGAATACATACAAGAGTACGTAAGTTCTTTGAAAAGTCCTGCAGAAATTCCTTAAGAAAACGCATTTTTAAATTAATTCCACTGAATCTAATTTACAAAGCAAATAGCTGAATAAACATATGCCACCAGCAACAATTTCCTTTTTGAGTCTAAGGATCCTTGTCAGATTGGAGCTATTTTATCGGGACAAAGTCGAGCTGATTGTCTGGATGTAACGACCTCTATACAGAGAAACTCTTATTATTACCAGTAGCAGCAAACCCAATGGAACAGATCTCACCTATCATGAATAATTTATTTTCCTTGGCGTGAATTGGGAGATTTGCCCCACAGCCACCACCAGGTTTCGTCTTTGCAAGACCATGAGAATTTTGGCATGCAGACAAGAGGCAGCTATATGTTAAATAAATGACTGGCAGAGAAGGTTGAAAAGGTAAAAAAATGAGCAATGAACAGAAACAGAAATAACCTATCTGTTAATGCTCAAAAATAAACTTTGGAAACATAAGAACTGTCATTCTACACAGAACATACCAAAGAAAGCAGAGAATAAGCAGGGAAGACTGCAGAACTAGTATCAGTAAACAAGGAGGAAGAAACAATAGAAACAAACTATTCAAACTTCATGGATGTAACTGTTTCTTTGTTCTAGAGGTTAAAAAAAAATCATACACAAAACAGTTTAAGACAGTTTAATGAGATTGCATCTGAGGGGGACGAACCCCCATTTCGTTTTCTAATCCCAGATAATCTGCTGGTGTGACTTTAAGCATTACTATGCAAAGCAAGGTCAGAAGCAGACATCCACTTTAGGCAAATAAAAACTTTTGATCACGAAGTATTTAGAGATTTAGATCTTTTGTATCACTTAATTATGCACGGCGTCACACCAACACAGATTTTTCCTTATTATCAAGACTTAAGATCAATACATATAGAACTATACTTACTGATATCGTTCCACGGCAGGTGTGTTTTTGTGGCTGGACCAGAAGTTCGTATCTGTCTATAGCAAAATATACAGTAAGCAGCCACTGACATTCTGTATGTTTAAAAAAAAAAAAAAAGAAAAATGAAAAATTAACGATTGATTTGAGAATTACAGCATAAAACCTGTAGCAGTTTTCTTTCCTGTCTTTTTACAGGAAAGGTCGTGATAGGAAAGGTCATGACTTACAGCAAAGGTCACAATAAACCATATTTATGTCATTTCAGTCCATATAAAATGCTCTAAATAAAGAAGCCTGTAAACTCCTCAATTTATTAGGCTGCATTTCAATTACAAGAAAAGTTTAAAGCAGTTTTTCATACAATTACGCATTACTGTTGACTTTAGTGAGTATGTATCAGCAATTAACTTCTCTGCTTGTAAGTCTCCTTTCCTACTTCTTAGTAGCTCTCCCTTAAGTATCAGATATGGTCATATCTCCTTCAGGACATTACTCAATATGACATGGAATTTAATACAACTCAGTAATCAACTGCTTTTAAAATTCCTAATTGATTGTGTTAGCAAGTAAGTCTTTTATTTTGACTAACAAGGCTCCAAGAGCTACTACATATTTTTGCCTTTAAAGGGCAAATCAGACTAATACTTCAAGAATCTAAAAACTCTACAGTTAATAAGTATTGGTTCTAAAATGCTCTGACTCCATGGGCTTGTGAAACTCATAGGGCACGCTTACAGGTAAAACACAGAGGACGTATCTCATTCTAGAAAAATTCTTACACATGCAAAAGAATGGAAACCTAGCTACAGCCATGAAGAAGAGAACTTTTTCTAAAAATCAAGACCTTAGCAATTCGGCACTATGAAGACACAGAATATTGACAGACTAATTGCACTGCATTCACTGAATGCTGAAATCAAACTAGACAATATAGAATTTTTTTATCAAATAGTCGCAAACAAATGCATGTAACATATTTTAGAACTACCAAAGTTCTGAATGTAGAAGGAACCCAATGCAAGCACAGAATCTGCTTGACAATAATATGGTCTCCGTGAAGGTAGCACCCGAGTGCTTCAGAAATCTGAAAAAATTTATTCTTCTAACCTACCTGTGATACAAGACACTGAATTTTCCCCATTTTACAGGTAGGAAAATGAGTTAAAACACACACGCTGCAACTTCCTTATACATTCTAGGTATTACCTTGCCTCTTTGAACATGTGGGACTACTCAGGAGGGACCATACAGGAGCCATGCTCTTTAGCTCACTGATCAAGGCTGCATCTTAACCACTGCACAATGAAGCTCAAAGAAAGTATTGTGATATTAGTCAAGCATTGAAAACCAAGGCAATGTAGGCCAGGCAAAAGCACCAATCCCTGTTCCCACCACTCACATGTATTTACCACTTTATGTATTAGCAAATGTTACTGCCTTTACAGGTGTTATAGAAGAAAAACTTACCTAAAGTTAGGAAAGTACGCAAAATGGCTTTGGCAATGCACAACAATCAAATTCTGCACATTACTTCTATTGAAGACTTAATCTCAAGTCTTAATAGATAGAACATGTAGTATTTTTTGTGCAAGAACTATGCCAACAACCACAAAGAATATTAAACTTCTTTAACAGCCACAAAATACACAAAAATCTGTTGCTGCACACAGTGCAGTATAACACGAAATTCATGTATTATTACAGGTGAAATTTTAACGTCTGCATTGATGCACTTAGCTGACTGAAATACTGAATTAAGTTAATGTGTTTAAACAGATTTTAAACCACAGCACTATCCAGCATATATTTAACAAATTATTATGTTGGAAACATAGGCATCCTTATTAAATGTCAAATTAAGTCTGTACCACCACAATGACAATTAACTCAAAATGACAAAATGGAAATGTAAACCTTGACCAGCAACTCTGATCTCAAAATATGGGAGGCCCTGTTATTCTCCTTCAATTTAAGGTAATCTCTAGAGACTAAAAGAAGAGCTTACATCGCTTTTAATGTCAGCGTCCAATTTCTCTAAACAAGGGGACTGCTTTGTTTCTTTATATTAATATGCCTTTCCTCTTTTCCTGTCTCCCAAAAAAGCTTTCACAAAATCACAGAATGTTTGGGGCTGCAAGGGACCTCTGGGTATCACCTAGTCCAACCCCACTGCCGAAGCAGGGTCACCTACAGCAGGCTTCACAGGACCTTGTCCAGGCAGGTCTTGAGTATCTCCAGAGAAGGAGACTCCAACACCTCCCTGGGCAGCCTGTTCCAGGGTTCCGTCACCCTCAGAGGGAAGAAGTTCTTCCTCATGTTCAGACGGAACTTCCTGTGCTTCAGTTTGTGCCCGTTGCCCCTTGTCCTGTCGCTGGGCACCACTGAAAAGAGCTTGGCCCCATCCTCCCGACACCCACCCTTCAGATATTGGTAAGCATTTATTAGGTCCCCTCGCAGCCTTCTCTTCTTCAGGCTGAACAAGCCCAGCTCCCTCAGCCTCTCCTCATAGGAGAGATGCTCCAGCCCCCTCACCATACTTGTAGCCCTCCGCTGGACTCTCTCCAGTAACTTTTCTTTCAACTTTCCCTGCTCTCTCGCTCGCGTCTGGGAGATTTCGGCACCGCGTCAGCACGACCCCTGCCCTGCGCCAACCCCAGCCGGCAATTTCTCGGCTGCTGCCGCCTCGGCAGGACCACTGCCCCTCCACTCGCTTCGGAGGGGGACGCGACGGCACGGCACGGGACGCTTCCGAGGCGTCAGTAACGGGCCCCCTGGAGACACCCTCTCCGCCTCCGATCTCCGCCTCACCCGCGGCCGTTCCAGAGACCGCTCGTTACAGGCCGGGGCGCCGGGAGTCGGGGGTGGGGGGGAGAAGGCGCAGCCGAGGACGTTAAAATAACGACGAACACCACACCGGGGAAACAGCCCGCAAACTCTCTGAGGGAAACACGCACCCACTTCGGCGGGGATGAGATCTCCCACGTCCCGTCCCGTCCCGTCCCGTCCCGCCCCGCCCCGCCCCGCCCCGCCCCGGAGCCCGACCCCCGCCCCGACCCCCGCCCCGACCCCCGCCACTACCGGGCCCCCCCCGCCGCCAGGCCGCCGCTACCTGTCGCTTCCGCCTCTGCTCCTTGCGCCCCCGCCCCCGCGCTCCCGTGACGCCAGCACGCTGCAGGCGGCCTAGCCAATCAGAAAGAGACGCCGGGAGCGAGCGAGGCTGCGCATGCGCCTGGCGCGGCGGCACCTCCGTCGTCAGGGCAGCGGCCGGCGGCAGTGGCGGAGGTGAGGAGTGGTTGGGGCCGGAGCTTCGGAAGTCGCGGGTCGAGGTTTGTCTCCCTCCGCCCGGTCCGCCTTTCGCAAGGCCTCGGCTCGTCTCCGACGGCAGCGGGAGGGCCGGCAGCCGGCCGCAGCCGGAGCTCGGCGGCGGGGCAGAAGTGCCCGGAGCGCTCTCGGGGGTGAGGGGAGAGGCCTGCAGTTTTCGGCAGCTCCAGTGCCGCAGCCGAGCGGGGCCTGCTGCCCCGGCCTGGCTCCCCGCAGGCCGCGGGGCCCGGGGGAGGTGGGGTGTGCTGAAGCATGGGTCCCTGAGTTCAGCCGAGGCGTTGTTTCTTCTTTTTCTTCTAGATTCCCCCTGTTTATGTGCGGAACCCAAAGCGAGAGCTGCTCTTGTCGCCTCTTCCTTTCAGCGTTCGTGAGAGCAGTGGGAGGATGGTGAATGTTCTGAAAGGCGTTCTGATTGAATGGTTGGTAACAGCACTTACCGTCTCGCCTTGTGTCAGAGTCTACTTATTTCTTTAGAGCTGCAAGTATTCTAAGTAACTTAACAGTCTAGACAAAAAAAAAAAGAGATTGTTGTGAGGAGGGGTGATGCTGAGTAAACTGTCAAAAGAAAAGCGTGACCATTAGGGAAAGAAGGAGAGAGGCAGTTGTAAGTAAACCTCATTCCAAACTCCTTTTTTCTCTTCAAGACATTGCTTTCTGTTTACTTAACTCGTAGGTGTTCCTTCTTGTTCTTTATATTGCTTGCAAATAATGGGGGTTTTTTTGTCACTGTTCATGAGCGAGGTGTTTCTATGCTGATTCTAGAGGGATATGAGATAATCTTTTTTTCCCTGTCTTTCTTCATCAACTCCAGTCCAAAATCCCTTCGAGGCTGACATGTGGCTCTGTTTGTAGATCATACTTGAAACGACCGTGCTTATAGTTTGTAGAAGTAAGCTTTTGATGTATGTGCAGTAAACATACTTTCATGCAATCTGGAGTCTCGAGGCTAAGAATCGGATAACTGGTTACCTCAAAAATGAAAAGAAGTGCCACTGAAGATTTGTGGGGTCATTGCATAGCATTATATGACATACAAGATTTCTGCTGTACACTTACATTGTAAACGTATGAACAGATTATAACTACACAAGAGCAGAAGAACCTAGAACCTCTTGTGATGTGCCTGCATGGTGCATATAGCTGTAAGCTTGTAGCAGCTAACTTCTGAGCTGACTGAACGTTAGCCAGCTGAAGTCTAATTGCTACGTGTGAGCAGTTCAGAGCCTAAACTCAGCTAGAACAAAAAGCCTGTCTTCTCAAATTTGCCTCTGTGCTAGTACACTGACAAAACTTCTGAAGCACAAGAAAAATTGCCTTCCTGCAGCTAATTATGTAAGGATGCACAGAGCAGAATCCTTGACTTGACAAGTTCTAAAATCTCAGGCAGTTAGCAAAATATTTTATTTTGCACCCTATGTGTTTATTTTACACATACCTAAAGATCTGTGTGTTCTTATTCAGCTTCATAGCCACATCCCACTTAGTATCAGTGTGGAATTTAATCATCCTCCCTGGAAAGGAAGGGAATTTTCTATCTGATAAGAAATCTACAGTGTTATGCCATCAGACAGTTTCAACAGCCCTCTGGGAGACTGACCTTTGAGTTTTGCTAGCTCTTGGTCGTTTGGTTTTGTTTGTTTGTTTTCTCCCCACCTGTGCATAAGGGCATAAAGTTCTATCCTAGGAGAAGATGCAGCTTTACTATCAATCTGTCCCCTTGTTTACACTTCAGATACAAGTTATTAAAAAACACTTTTTGAGGATGTTTAAGATACCAAATGAACAGGGAGTGGGGAAAAAAAAATAGGGAGTTCTGAATGTGTGAATCATGGAAATAAAATTGTTCAGTGTTGTGCAGGTCTCTTTTTTTCCGTATTCTTCCAATAAATAGCTAAACTTTTCTGAAAACACCATATCAAAGATTATAATCATCAAGTACTGTAATGAGATTGTTGCTTCTGCTTAGGCATACGTCTGCTGGCACTGATTACAGCTCTGTATGTTGATTGTGTGAAACCCAGTGTCTGGGTACTGCCTAACATCATACAAGCTGGTCATACCAGCTAGGACAAAAGCTCGTGCCATCTGGTACTGCTGATTTGAGTCACTAAGGTCCAGCTGAATAAAACAAGAAAAAAATAAACCTCCCAGCACCTGTCCAAAAGGGGATGTGGAAGAATGCTGGGAACCGCATATTTCTGGTATCTGATTTTTCTCAACTCTCCTGTTTCTCTTTTGTTTCTCTTCTTACATGCCAGAGCATGTAATTAATGGCTGTTATAAAGAAGATGTAGCTTCTAGAGTTTTCCACTCTCCTTTCCTAAAAATTACTTTGTGCTTTGAAAACTCGTCTTATTCTAGTCATGCTTCTGCAGATTTCAGGCTAATATTAAAGGTTGTCGTTCTGACTTGCTGGGTAGGGGCAGGGGAAGGGTTAGACTTCACAGTGTGTGTCTTCGCGCTGTATATACTTTTAGGTAAGGGACAATTGGTCCCCATACTGCATTTAAAAGAGAAGATTAGCTAAGGAATTATTTTAAGATTTACTATGTTATTAAGAATTATTTTTAAGAATTACTAAGTTGCCACAACAACTATGTTCATAGTTTTGAAAGTATCCTGTTGTCTGAATTCTTCAAAATTTCATTGGATCAAAGAGCTTGTATTTTGAAGCCACTGTATCTAGCTGCATGGCATCATGCAGCTGTTTCAGTTACCTGCAATTTCCACGCTTCTGAAATATTTTATTCTAAAATTTATATTTAACTTACGAGGTGACACTATGAAAAAGAAGTGTCTGTTTAGTTATGGTGTGATGATTGTACATTTCATATGACCCCTTTTTCCTGTGCTATACTACTTTGAGTGAGATCTATGTTCTCTTGACTTTGGTTACCTTTAAACAAAACTATACTTTAAGAAAACATGTTTTTATGGTGCAATTTCTGAAGATACAATTGTAGGTTCAAACTCATCTTGTTAAGGGTTGGCTGGTTGGGTTTTTTAAAGCTACTTTAACAGCAGCATAGGGGCACTTCTCTGCCATCAAGCAGGAAGTTCTTCTCCTTAGACTTCATTATCAGTTTATTTTTCTTGAAAGTAACCTAGGCAGTTACCATTGTGAAAGAAACAACTTTTTGAAAAGCTTTGTAAACTTTCTTTAAATTGTGAGCAACTCTTGATATTAAAATTAAGCTCCCAAAGAACTTTGGGAGTGTCTTCAAAGGGTGGGTTTTTTTGTTTGTTTTTGTCTGTATCTTATTACAATGAGGTGGGGTCTGATGTGTTTTTGTCTCTACAGTGACCCAGCAATGAAGCAATTTCTGCTCTACTTGGATGAGTCAAATGCCTTGGGAAAGAAGTTCATCATACAAGACCTGGATGAAACGCATGTTTTTGTGTTAGCCGAGTTGGTTAACTTCCTCCAGGAGAGAGTGGGCGAGTTAATGGACCAGAACTCTTTTCCTATTACTCAGAAGTAAAAAGACTAGAGAAATGAGATTACTGTGTGTTTTGGAGTAGTGGATTTCAATAGCTTGGGTTGTTACTGTTTTCACTGTGGTTAGTAAATTCTGCATGGAAGTGGCTACTCTAGAAAATGGATCATTTTCATAGACAAAATACTCTTGAATTGGATTTTCTTTCTCATTTTGAAATATTATGGTGTCTTTATTAAAATCCTTGAGATGATACACTTGATGAGGACTTGTCTAGAGAATTTTTGATGCGTGCTCTGTGTTTTTTTCTTTAGGATTTTTATCTCACAAGATGGTATGACCCAAAAATTACAGTAGTGTTTCTGTATTGAAATGCTATACGAAATGCTCTGACATGTTACATTCCTGTGGAATTCATTAAATATGGAATTCATTAAATGTGGTTATAGCGTGACTGATAGAATGTAGAGAATGTCTGTGAAAGTATGATGTGTGCTTGCTGGAACATCTCCGTAAGTTGTAGGCATGGTCAGATGCTGGTTTGACTTAATGGGTTTTATACACCAAAATGAAAGTTTGTGGGGGTTTTCTTGTTTGTTTTTTCACCCCAAACATTCTACATACTACTTGCCTAATTGAACAAGGCTCTGCTTTCTGTGTTGTTCAGGGTTTGGGGGTGGTGATGAGAATCTAGGAGTTTGGATGGGGGGGATATGGGGGAATGGAGACAAAATCCATTACCCCAGATCATCACACTTTAATTGTAAACTGATTACTTGTGTTTCAACAACAGCAAATTAAAGAGGTGACATAAATGGGAGACTAATCCTTTAGATATAACTGTTTGTATTGTTCCACTGAAGCTACTACCTAGTCACAATAAGCTATTTGATCAGAAAGGGGAAATAAAGACATGGTTGCTCTATGTGTGAAGAAGAAAGCTGGTTTTGTTGTTTTTGGGGGGTGGTGTTTTTGTTCTGTTTTGTTTTTTCTTGAGCTTAGCTCTTCCTCCTCTGCTGCACTTCACTGCAAAGAAAGAGCCTCATAGTTTCATAGTTTTTTTTGTGAGGTTTTTTTTTTTTTACACAGAGTAAAAATTCTGGTCTGCATTTGTAACTTGGTATCTCAGACACTGGCTTATTTAGTAAGTCAGCTAGTGCCTGATGATAAAACCTGTGAAGACTTCTGTCTACAAATATGGCAGATACATGTTATTTTTCTTGTCTCTGTATTTTGTATTATCTACTTCCTACTAAAAATAGTGACATTTGTTGGATTTATAAGTAAACATTTATAAATTAAAGACTTATAGGATATTACTGCTTGGCTTTCAGAGCTGCTCACGTACATCAGATAGATGCCATTTTTTTATCTTTGGGGGAAGACAAAGTGTAAATAGAAAGGCTTTAAGAAGGAACAGTTTTCTTTTCTGACTCTCCCACCGTTGCTTTTTTTTCTTGTCCAGTAGGTATCAGATTAGTTGGTGGTTTTGTTTTCGGGTCCGTCCGTCGTCCGTCCGTCCCCCCCCCCCCCCCCCCCCCCCGAAATAGGGAAACTTCAGGAGAATGTTTCATTAGATATTTTTAATCAAAAAGCTGTCTGAAGAAAGTTCTGCAGAATTGCATGTATTCAGGCTTATGTGGATGCGCCCTGTGGAATTTAGCTTCAGGTAGTTCTGGTGTCGTGTGTGTCCCCCCCATCTTTCTGACTGTATAGAGATCAATGGGTTTTGGTCCAAGCTGTTTCATCTCTTTGTTTTACAAGTGGATGCTTCCCCAGTCACGCAGATGAAGAACCAGTTAACACATGTTCACTTGAAATAAAAAGTTGAAATCTTTATGAATGGCTTATAGTTCCTTACCTGTTTCTTGAGATTGGTCAGACATTGATCTCGTAACTGTTATTTTGTTGAAGATTGTTGGATACTCATTTAATGGAGAGATAATCAGTAGTCTTAACATGGCACAATAGCTTAATGCAGTTCATTTACAAGTGTCTTACGTCCTTTCATTGGAATCCTCATGTATTTTCCATCCAGATTTTGATGAAAGGTAAATGATCCCTCATTCTCTCTTCATATGACAGCATTTGAAAGGTCATGTTAGAATTACACCTGTGAAACTTCTCTGTTTAGCATGTCTAGTGCTATGTTTCTATTGTGATTTGCCTTTCAAATCTATGATAAACTTCTTGCAGTTCTTTTCTTTTTCTCCTGGTTCAATTATACAGCTTTATTGTTGCTGTATTATTACCTGTGCTTTCACTTATATTTCCAGTGATAAATGGCTTATGTAATACACAGGGATAGAAGTTCAAAACTGTATAAACCAAACAGTTAGACATGCATTCTTGTGCTCTTTGCTCTCAATCTTTTTCGAACAAACTTTTTTTAACTTCCAAACCTGTCAAGACTTAGATCCTTCCTGCAACATAACCAAGCCTAACTGGTTCTATGCTGGAAGAATAAAAAAAAAGATGTAAAGAAGCAAATTCGTATCTCCTTATGGGGTCTACCAAGCTGAGTTCTTTGTCGTTTCTAGGGAAAAAAGTGTCTTTAATCAGGTAGTATGGTGAAGGAAATCCAGTGAGGAAGCTTTTAGAACTCAAGTATGTGTTAAAGCAAACAACAAACACCTGAAGCTTGCTGGGGTTGAATAAACTTGAACCCCAGAAAGTTTTGGTTGTGGTTTGTTTGTTTGTTAAATGCATATAATCCTGGAACTTACATGCCTTTAAAAAAAGATATATATATATATATATATATATATATATATATGGCCCAGATGGGAGAAAGTAGATACTAGCATTGAAAATGTCAAGACATTCTGAGATTAGTTAACATTTACACTTGCAGATTTTAAATGTTTTCACTGGCATTCATTTAGATGTGAAGCTCATGAAACAAAACATTATGTTAAGAATTTCTTTTTTTTTTAAGGCAGGAAGCTTTTAAGAACAAAAGGTTAAGGAGATCTGTTTAAATATATTCATGTTTTGCTAGTAGAGCTGATGTGGTGAGAACATCAGCATTTGCTGTATTTGGGATATTATAAGTTAATTTAGCATTTCTATCCATAGCTAATGTCACCTTTTTTTGCTGGTGTCTAGCATAGAGACATTTGAGAGCAAAAATAAGTCTTAAATGACAGACTTCTTGTTGCTTCCTGTTAAAGTAGCATATTTTATCTTGATAGGCTTTCACTGCTAAGGGTTGAGCTTATGCTTCACTTTTTGCTTTCAGTCTTGAGCTGGAAGTATCTTGTCTACTGGAGGAAAGGGCGTGGGAGAATAATTACCTGAAGGACACTTATTTGTGCTGCTTACCTATTTGCTACCTATTTGCTACCTATTTGCTTATGTTTTATGATGTAAACAGTTGCTCTTGAGTAGTTGCTGTAACTTTGAACAGTCTTATAAATACCACTTTCATTACCACCGATGCAGAAACTGAGAAGTTGTATTTGACAGAAAGATGAGAGAGATCTCTAACTCAAGGTAAGAGAACGTGAACAATGCAAACAAAGTATTTGTTAAATGGGAAGAGAGGGATAGAAACTGAAAATGCAGCTTCCTATTAAAGCAACAGCACTAAAATACATTTTTATTGAAAATAACACTATTAGGTATTTTGTTTTTTGTTCAAGCCTCAGATTATTGTTTTAAGTTTGTTTATTAATGGTCTTCAAAGTCAGCTGTGTAATATGACCATGGTATACCACAAAAGCAATAAGCCTAAAAGCTGTCACATATTTAGATACTTTTGGACATTGAGGGATAAGCTAATTCTCGAGGGTGGGGTTTTTTAACGCAGGGGTTGGCAGCACGATGATGACCCGGATTTAGTCAGTATAGATGGGGGTTATAATTAATTTCTTAGCTTGTTACCAACACATAAATCCGCTTTCCTTCTCAACAGTTAGCCCAGAGAGAATAACTGCCCAGTGCAATAAAGGAGGACATAACCAATGATCAGTAGAGAGAATGGATGTGGCCTCAAGAAAGAAAACGTGTTGAAAGAAAATAGGGAATGCTTCAGGGAATTTCACCATTTTACCTGAAAGAACCCAGACTGAGTGGTTTTGACTTTGTAGCTAAACTGCCAGTGTTGTTTCATAAAAAGATAGGCATCTGAATCTGTTTGGAATAAAGAAGAGTAACAGTGGGGGGTTTTATTTGTTTTTTCTTTTAAGAGATGTAATGTGCTTATAATGACAGGAGGGTTTTGTTCTATGTAGCACAGTGCTGAGAGCTAGTTGGCTAGTGTGATGTTTTGTACAAAAATTTTTCAAAGCTCTGTTGTACATTAAGAAATCCTATTTTACAGTATTTTCAGAATTGTAGGGCGTATTCAAAAGCATATCTTGTGATTCTTTTTTTTAATGTGGCATAATGGATTTTACTTTTTTTCTCACTCAAGTTAACTCCACAGGGCTATCTCAAGTGTGCAAGAACAAACTAGAGAACATGTATTTTATGCATTAACAGGATTGTTTACTGTGAGCTGAAGTAAACAGGATTATTTACTCTGAATTGAAGATAATGGTATTTCATGGTGTCACTAAAATGGCTTATTTTAACTTTTATGGTGATGATGCCAACTAAGAAGCGTTCAAATTCAGTCAGCCCCTAGGATGAGCTTAGAGAAGTAGGATTCTTAAGGTTTTTTTTTAACTTTAATCATATCAACCAGCATAGGCTGAGAGGTATATTTTGCATTTCCCAATTCCACAGCAGATCCTTTTCCCACACTGACTTGTTCATTATCCCAGAAATCAACCCATTAAAGCTGGTGGAGATTACTGAGAAATGAAGCATTATTCAGTACATCAGAATTGGGTGTCGGTGTTTAGTTTGTAATTCAGACTTTGGCAGGACTTACATGTGTTATACAAAATTAAGGATTCAATAAAAATAAATTGGTGAAGTTTGCAATGAGGGAAGAAAAATTGTTCCTAAACTAGGTCATTTTCTTTGGTCAGAAGACTTAACAACGAATGAGAAGTTTAAAAAATAGGGTCTCTGATAGAAATATAATGTGGAGCTCTTTATTTTTTTTTAATGTGGAATAGAAGTAATACTCATCTTTGTTTCATATTAAAAGATTTTCAGGACTGAAGACTTAACAATTTGAAGGCAGACCGGTAAGGGGAGCTCTTGCCAATATTTTAAACTGCTTTTTAAAAAATTGCTGGAGCATGGGCAATAGTGGGTCAGAGACTCCCCATGCTTTGGAACATTAATATCTTTCTCTCTGGATGTGCTTTCAGCTGGGGATTAACATTTTACTTCAAGGGATCCTTCTAGAAGGATATTTGAGTTAGGGATTTTGGAATGTAGTATCTCGAGCAACAAAATTTCTTAGATGTTTAGTTATTCAACGTTTTCTGCCTATGCTTAGGTGCACAGTTCTGTTACATTAAAATGATGTGTCTGAAATATGGTCTTCCCTTCAGATGTTTCTGGTAGGTCTGCGTATGTCCACACCACTAGCCTGCTTTAGGAGTTGCTCTGTATTAAGTTACATCGTTTTCAGTAAGCATAAATCACAGGAAGACATTGTTGATACAGTCAGAAGTAACTTCTGTGAAGGTTGTTTCTCTTTATTTCCTCATCATACAAAATGCATGTGATTGTAGGGTACCTGTTCCTCAGTGCACGTGCACCATACCATATGGAAGATACATAAAAGAACTGTTCAGTCTTACTGTATTTAAGTCTGCTCTGGAGATTTCTGCATCTGTATCCCTAGGGTGTTGCTAATAGTACATAGAAAAGAGACATACAGAAAGATTTTCCCTGATCACCCCCCAAAGTGAATAGCTTTATTGGTTTACACATCTATAAAGGTAAAATTCAGTATGTTATCTAAGCAAACAAAAAAATGCACAATACCTGCCAGGCAAGTTTTAATGTGAGGGCGGAAAAAACCCTACTTCCTTGGACATTAGTGGTTGCATTTTTTGTATAGGCAGAAAAAGTAATTTCTCTCCTCTGATTGTGTAGCAGTAATAAGCAGATCACCAGCGTAAAATTGCTGTCCAGTGAACAAATTTAAAAAGTGAAAATTTTAGAGTGTTATTGTTAGCTTTTTGTGCTTGAGCAATTCTAGGTGTTGGTAACAACAGCAAGTATAAGGTTCCAGGAAGAGATCTCATTTTCAGATTAAAATGTTTCTTATGCCAAAAGAAAAGCAGACTTAAAATAATATCCGTGCAGGAATGTGCTTCAGCATGCCAGAGAAAATCCACCCAACACCAACACTCTGACAGATAATTGATTAGCCGTAAAACTACCCCTCAGGAAGATACAGCAAGCAAGATTTCTGGATGACTATAGATTGAAGGAGTTGGCTGTCAGAGCTATACAGTTGTTCACTTTTCTATTACAGGAAAGATGGACTCAGTTGTGAACTACAAGATGTGTGGAATGATGGGTACATTTGCAGCTGTGAAGAGATCACTTGCACATAAGAAAGTATTACACATTTCTATAATGTTGGCATAGCTGATATACTGTCAGTAGTGAGAGGTAAACATACTAAGCAAACCTCTAATTTGTCAGCATTATGTGTTGTGCTCCTGATGTTTTGAAGCTAGAGTGGTGAGGTAGGAGGACTAAAGAGAAAGAAAGTGGGGAAGAGTATTTTAGGTTTGTAACTAGCACTTCCTGTTAATTCTGAAATTGAACAAGATCACAAGGAGCATAAGGACAAAATTGAGAGAGAGATTGCACTGAAATTAGTTTTAATTTTGTATCCAAAAATGTACTTGCAATTAACTAGAACTTAATTGGATTACAGAAGGTCCTGTATTTATCTTCAGAGCCAACCCATCCCGAGGACTAGGAAAGCAAGTTTTCTTTGTTATGCTTATTATTCTGCCTTGCTTCCATCCTAGATGGGACCACCTTTCCTTATGGAGTAATAGCATAGTTTTACTTCCTTTTAACCTCTGGATTCTCCTATATTGGAAACTTTATTGGGTGTAGAATATGTTTTGCATGTGTGGTGTATGTATATCATTAGGTATATAGGTATTCCAGAAGCTAGAGATTCAGCAGCGAAGAGTAACCCTGGAGTAATGATAAACTGTATCATGAACCAGCTTGAAATTAAGATATGAAAGAAAAATCTCTCTTCAGCTGTAATATTAAGCATGCTTCCTGCATTTGATTTTGCTTTTGGTCTAAACTGAGACTAATTATATCTTTCAATTTTGGGAAAGTTATGAAGTTAGTATAAAATTTAAGAAAAAAGAGGCCGGATTCCTTAAGGGATATTTGAAATGTATATTGTCAAGCACAGCCATGGTGAGGTCAGTGTGATAGAGGACAGTGACAGCTTTTTGCTGCTGGCTAAATTGCCATTTGGGCATAGGCAGCTGCAAACAGCATTTTAGAGGAGCAGGAGAGTAGGGACGAGGGGTGGGCAAAGCTAAGCATCTGAACAAATCTGTCAGGAGGACCAGGGAACCTGAATTCTTGGAGCTAGTAAATGTTTTCCCTTTTGGCTTTGAGTAGCTTTACTTCAAAGCCATTTCTGCCAATTTAATCTGCTGTGTGACAGCAGGAGCCAGAAGGAGGTGTAGGGAGTGGGAAGGAGGGATTCTGAGGGTGTATGTGATTCAGAAGGTGGTTCCTAAAGTTGTTTGCTACAAGTATGAAAAACTAGACCAAGCTGAAACCGCCTTTTCAATATGCAGAGTTATTCTCGCTCATTTCTTTTTTTAAAATGTACTACAAAACAAAGGAACTGTGAAGGTGCTGGAAGGAACTTCTGTTGTTTGAATTGCTAAGTACAAGAAGCAACCTGCTACACCTCTCAATTTGAAACAGTGATGAAGGCTTTTGTGTGGTGGGTTTTATCAGTATTGTCATAATTACGCAAAGATCACAACAAAAACAAGTCATAGAAACAGAGAAGACTAATATAAATAGCCTAAGTTTAAGAATAGTGGTCAGACATTGGCAACACTTCATCCTTGCTCAAGCTTGAGATTAATTTCTTGTGCCAGTATTTTAGTTTCTAGTGGTTAGGAGGCTTGCCTTGGGTCATCTGGGGCAGAATCATTAGTTGGATATGCTGTCACTCTTGGGTCGAGGGAACACCAAAGTCTGGATTTTTCAGTCTCAAGAACTGCTACAAATTTTTCTATTTTGTCCTAACACCCAGTATACAATAATGAGTCATGCAGGTTTGTAATGTCTATGATGACATGAAGTAATGCAATAATGAAGTATCATGTACAGGTAAAAGGCTAGCGTACAGAGAATTAAAATATGTAGGAGAATAACTTGTGTGTATGCCAGTAGGTATTGAATGCACTTCATTCAAAGTATGATCTCTGGTGCCAAGTGATTGATTTTTTTAATGAAGCACCCATTTACATATATGTAAATTGTGTAACAAGTGTTGAGAACATAGACAAAGTGCCAAGTCATTAGTTCCAATTTCTTGCAGATGTTGGTAAGAAAATAATTTAAAAGCAAATATTAGCAAAGCAATTAAGGGTTTGTTCAAGCAAATATGAACTTACTACTTGGAGTTAATCTGCTAGCTTTCAAGACCTGATCATATGTGATACTAAGTCCTACATTTAACAGTAATGTTTTTGCTTCTGCCTTATTACTAGAGCTGTGAAAATTAGTTGTTTCTGAGAAGGGAAGACATTAACATTACTGTGGTGAGACTCTCTCACCACTTAAAGAACAATTCACTTTTAACTAATATAATCTAGCGGAGAAGTGAGGAGTCTGACATTGCTCTGTGCAAGGTAGCTTTCCTTTGCCCTAAAGCAGACTTCCCCATCTGTAAAATGGGGATAAGTACTTCTTTTTCTGCTACTCCTACTAAGCAAGACTGCGGCCTTGCTTTGTATTCTATCTATACAAAAAGCACAATTGGAAGTCTGTCCTGCTCTCTTTTCCTACTAAAATATAAAGTATTCTCTAGTAAAAGTAAATGTTGGGGTACTTCATAGCATACATAGGAAAATATGCATTCAATTGTAGGAGATCTTACTATGCTAGTATGTCACCTTACAAGCATGCATATTAAATATTGTTGTCAATCAAAGATTCTTAGGTCTTCATAGCATCACATCCTGGCCTAACCACAATTCTGGGTGACAAGTTAGGAATACTCTATGTGTATCTAACAGCTGTATATGTATGTATACACACACACGTGTGTGTATACATATAAATACACACAACCCCCCGTGTGTATATGTGTCTGTGTGTGCATGTATCTGTGTGCATGCATGCAGTGTGTATATATAATCACTGCAGCTACATTGTGCTTACCTCATGGGAGGAAGATACCCTTCCTGGCCCAACAATATTTCTTACGATTTAGGGAGGAAAGGCATGCTTTTGCAGTCCTTGCACTGAGTAGCATCATTGTAAGCCCCAAGCAGGTGGTGGGGCTCTCAAGGGGGAACAAGCATAGGAAATTGGGATGCTAATAAGGGTAACCAACCAGACCTTTCCCATCTGCAATTTATTTTGTCCTTCTAAAACTGGGATTAGAATGAGCAGTGAGATCCCCAATAGGGCATTCATTAAAGTAAGCTTGCTTTTTTTTTTATTTTCATTGTACATAGAGCTGCTTTTTATCATTGTATTATAGTTTGCTAAAACTGCAGAAAAAAATCAGTATATTCATCATATTCTTGCAGTGCATGTTGCTACTGTTAAATCTATATTGAAATTATTTTTTTCAGTGGAGTAAAAAGACTGAAATATGTGATCATGTTCCATTATAGGACTACCCACAGCAAATGCAGGTATCATGCTATAATTACGTTATTTCTTAAGAATTAACATTTGATTTTGCAACAATCTCTATTTGTTGTATTTTCTACTATGGAAGGGGATAGTACAGATGATACTTATTTGCGACTGGTGATAAACTGGTTTTAGAAATCTGCTGCTTCAAACCTTGAATATTTTAGTGGCTTATCTCTTACTCATATTTTTCAAGAACTCTCTCTTTATTTTTGTATTTGAATGTTGTCTCCATTGAATTTTGCAAAAAAAGGATTGCTTAAGCTTTGCTGTGCTGTCCTCTTACTTGAACTGCTTGTGAGACCACACTTTCAAGTGATAAGAGGTTTTGTAGAAAAAAGATATACGTAGATGGCATGGGTCTCTGTAGATTTAAACTAAAAGAGATATATCTCAGCCATTAAAGCACTTGTCTGAAAAGTCTAGGTACCTTGGAAGTATTTCCACCACCTGCTGTTTATTTTAATATTCTAATGTGGGCTTTGCTGAGAAAGTTATATTAATTGCTTTTCTTATATTGTAGACATATTCAATGGCCTCACTTTGAACTAGGGTTTCATAATGCTAAACTTCTTATGAAATGCATGAAAAAGGGGCCTAATCTGATGTAGCAAATAAAATAGGCAAAAAATGACTGTTTAATAGAGTAACATAGATAGAACCATGTCTGTCTCTCCTGGCCCTGCTCTGTACCCATTTCAAGTTTAATTTATCACTCTTCAATGTAATTAATTGCAATTAATTGCAATTAATTGCAGTATTCTAGGTGAAGTCTTCCCAGTATCAGTGCAATAGAGTTTGTATTCCAGATCTCTCTTGGAAAAAAAAGACTCCCATGATACTCCCCTGGGAGTATGACCCTGTTTCGTTATCTCATCAGACTGATACCCAATGGATATTCTGTTGTTGACCAATAGATACAGATTTTTTTTTTCTTCTCCTCTCTTTTCAGTTGATGCCTTCAGTTTGAAAAGAACATTTGCAAGTCCTTCAGTTCGTGATGTTGAACTCTGTACTATCATATTTCATTTTTTTAGTTGGTGTGCTTCTGTGGGTCATCCGTTCTTTTCTGAATGATATATATTCTGGTTCTAGTCTTACTGTTGCTTCTCAAGTTTGTGTTGTCAGCAATTTTTATTAGCACACTCAAGTTTTTGTTCTAAGGTCAACTAACAAAAATATTTAAAAGGTCAGTATCATGACTGATTGTTCACGGACTCCATTTATAATATCTCTTCAGTCTAACTGTTTTCTTTGGAGCGCCATCCACTGCCATACTTACTAATTCCCATCCCTTGCCATCTGTACTAATCCTCATTTCTTCAGTTTAATTAGTATCTCATGTGGCACCATTTGAAATGTTAAATGAAGTTAAAAAAATACATGAATATATTTCCCTTGTTTAGCACATCAGTAATCTGGCGGAAAAAAATACATAAGTTGCATTTCTATTCAACTTAGTGTATATTGTTCCATTTTCCCATTTACTGAAGTGTCTTTGTTCTTCCCTACAAAATGTTTTTCAAATCCTCACGTGCCATTCAGGCCAGTTAGATAACTCTGAGCTTGCCCTTATTGTTCCCTTTCTTGAGCACAGGTACAGTGTTGTCTTTTGTATATCCTAGGGTTTGCAGACTTAATTAAAAAAAAAAAAAATTGTTGCTGGTTTTGACATGTCAGTTCTTTCAGTATGCTGGGATGGTATCATATTTTCCCCGTTCAGGTTACATCAAGCTCCTTGAAGAAGGTGGGAAAAAAAAAATAAAGTGGAAGGTTGGAGCTGCTTCCACAACAAATATGAGGCAGGAGGATGCTGGAGTGAACAGCCAGTCCATTGGAGGGTTTGCTTAATCATCAGCCAGCCTGGCTGCTCTCCTCAGCTACTGAGGAAATCCTCATTCTTTTGGGGAATCTGCCCAGCCAGGCTGACTTGCTTCTCTTTCTCTGCTGTGTTCCTCTGTGGTGGAGGAAAATTGCAAGGTTAGGTGCATCAAAATGAAAATGCCTTTTGGAATCAGTTGAGTGTATAAAGCAAACAAAAATGAGTTCAGTTGGTGTGTGAAAAAAGTACGAGTGAATAGACTTGCATGTGAAAAAAGTGAGCAAGTTTGCATGTAAGACTCTCCAATACATTAAAAATGGGATAGTCATTCATGCTGGAAATCCAGATAGAGGTGAAGGAGGAAGATAGAATAACTGAGAATAACTTGTAGATACAAGAAAAGTTTTCTCATTGCAACACAAGACACCCAAGTACATATTCTAGTTTAGGTCTTGTGATGTAGTCTGCCAGAAGGTGAAATGTTTATGTCCTTTTTTAATTTTTTACAACCTGTAAAGACTATTTGCAATTTTATTTCTCTTAATTTAGAGTATTTTGGTATTCCTCAGCGTCCCTTTCTTTGAAGGACTGAGAAACTGGAGTGAAATAATGACCTACCTTAATTTGAGTTTTAGGCTTCTTGATTGTGTAGCAGAAGTAATTGAGTTGGGAGCTCTTTAAAATCTCCAGGTAATTATTTTTGTTATTACATTTAATTCTAACAGCTGGTAATGGAAATAAACTGAACTTAAAGACATTGAAATTTAGCCTTTATGCTGATGATTAGTACCACTGATGGACTCTGGGTTGAAAAGAAATCTGTGTTTGCTCAAACACAGCAGAATTCACTATGGCTAGAAGGAGCAGGGACATTTGAGGAAATCCATCCACTACTGCCAGCCAGAGACATTTCAGGTTGGGCAACTGAAATTGGAGAATTTTGTTTTCCTGAAACCTGTAAATATTAATGGACTTTCTATGGTGTTGGCCTACGTTTCTAAGATCCTTACAAAAATCTTACCCTGAGCTCAGACATTCTTCCACATCCATTTTACTAAACATTGGGAAGTCCCATTCAGGAGTTGTAGAGCAGCAATACTGATGCAGTCTTCTGAAAAGTCACTGGCCAGCAACAAATAATGCAGTCGTAGTCTGATGGAGGCAGCTCATGTAGACCATCAAAGCAGTGAGAGGTATGAGCAGGATTTCCCCTTACATGTCTGTTGTAGACTGAAATGGAATCAAATATTGTTTTCTTTTGGCAGTTTAAATAGAATTTAAATGATGCATTTTTCAGAAAGCCAGGGCTAACTTTCAATGCAAAGACCTCAATCCTGTGAATACTTAGGCATATTAGTTTGTTGAACTCAAAGATGTTGAAAAGTTTTTATAACGATGAGGCTTGAGTGCAGATTTAACAGCATGCCAATGCTGAAGTCATTTTGCTTACCTGCTAATGATTACATGTGGGAGAGGCATCAACTTTATTGGTTATTTTTGTGGATATAGGCCACATTTCCCTTGGGTAGCTCAAGAACTGGTTTTTGATTTTGCTTTTTCCTACCTTAGTTATCTGGACTTACTACATCTGCATCTTTAAATTAAACTGTCTTTGGGATGAGATTAATTATGAAGAGCTACATCTCCAAAAGAGACTAAAAAAAAAAAATCTCAAAAAAACAAACCAAACAAACAAAACCACAAAAATACCTCTGTGTTAAACTAAGGAATTCAAAAGGATCTTAACAATAATGGTTACATTTGATTTTTCAGGTGTGCTTCTCCTTTCTCATGGAGCATATGAAATGCTTCTAAGAAGTGATTGTATGATTTAAAAAAACAACCACTCTTGACTTTACATATAAAGAGTATCTAGAGAATTATCAGCGTACTGGTTCTGGGAAGATAAAGCCTGCAGAAATCACACTTTTGTTCTTTGCAGTTGTGATGTCACTTGCATTTGGAAGGCAACCAAGTCCTGTGCTTTGTTTTCTGTCCTAACATACCAAAGTTGTATAAATGAACAAGAACAGAGTGAGTTTGTGAATGGAGAAGAAATAATGAAAAGTGAAATTACATGTGGGAAAAAAAAATTGTCTGCAGTGAAAACATTTAATGTGAGAGAGTGTGAATATTTTACTTGAAGAGAAAAAAATTGAGATGTTCTGGCTGGGCAGACTAAGGAGGGTGAGTTGAAGAAATTGTTTTCTTATGTTTTCTTTTTGAAATAAAAAATTTCCACATTCAACAAAATTCACGTAGTTGCTCATAGACACATGGGATTTACCTGCCTTCATGAATGATCATAGCTACTCGTTTTAAATGTGTCTGCCTTTAAAAAAAGTAAGAGATATTATAAGAAAATCTTCCTGAAAGAGGCCAGCCTTTGGTTCTTTAGAGGGAAGGGTTATGAATATGGGATTAATGGTTTATAGAAATGGACAGATTTGGAGTATTTGGAAACTATGGAGACTCCATACTCCATTTGGAGAATGGAGTAGCTGCTTACTCTCACAGCTGGGTAAGATGTAAAAACATTGGCCTGGGTAAGACTGAAATGAACAGAGCCGAGTTCCTTCTGAAAAGATACGTGTCTTACTGCCTTTGACGTTAATTTCACAGTATTCCAATAGCAAAAATGAATTTGCAAGTTTTTCTGTACAGTTTCTTGACTGGTCTTTTATTGTCCTGTCAAGCTGGATAGGTAACTAAGGTTTTCTTTAGATTTGTAATACCAAGAAGTGAGTAGAAAAACAACTTTAAAATGTGGGGTTTTTTAGGCTTCATAATATAATTAACAGTGTTGCACGATATGATGATTTTTGTAATGCAATTTTAGGTTAAAGTCTCTATTCATTTGTACTCCTGAAGTTGCATTAAACATTGTAGTTGGACTATTGAAAATTTTATGCTCTTAGCTCTGTAACACAATGCACTGGTGCTTTAGGTCAAGCTGGAGGAAGGCATGGAGTAGGCTAGTGAAGGAAAAGGTTGTCTCTCCACTTTGAGTTTTCTGGTTTTTACGTATATTTTTATTTAAAAAAATAACTTTGGAACATGAATTGAGTATTAAGAGTTTTAAAATGCTTGATTGTCCTAAAGGTGTACCTTTAATCAGAGAAAAAGAAAAAGATAGTAGTTGCACAGAGCTGATGCAATGCAGTACTGGTATTTCCCTAAGTATTATCTGTCTCTGCATTTATAGAGCAGCAGCATCCTGTAGGCAAGTTAAGAGTGTGTGCTATTGCTGTAAATAATAGAGGTTTTGACTTGTGTTTTGACTTTGGAAGCAGAGGCCTTGTCTTAGCTGCAAGGGTACTGCTGGGTTCCAGTCATTCAGATCATGGACTTGATTTGAGATTGCTGTTGCTCCCCTTCTGCACATGGGCGAATGCTGCAGTGCATCCCTGATGTGGAGTCAGGTCTTGCTGATTCACACACACAGATGAAAAAGATGGGGAATTGCTTCCCTGTTGCAAAGTTTAAACATAGCCTGAAGTATCTGGTTCTGATTCCAGGGACTCTGGTGTAACTGTGAATTTGGTTTTGGAAAACAAATGTGTTACGTTGATAGAATGAGCTGCAGCAGTGAGAAGAGTTCATCCTCCTGTGTGTTTTTTATCAGTCCTCAACATGTGCAGGATAGGTAGGACTTCTGCAAGGTATTGCTTGAAGTCATGGTCGTAGTTTGTAGAAGCTGGGGAACAACTACCAGACATAGTTTTCTCTTGTAATTGTCAATGCAGCTACAGAAAACTTCTAATACATCTGAGAGAAGGGACTAGCAGGCAACACACGCTGTGCCACGGGTGAAGAGGACAGGATTACAAACCAAGTTAAAGCTGCAGCTGTGTTTTGGAAACCTCTCTGTGATGTTTTTTGCTCCGCTACCTAAACTTAATTCTTATGATTGCCTGTAAATTAGAAGTTGACCTAAGGCACCAGTGCTTAAGTTAAACACAATAATTCAGTGATGTGGTTTTAATTGTTTTGGCTCCTCAAAATCTTCTAGCAAAGAAGTAATCCCAATATAGTACATCTATGCCTGCCAGTAAGGGTGATGGTGGTTGGTTGTGTTTTGCAGGTATCTAGGGAGTAATTTAGGGACTCTGGTCTTCACAGCTCACCAGTTCATAACAAGTGCTGGAATGCATCCAAAAATGGAGTCCTAGCTCCCTGATACCTTCTTACTGCGCTTTAGCTATAGGACAGTTATTCCACCTGTAGTGATGCCCAAGGGCTTAGCCTGTGTACTGCAACTAAAAATCTTCAGTATAAAAAGCCACTTGTTTCCAAATGAGGATAATATTAACAGAAGAAATCTATACCTAGTTCTAAGACATTATCTCAGGCTTCAGGTTTGCATAGACCTAGATGGTCTACGGCACAAAGTTTGGCCCCTTCTCGCTATAGGTTGTAAGATGAAATCCTTTCTGTGCTTTGGGGAATAGCGTGAAAAATATTCACATCTTTAGTTTCTGAAACAGTAAGTTTTGGTTCCCGTGTGCTACTCTTTAAACGGCTTTTTGTAGAGCTGATGGTTCTTTTGTTCCTGGCTTCCTTACAGTGCTAAGTGCTTTGCAGCTTTCATGTATCGGCATTTCGTCGCTGCTCTCTGGAGAAAGGGGATGCGCACCGAGTGTGGTACCCGAACGCAGCTTCAGGGTTCGTTTGCGGTACAAATGGCTTTTTACTAAGGCTCCCCCAGGTCCTGCAGCGTCGGCATCTCTGGGCTGCACCCCAAATCCCGCAGTCTGGGGACAGAGGCACCCCCTTGACCCGTTATGGCGAGCGTGATTTTCTGGGGGCAAAGGCTGCGCTTAGCGCGGGGCTGCTGCTGATCGACGCGGTGAATTTTCCCTCGCCGAGGCCGGCGGGAACACGGCGCTGTCGGTGTCGGGACCGGCGGGCGCTGCGGGGAGAGGTGCTGGTGCCCCGGCTCCGGGCACCTGACGCTGCTCCCTCCCTCCTCGCTCGCCGTGAGGGGAGGAAGGAAAAGCCAGCTCCGAGTGCTTTGTGATCGAATAACCCCCAGCGTCATCTTGGCCTTCCGAAGGCGCATTGGCATTGCTTTTTCCGAGGAAGGTGAGGGGCTGAGGGGGGACGGCGAGAGGGGGTGGCAGCCTTGGGCCCCCCCCCCCCCCCGGCTGTTTCCCCGTGTCAAATGAGCTGTTATCACGTCATGGCGCTGGCCGGGCCCCACGAGGGGGCCGTGGCCTTGCAGGGGGCTCCGCAGGGAGAGTTTGGGGCACCCCCCCCCCGCCCCGGTGTTGTGTTCCCCCCCGCCCAGGGCCGCGCGGCCCCGGCGGAGCCCGGCGCTGCGGGAGAGACGGCGGGGGCGGAGCCGGGCCGGGGAAGTGTGGTGGTCACGTGGCGGGGGGGGTCACGTGGCCGGGGAGTCGGGCCCAGCCGCCGCCGCTCCGGTAGCGGTGAGAGACGGAGCCGGGAGGGCGGGCGGGGAGGGACGGGGAGGCGCGCGGGGCCGGGCGGGCGCGGGGAGGGAGCCCCGGGGTGCGAGTGGCTGCCGCCCGCTCCGCCGAGGTGAGTGCGGGAGGCGGGGGGCGATGCGCGGGGCAGGGCCGCAGGGCGGGGGCGCCGCCGGGGGCGGGCCGGGCCGGGCGCCGTGCGGGGCCGCGGGCGGCTCCGGGGCTGTTCTGCTTTTGTGCCGGCGGAGCGGTCCGTTTCCTGGCGGAGGGGGGAGGGAAGGTGTCCCGGGCCGCCGCCAGGACGCGCGCGTCCGTTCGGCGGCGGTGCCCCCGTGCGTCTAACGGCCACCGGCTGGCGGCGGTCCCCCCGCCCCGCGTCGGCCTCCGGAGCGGGGGGCGGCCCGCTGCGAGCCCCGGTCCTTCCCGTGTACCCGCGGCGCCGAGAGCCGGGCGGGGGCGGCGCCCTCCCCTCCCGGGGGCCGGGGTCCGGCGGCGGCGGAGCCGGGAGCTGTGGTACCCTCCGCGCGCTGCCGGGAGCGCGGCGGTTTTTTTCTGTGCTTTTTTCTTATTATTATTTTTTTTTCCTCCCTTTCCCTGGGGCGGGGGGCAAGGCGCTGGGGAAATGGGCCCTCCGCCTGGTGGGCGCAACTCCTTCGCCTTCTTTTGTGTGGTGCCTGTCGGTAACCGGCTGCCTGCGGGCGTTGCTCGAGCACCTCGGCTTCCCGAGGGTTTCCTGAAAAGTGCCGGGCTCCTTTACCGGCCCGGTACTCGCCTTAGGCTTAAACGGTAAAGCCTGCAACGAAAGCAGCCGTATGGGGCCAGATCAAAGGTCCGCCCGGTTTAGGTTCCAGCTTCTGCAAGCGGCCCGTAGCAGATGCTTGGGAAACGCCGTAACGGCAGGGAAGCCGTGGGAAACCAGCCAGGCCTCCAGCAAGCTGAGGTTAAGGGACTTCCGAAGCCAAACGTGATGCTTCGGTATTGAAGAGCCCCTTTACCTCTGTGACTTTGTTATACCTGTTCTCAAAAAAGAACAAGACAAAGGCCTCGTGATAGAAAAGGTTTTTCTTTGCCTTCTTTTTAAAAAAAAATAAAATTGTACTCGTTATTGTTATAGGCAATTTAATTTTGCCAGGATGAAATTTGCCTGTCCAAGGATTACTGATTCACGAGCAACATAATGTGTTTTAAGTAGGTATTTTAACAGGTAAAGGGGTATTTGCAACAGGTATTTTCTACACATGTGGGAGCTGTAAATAATAACATTGGTCCTTTATGTCTGTTTTTACGAACATTTTGCAAAATTTAAGTCTTAAAACCTAAAATACCCGTTCAATAAAATGCAATTCAGTAAGAACTTGCTAAAAATAGCAAGTGTTTTACTGTAACACAATATTGACAGCTTTAAAGATGATCTTATCAATAAGAACCACTAACATTTAACTGCTTCAATTCAAGCTTAAAGAGTTAACTTGTGTAAAAAGGTGTTTATTAGTGGAACTGGTTTCTCATTACATCAAGATTTCTGGTCAAATTATTTCAATAATACCATCATGGATTTTTCTGTGATAGCAAAATCATGGTGATCCCTAGGGATACTAGCTATCAACTTCATCCTGCAATCCTAATTCAAGAAATAGCTTCATGCCAGGAGCTCCTAACCTGATGGCTCTTATAAGGAACAGTTGCACGAGTGGGCCTCATTATTCACAGGCAACGTGAATGTCAAGCAAAGCAGAGCTATTTCAAAAAAACTGCATATCCCCCCACACCCCCAGTGGAATTTTATAAGAAGGTCATTATCAGTTTCTTGGGGGCTGAAAGGAGGTAGTGGGCTGGGTGGGGTGCGTGCGTGTATATATAGACAGATATTTATAAGAGTAAAAATACCTTAAAAAACTGACAGCTATAACTGTTCTGAATGACTTTCATGGAAAGATGATTTTTTTTTTTTTTGTGCAACAAATCACTGCTTCCAACAACAGACTGTGGAATTTGTTCTCACGTAGTTAGCAGATGTTTATTCTAAAACCCTTAACATATTTCATTATTCTATAAAAACCCTATTGACTTTGGAGTATACTAAGCTTCTGATAGACAGTTTAAAGTATGCAATATATTTTCTTCAGTAAGTTGGTGAATATGGATCTATTGTAAGCTTATACCAAGAAAACAGTTGCAATGCAGCTTTCCTTAGCTCACTGAATCATTTTTATCACAAAAAAAAGATTGGTTCAGCTGAACTTAAAAATAAATTTTTTTTTTTGTAACTAGCCTCTGTGAAAAGTTGCACTTGTTTCATGTCATAATTAAGCATACTTAATACACAGCTTTTAACAGTACCTTTCATTAGTAGGTCTCAAAGCACCTTGCAAAAGAATTCAGTGTAATTATTCTCTTCTTATCTAAGGGTAATTATTCTCATCTTATCTACTGCTCATAAAGAGATCATTGTCTGCCTGTGATTGTTGTAAGAAACTCTATAGGAAGGCCTAACAATAAAATCAGATTTTTGGTTTAAATTCTTTCACAGTAAAAACCCCTAGAAACTCACCTTTCTGTTTTGTACAGTTTTCTGTTGTAGCCTTCTTATTTCATTAAATGATGCCTGAGGTGATTTCACACTGAACTTTCCTTACCAAGGTTGGAAGCTAAGTCTGTGCTTAATGTAGAACACTCTTCTCTTCCTTGTGTCAGAAGAGACTCTCCTGAAGACTTAACCAGATTTGTTGATGAGTTAGAGAATGATTCAAGACAGTTTCTGTTAAGGTGATTGAAGTAGTAATGGTGCATGTCTCCAGTTACCAGGGAGCTTAGCTGTAAGAGAGTTTGTACAGATGTCTGTTGGTATCTGTCAGGGGGAAAAAAAGAAGTGTGCGAGTGAACAAGTGATTTACGTGGCCAGCATATCTTCTTGGTGTCCCTTCATTTCCACCTTACAGAGCTGGTGGAAATGGTATAGAATCTCGCATTTCATTTTTTTGACTGGAGCCACCAGTTCCAGTCGCCTTCAGTGTCCCATTTTTGTACTGCATCTTGTAGAAGAACAAACTTCTGATGCTAGAGGCGTGAAGTGCACACCCTTAAACTGTTGTTTTCCAGCTACCTCTATCAGTTGGAATGTGCAAATGGTTATTGCTAATTATGTTACTGGTGCATTTTAGTAGTTTAGTTTAGAACTTGTGGTCTTCTACTGGGTTGGTGTTTCCCAACATAGGACATAAAGCCATTTGTTTGTTTTTCAATTTGGGAAAAATATATTAAAGCATTGTCATTTAGGGATAAAATACAAGTTTGGAAAAATATGAAAGAATTGATAATGGAAGGATTATAATTTGGGAACTATACGGTATACTATATACACTTAAATAGTACAGGAACTGTATTCCCAGGTAGTGTAATGCTATCCAGAAACATGATCTCATATAACTTTGATCTAAGTTGTAAACCCTTTATTAAAGGGGACATTTATCATGGTCATTACCTACTGTAATGAAATGTTTGCCAGCAGTCTTACATGTGTAGTCAGTGATTTCAGCTGACTTTCTAAAAACAATGCCTGCTTGTGGGCAGGCTAGCATCTAGACTTCAGATAGATCTGTGTGGATTGAGATTATTTGGAAAAAAGGTCCAACAGGAAATGGTCTGAGAGGTCCAGTTCCAATAATTTTTCCTGCCTATTTCTGTATTCGTTGTTTTTGTGTGACTCCTGTTTTGATCCATGCTTTTGTATTCGATCCGTTATTTCTATGTTGTGTTATTTTTAACTAATGCCTCTGTTTACATCATTTTACAGTACTTAAAACTTTAATATCTTTTAAATAGTCTGTGATAATAGTTTTCACTTTGTGCTTATACCCGTGAAAGACCTTAGTATTACTCAGCTGTACATCATATCCTTGATAGCTGTAATATATCAAAGTCAGTCTGGAGAACCTCCCACTGGAAAGCTGGGCTGTTTGTGTAGCCTGGAGGTCCTGATTCATTTGTGATTGTTGCCTTCTGCATAGTTTCAGAGCTATCAGACCCAGCTGGTAGTCATATGCTTTCCTGGTACCCTGGGTTTGAAGTCTCCAACATGTTCGTCTAGCGCAAAGTACTCTTTGTGAAGCACGTACTTGAAGATTAAGACTCCCATCAGAGTATTAGTATCTAGCACTTCTCAGTACTAATCTCAGTCCATCCTGTCGGTTCTTCCTCTGCTTTGTGCGTGCGATGGAATAGATTCCTCTCCTTGGAAGACGTTCTTCTCATTAAATATCTGTTGAAGCAAATATGTTGCAGCTAAACCGATTTCTAAAGAAAATCCTCATATATCTTGTTTCACTAGTTTGAATAATAATTGCAAAGTAAAATTTGGAAGAAGGTCAAATCAGTTCACATAGCCATTTAAAGAAAAATATTGCAAATACTTTACCGATGGTACCTGGCACAATTTAAGCAGATGAAAAACATAGAAAGGAGCCATAAAGGTTGGACGCAATATGAAAGAAAATAATATTTCTGCATGCATATTAAGACTACTGTAGAACAACAGTGTTTTTGAAGATCAGTAGCAAATAAAGTTACTGTGAAAAGCAGAGATTGTATGCCCGCTGTGGCTGTGATGGATCACAGTCGACAGGAGGCTCTTTAGCTGGAGAAAGACTGTAGCTAACAAAATTCTGAAACTGTGAGAGGCGGAGAGTTCTCTCAGTTTTATTTTGTTTTGGTGCAGTGTCTATAGTACAGTGGGAACCCTGGTTATTTGGGCATTCGGGCATTACTAGCTATGTTGTTGCTGCCTGTGCTGGGTAAAGAACAGATCTCCCTATTCTAATGGCACGGTGGAGTGACTTCTAGGAAATCCTTTCAGGTGTAAATACAAAAAAAAAATACCCAGCACAGCCCCAAAGATCTACCTGTCTGAAATCTGAGTAAAATACACAAAAGGGAGATTGGCTAACACAAATCCTCTCTTGTAGATAATATAAACTGTGGATGATTGTTGTCTAAAAATATAAAAAATGTTACTCATAAAGCTATTTTAAGTGTTAAGTAAAACTTGAAAGGGGGAGTGAATTCGACTAAAGGAGAAGGAGGAAAAGTGATATATTTGTGGTGTCTTCCCCAGCTCTCATGAGTGATGTAAGTATATTAAGAACTGTTACTATATAAATATCTTGGCTGCCATACAAATGCCCTACATAGTGTTTGGAAATGAGGGAACTGAACAGTGTAGGTGTCAAACCAGCTTTAGATATTTTACCTTCCTTTTTCCCAAGCACAAAAATACAGACCTAGAATGGCATATCAGCTCAGACCAAAGGTGTTTTTACATCAGTATCTTGTTTTTAACAGTGGATCGTAGCAGATGCCTAGGGAAGAGTATCACAGGACATGCAGATAGCTGAATATCTGAAGGAAGTGTCGCTGGCTTCTAGCGGGATGCAGTTTAAGGGTCTCTGGGCAGACGATCTGGTATTTAATCATTTGGGTTTTAACAGTTGTGAATTTATGCAGTGTCTTTTTGAACCCTTGATAGCTTTAGCATTTACAGCATCCTATGACACAAGAATGACAGAAGTATGAGTGTCCATTTTTAGTTAGGCTGTTGCCAGCTTACAAGATACAATCCTCCACTCCTTCCACTTTGCATGGTGTAAAACCCTGTTATTTTTAATTTGTAAAATTTGATATCAAACTTGTATGGATAAAGTGAAGTGTACGTATGGAATGTCAGGCCTGGAGATTTGAATCTTTCTTTTATTTACTGAGAAATATAAAAAAGAACTCTTCATAAAATCTCCTCACTTTCAGTAACGCCCGGTTTGTTTATGCTTTGCATTTCTCTTAAAATGAAACCTGAGAACTGCTTATAGCCGGTTTTGCTCTTAGCAGTGCATCTCTTTGTAAAGACTATGGCATTCATACCTGCATATGAATTGTATCTGTAGAAATATTGTGAGCATAAGAAGCTTGCTTTTGAAAAGTAATTGCCAAGCTTGTGACTGTTGATAATGAAGAAAGTTCTGATTCAGATTATGGTGTGAAGTTTCTGTAGATGAATAGCAGAGGAGAGATATTACATCCATATTTATAATATGGTCATCCAAAAAAATATAAGACATTCCTGAATAATTTGGAAACAGAACAGTATGTAAATTAAAGGGCTCTTTCCTATGGCCATTACTTGAACTTAATCTTTAAAGAAACAGTGACATAAATCAAACAGGTTTGATTTGCCTTTCCTGACTTGGATTGCTCTGGAGACTGCTGAGGATTTTTCTGGTTTGATATGGACTTATCCCTGCCTTGGATTCCTCCTTCCTCCTCTGGAGTGTTAGGGTTTGTTAGCAGATCTTTAAAGATGTTTGATGCCTAAGGCAAAGACACCTTTATGGCAGTGTGTATATGTATTTATATAGATATTTTTTTTTAATTTATCAGAACAGAAAATGAGGCTATAGCTCCAATTGTCTGGTAGGTCTTTACGAATTTAATTAGATAAAGCAATGAAAGTGGTTGAATTCTAGGACAGAGATTTAAATAAATGCGTTTGACTCTTATAATGACATGGGAAGCTACGCAGTGAAAATGTGCTATCTTGCAGGAATGATCAAGGGATAAAATTAAACCAGCTCATGTTACAGGTATGCAATGTAGAACCATTTGCAGTTTTTCCAAAGCGGATGTGAAGATATAAAAAAGAAAAAGAAAAAAAGATTTGAGAGAGGAGGCAAGGGACATGGTTCTTCTAAGGATACCTGTAGCAAACGCTATTATGAATTGTAATAGACCACCATGAGCAAGAATTTGTCTGTTTCTCTCAACAAAAATAACTTTGGTGCAGCAACAGGGTTCTATTAAAAGCAAATAGAAGTCATAGGATTAAATGATTAAGTCATCTTCCCCTGAGTTACAGACCTTCCAGAGGTGGGTTCCTTCCAGTTTTTGTGAGCCTGCTGAGGAGACATTCTCTCTTCCTTTGTATCAGTAGAATAACCCTGTGGAACATGTATTGAATCCAATATACATTATTTCCCAGTGTTGCAAAGAGAATTTTTGAATTTCAAAGTCTGTTCGCTGGGCCTGTAATAAGATTGAGGAAAATATACTGTATAAAAAAAGTATAATTTCAGCTCAGTACTAGTGCTAGGTGTATGCCCGTACAGCATTAGTCCCTCCCTTGTATTTCCAGAAGGTTAAGTACTTCTTTTTATTAATAAAGGAGTTGACAATTGCTCTTTCTCCTAAAGATTTAAATGAGAGACCACTGATGAGAGAACAATGTTGTAGCTTGGGGATGACGAGGAATATTGTAAGGAAAATTCTCATAATACAGTTTCATTTTCAGTTCTGTGTTAGTGGGTTTTGCAATTGTTATTATTAATGCAGAGAAGAGATGATCTGAATAGTGGTTGTTCTGGGCTAAAAGTGACCAGTAATGCTGAAAAATTTCATAAAAGATAGTGTCCTGTTTTCATGAGATGTGAAACATAATGTCTTTTGTCACTGTCATAGGGAGGTTATATTCCAAAGGTTGGATAGTTACTTAATTCAGTCTTTTGCTTCCCCCTTTGGAGTTTAGTTTAAATACTTCTGGTGTGAGGAAGTTTCTAGTTGGTTTGGAGAGAAAATATTTATGATTTAATTGTCTAGTGCTGTGGTGACAGAACGAGCTCTTGCTGGTTTTAAAATACCATTGCTCATTGAAACTATAGAAATACTGGGAAAACTTTAGTCCCTGTTTTGGATTTGAATTTATGTCCTTGTCATCCAAGGACGAGTGTGAAAACCAAGAAATGACCGCCATTTGCTTTATGTTGGACAGAGAATGAAAACTCTTCTAAAACAATCAAATGACCTTTGCATGGGAAACGATAATACAATTTTTATAGTGTCTCCGGGAGTTGATCTGCTACTAGTTGTCCATTTTCGCTTAAGGAATTGATTTGGTTATAATGAGATGGATGTGTGTTGAGGATTTAGATCATACTGATTCGCCTCCAGCTGCATTGTCACAGTTTTGACAAATGTCATGGCTGATGACTGTGTGTCCATACTGATGTGTGTTTTCACTTCTGTCTACTTCTGCTTTGTTTTGTTGGTGTGTAGGCTAAGATCTAATTGCTTTCTGAACCTAACATTTGTTCAGGCTCTTGGAATAAATTTTGTCCCTTGGAGTATCTTAAGAGGTTTAGCTTGTTGCCTTCTTCACTGGCAGGACTTGTGGAAGCATTGAATGAAAGATCTTTAAACGCTGGCAGTGCTCAGTGTTGTTTCTATTTTGATTGCCCCAAATGACATTTTTGAATGCACTTCTCTATGTGTGGGTTTATAACACTATTGCTAAGAAGAAGGCTGAGGTGATGCAGGTTGAATGAAGAAAGTGCTGGAGAATGTACTAGAGAGTACCTGACTTCTTTGAGTTTGTGTCCTTGATTAGGCTGGGGCTTTTCTTGAGGGCTGTGTAGTGTAATTTTTGTGGGGGTTTTTGTTTGTTTTGTTTTGTTTGTTTGTTTACAATGATTTGGACAATTTCTTCTTTCTGGTTAAGAGTTGTGACCCCATTTCCTGGATGCTGATACTGTCTTTGGCTGCTTTGAAATTTACAATTTTGCAATTTTGTGGTATGCTAGGCAAGACTGTTTTGTTATTGCTTTCTTGTTTCCTCTACATCTTCATAGCAAATGTAGTCAGGAATGAAATCTTGTGGTTTTTTGTTTTGTTTTAAAGCACCCTATTATGTTAGTTGATCTAAAAATCTGTCTGAAAAATTGCCCAACTTAAAAATAAATAACAATTGCACGCAGACATACTTGGCTGCACAGCAAGATCTATTTTTAGAAAAAGATTCTGTCCTGTTTTCACTTACTTTTAGTGATCTGGAATTTTACCTTCATTTGAGAAGTCCTAATGAATTTTGGCATCTTTTCCAGTCCTTCCTAATAGAATCATGTGTCCTCTGGATCACATTTCAGAATCATTTTTGTAGGGGAAGCCCTGCTTATCTGTTAGATAACCTCAGGTATTCCAATAATTCCTAGCATGTTCAAAGATATGCCTCTGCTTGTTTGGTGTTTAGCAGGGTGTTGTGATTGGGAAGGTGAAGTAGGCTGTAGGAGGTTGCTGCCATATAAGTACAACATCTTAAAAAGCAGCTGCAGTCCCATGGATGAGTGTGCTGATGAAATGTGTTTTTTTCTTTATTTAAATGAATCTGTGTCAGTCTAAGTTAACAGTTACATTTGGATTTTATTTTTGTTGTGCATTAGTTGATGATTACAGCAGCAGAATGGGAGTTAGAACTCCCATACTTCTCTCTCAATTCTATCATGAGCTTCTGTATTGCCTTGAGATGCTTGACTGTCTTTTACTCAATGGTATAATAGGAATAATGCTATTTTCTTAAATCTCCTAGGATCACTGAGGCTAGTAGAACACTTCTAGGACACTGGATAAAACGTTCGAAGTTTAGGATCATGTTAAATCCTTGTGCGGTTGGAAATTAGTCAAATGTTCACTCAAAGGAAGATGAATAGGCTAGGTAAAGGTTAAACTAAAAAAGTGGCAAAAAGAGAGGGGTTTGAAAGAGGACAGGCTAAGCTATAAATACTGTTATATGACTCCTTATTTCCTTGTTTTCTTGTTGATTCTTGAGACTGTGAACTCTTGACCTATCACTTAACATCTGTAAACCATGAAACACAGCAATGATGCTAAAGTAATGATACTTCAAAAGAATGAGATTGGCAAAACTGCATGCCTGGATGAGGTACCAGTGTAGGGCACATGTTCAGACGTACCCACTAAAGCACTCTTGTAGTTGAAAACCTCCTCTACCTGTTTGTAGCAGATAGTGAATCACAGAAAGAGTCCATAGTGTTGCTAAATTAGAATATGGTGTGTGTGGAGTTTTGGGAGTTAGCAATGACAAGTCTGTACTGCTCATTTGTTGTCAAGGGTGTGTTTGTGACGGAAAGGTTGATTCAACAGCTTAGTGCCATTCTTTCCTATGAAATGGAAAAGGCATCTATAGACTATTCAGCTTTATCCATAGAGATGCTTTTTGGCCACAGATTTTTGAGTAAGGTTGTGGGAGTTTTCATTTTCACAGTCCTTTAGCAATGTCTGTGTTTACTGAAGCAGTATGAATAAAGCAGGTATGCTCTTTGCTTGACATGTCTCATCCTACCTTGAGGATAACTATGCTGTCCTTGAGGACAACTTCTTAAGCCAGGTAGTAGACAGCCCTACCAGAGGGGATGCGGTACTGGACCTGTTGGTCACCAATACAAGGGAGCTGATTGGTGACGTCAAGATTGGAGGCAGCCTGGGCTGCAGTGATCACGCACTTGTGGAGTTTGCAGTCCTGAGGGATGTGGGTTAGGCAAAGAGTAAAGTCAGGACCCTGAATTTCAGGAAAGCAAACTTCCAGCTCTTCACTGAGTTAGTTAGTAGGACCCCCTGGGAAACCACCCTCAGGGCCAAGGGGACAGAACAGAGCTGGCAGATCTTTAAGGACACTTTCCATAGAGTGCAAGAGCTCTTGATCGCCAGGTGCAAGAAATCACAGCATGGTAGGGGTTGGAAGGGACCTCTGGAGATCATCTAGTCTAACCACCCTGCTAAAGCAGGTTCACCTGGAGCAGGTTGCACAGGACCGCATCCAGGTGGGTTTTAAATATCTCCAGAGGACACTTCACAACCCCTCTGGGCAGCCTGTTCCACTGTTCCATCACCCTCAAAGTGAAGAAGTTCTTCCTCATTTTCAGCTGGAACTTCCTATGCTTCAATTTGTGCCCATTGCCCCTTGTCCTGTTACTGGGCACCACCAAATAGAGTCTGTCCCCGTCCTCCTGACACCCACCCTTAAGATATTTATAAGCATTTATAAGAT
Organism: Opisthocomus hoazin; assembly: GCF_030867145.1. Taxonomy (NCBI): domain Eukaryota; kingdom Metazoa; phylum Chordata; class Aves; order Opisthocomiformes; family Opisthocomidae; genus Opisthocomus; species Opisthocomus hoazin. The sequence continues at coordinate 62,184,138 of NC_134415.1, forward strand.
CCCGTCTCAGTCTTCTCTTCAGGCTAAACAAGCCCAGCTCCCTCAGCCTTTCCTTGTAGGAGAGATGCTCCAGTCCTCTAATCATCTTTGTAGCCCTCCGCTGAGCTCTCTGCAGTAGCTCCTCATCTTTCTTGAACTGGGGAGCCCAGAGCTGAAGGGCTCAGTCAGGAAAGGAAGGCAAGAGACTGGAATGGTTGAGTCAAGACCTGCTGGTCAGACTAAAGGGCAAGAGGGAAATGCACAGACAGTGGAAGCAGGGACTGGTATCCTGGGAAGAGTATAGGGATGCTGCCTGGTTGTGTAGGGATGGGGTCAGGAAGACCACAGCACAGCTGGAGCAGAACTTGGCAAGGGATGCTAAGAATAATAAGAAGGGCTTCTACAGGTATGTCAGCCAGAAAAGGAAGGTCAAGGAAAGTGTATCCTCCCTGATGAGCAAGACTGGCAAACTGGTAACAATGGACAACGAGCAGGCTGAGGTACTCAGCAACTTTTTTGCCTCAGTCTTCACTGGCAACCTTTCTTCCCACACCTCATGAGTGGATGGACCACATGACAGGGGAGCAAAGTCCTTCCCACTGTAAGAGAAGATCAGGTTCGTGATCACCTGAGGAACCTGAACATACATAAGTCTATGGGACCTGACCAGATGCATCCCAGAGTCCTGAGGGAACTGGCTGATGTAGTTGCCAAGCCACTTTCCATCATATTTGAAAAGTCATGGCAGTCAAGCAGAGTCCCTGGTGATTGGAAGAAGGGAAACATTGCACCCATTTTTAAAAAGAGTAGGAAGGAGGAACCTGGGAACTACCAACCCATCAGCCTCACCTCCATGCCTGGGAAGAGCATGAAGGACAGGGAGGTGATTCAAGACAGGCAGCGTGGCTTCACCAAGGGCAAGTCCTGCCTGACCAACCTAGTGGCCTTCTATGATGGCGTGACTACATCAGTGCACAGGGGAAGAGCTACGTCTATCTGGACTTCTGTAAGGCCTTTGACATGGTCCCCCACAACATCCCTCCCTCTAAATTGGAGAGAGATGGATTTGGTGGGAGGATTGTTTGGTGGATGAGGAATTGGTTGGATGGTCGTATCCAGAGGATAGTGGTCAGTGGCTCAATGTCCGGATGGAGATCGGTGACAAGTGGTGTCCCTCAGGGGTCCATGCTGGGACCAGTGCTGCTTAATATCTTCCTCTATGACCTAGACAGCAAGATCGAGTGCACCCTCAGCAAGTTTGCAGATGACACCAAGCTGAGTGGTGCGGTCGACCCACCTGATGGATGGGATGCCATCCAGAGGGACCTGGACAAGCTGGAGAAGTGGGCCTGTGTGAAACTCATGAGGATCAACACGGCCAAGTGCAGAGTCCTGCATCTGGGTCGGGGCAACCCCCACAGTCAGTACAGGCTGGGGGATGAAGGGATTGAGAGCAGCCCTGCTGAGAAGGACTTGGGTGTACTGGTGGATGAAAAGCTGGTCATAGGCCAACAATGTGCTCTCGCAGCCCAGAAGGCCAACCGTATCCTGGGCTGCATCACAAGCAGCGTGGCCAGCAGGTCGAGGGAGGGGATTCTGCCACTCTGCTCTGGTGAGACCCCACTTGGAGTCCTGCATCCAGCTCTGGAGCTCCCAGCACAGGACAGACATGGATGTGTTGGAGTGGGTCCAGAGGAGGGCCACAAAAATGGTCAGAGGGCTGGAGCACCTTCCCTATGAGGAAAGGCTGAGAGAGTTGGGGCTGTCCAGCCTGGAGAAGAGAAGGCTCTGTAGAGACCTTATTGCGGCTTTTCAGTACTTAAAGGGGGCCTATGAGAAAGGTAGGGACAGGCTTTTTACTAGGGCCTGTTGCAAGAAGACTAAGTGCAGTGGTTTTCAACTAAAAGAGGGTAGATTTACACTAGATGGTAAGGAAGAATTTTTTTACAGTGAGAGTGGCGAAACAATGGAACAAGTAGCCCAGAGAGGTGGTGGATGCCCCATCCCTGGAAACATTAAAGGCCAAGTTGGATGGGGCTCTGAGCAACCTGATCTAGTTAAAGATGTCCCTGCTCACTGCAGGGGGCTTGGACTAGATGACCTTTAAAGGTCCCTTCCAGCCCAAGGTATTCTATGATTCTACCTGTTTGTGATTGTTTCTGGAGGACAGACACCTAGTTTTTATAATTATTTTCTTTAATACTTACTCAGCTATTATGCCCCAGATTTGTTTTTGAACAGTGTAGTATATGAGAATACAATTTATCTATGTCGTGGGTTAGTTAAGACAAGAACTAAACATTAAGGTTATGTAGTGTAAACAACTGCAGCACTGTCTTTGCATTATATGTGAAGTTGGGTGCTTAGGTTAAACTAGAACAGTGTTCTTTTCAGCAAAAGTGATTATGGGTTTTTCTGTTATTGTTAGATTTAAATTTGTGATGCAGGTACAAAGCTGGTTGTCTTATATAGTCAATTGTTAATAGGTCTGTTCTTTTATCTAGGTATAGGTAGAGACCTTATGAAGAGGAGGATAGTACTTCAAGGCAAAGAGGCAAAGATAAATTTCCCTAGGTCACAGAGAGGGATAAGAAAAGGCAAGAAGGTCCTTGCTTCCCATTTTGAGGCTTATCAAGGTTTTGGTGTAGATGTTTATTTAGAAATTTGACTGAAAAAACAAAACATGTCGTGAAAAATGCAGTGAATTAAATTGCATTCTTTCATGAAAGTTTTCTTCGCTAGGTTTGTAAGCTTGTAATGTGAGGCTTCATGGGTATCTCGAGCTGCTTGCCACCTTTCATTGTCGTGTGTCTTGTTTACCTATCTTCTCTCTCTTTTTTGAGAGACTACTTCTGTGTCTTCAGAGGTTTACTTGCCTTCTTTGAGTAGCTGAGTAAATTCAGGGATCTCTCAGGGATTTATATTTGTTAGAAGATGATAATACTGTCATATTTCTTGCCTTGCCCTTCTGCATTTTTGAGTTCTTTCAGCACAAGGTGCAGTGGCTATGCAGTTGATACTGTGCGTAGTTCCTCGCAGTGAGACTGTTCAGGTTTTTGCTCTCTGGACTCTGTTAGGTGGCTTGCATTGTAGTACTCAAGCCTTCTCTTTCAAGCTGTCCTTGCAGGGTATTTCAAAGCTGTCTGTTTTAAAGAGTGAACAAGTGATAATAGGGAGGGAAAAGTTGTGGGAGATGCTGGTTTCCACACCAAATAAAACTCTCATAAGTGCACAGCTTGTTTGGCAGCATTAGGATATCTAGTACACTTTGCAGCGCACTTGCTGTGAACTGACAGCCAAAGACCTTTTGTTCACTGTTTTGGAAAAATTCAGGCCCAGAGCTCTGGTCAAAACACTATTCAGACAAAAAAAATATATATAGCCACTGCTCTGGAAGCCATAATCTCTCTTCTTATGTTAAGGTTTTCAGACTTAATATGGAGAAGTCCTGTACTATCTACTGTTTGAAGGATCGAAGGCTTAAGAAACATGATACCTTGAATTGTGAATTGTTTGCCCTAGCACGCATAGACATGGAGTATCTTCTGCAGGGTTTTTCTGGTATTTACGAACAAAGTGGGTGAAAGCTGAGATTTTTCCTACAGTGGGTTTATTTAGTCTGTGTTTGAATTTTTTTTTTTTTTTTTTTTTGTCCTCTAAGTTCTGAAATCATTACTGATAAGTCTAATTGTAAACAAGACTTTCGTTCATACTAGTGACAAGTCTGAATCTGCCTTTGGACAATTACCTCTTAGTGTGATGTCAGTGGAGAGCCTGAAAATGCTGCCACACAGCAGCATGCTTTCTCAGCTAGAAAAGAAATGTTTATTGGCAGTGGCTTGTTAGATCCTTAGTATCCCAGAAATTGATTTTGTATGGTATAGTCATAACATCCTTCAGTCAAATGCACTGGCTCTTCGTGGTTGTACCCGAAATCAGCAGGGTAACATAGTATGTTCATAGCTTGAGTATATGAAGACATATTTTGCTGAACCTAGGCCTTGATCATTGGAAATGTTGCCTCCTGCTTTCCACTGCTGTTTTTTGGTACATGTTTATGTCATACAGAAACAAAAATGAAAGAAAGGTACTTGTATTTTATACACAGGTTTTGGGTTGAGACAGGCATACTGGTTGTCAGAGGTGGTTTTTTTGTCCTCTCCCATTTCCCCAGCCCCAGTCATGGTACATGATTGCAATAATAGTCAAAAATGTGTCTGGAAAGAATCTAGCATGAGGATAGCACACTCTGTCCTCTCAGGAGTTTGGAATCAGTATTCTTTTTTTAAGGCAAACACCTGTTGTACACTTCTGTCAGTTGGGTCTTTACAGGAATAATAAGAAAGGAATCGCTGCCATATTAATTTTTCATCAAATTTCATTAATGTTTCATCAACATTTCTTTTGCTGAATTGCTAGTTGTACATTGTTTTTCTAATAACACACTCCTATCTCCCTATGTGAACTTACGGTGTCTAATTTATTGAGACAGGATTGTCTTGCTTAGTGGATTTTATGAGTATGTAATTTTTCATGTCAAATGATTTAACTTTTCATTGGCATGCTAATTAAAAATGCTTCCGTAACTTTGGGTTTGTTTTCATTTTTTTTGAGTATAAAAGTGTCTTACAAATGCTGTTGCTAGACTGAAGGACACAGATTCTCCCACTCCCCTCCCCTCAAACCCTCAATCCCTACGAAGCTAATTAAACATCCCTTCTACTAGATGGCAGATGACGCTCTGCAGTATGCGTGTACAGGCTGTTGGCCTGTTTACTCAGTCCAGGAAATTGATACCATGCCCCAAGTCTGATTCGGGCCTTTTGCCCAAGCGCTTTAGCATCATGGCTTCAAAATAAACCTGCGTGAATTCCACGTTAATCTAGTGCTCTTTTTACCGTGTGAACCACCTGCCTGTTCTCAATATGACCTTAATTCACTCCATTTTCCCCAAAGGAAACTTGCTCCTTGTGTCCCTGCTTTCCTCTTAGAGGGATTCCCTCCAGCTCTCTCGTTAGCCCCGTGACTGGCATAATGTTTGTCATGACCTGATGTCTCAGCTGAAAGGGTCACTGGTCAGGTTGGAGCCAGCTTCTAAAGATTGACCTGCTGCTGCCAGATGACACTGCAGGGTTTGGCAAAAAAGCATTACATTTTTTCTTCTCATCTGTGCCTACGTAGATGGCTTTGAATGGGGGGGAAATGTAGAAATACGAATTTCTGCATAGCTCCTCTATTATGAACTTAACATATACATTGTTGATGCCATATTAATCTATCTGAAACTGTGTGTATGTTGAGATTCGAGGTATGAAGCCTCTGTCTTTTCCTTAAGTATTAAAGAAATAAAACTAGTATGTCTAAAGGGCTTTAGCAGACAAAATATGTTGAAGTCTGGCTGTGACAGTTTGAAACGTCTTCTCCTGCTGTACCTGAGACTATCACCAGTCCACTGCTGAATGGTTAGAAGAGAAAGTGTGCCTTTACCTCGTGCCCTTTACTTTAGAGTTTGGCTTTTTAGATTGGTCTTATCTTCATTGTCAGCTTTTAAACTGAGATTCAGGACATTTTTGTGTTGTGATGGAAGTGCAGACGTTGGAGAGCATTTATAGGGTAGCTAAAAATGGATATAAAAAGATAATATTGTTAAGTGCAACCTTTTGTCTAAGTCTATTGTAGTAAATTTAGCCTTTACCATAAGTTGTCAAATTTAAATAAAATAGCTTTGCTAATAAATAATATGAGTATATATTGCTTAAATACTTTTTGCTGTGGTTTTAACTAGATCACTGAAATGAGGGAAATTGCTGGGTAAACAATTGGATTCAGTTTGCTGAAAGGGCAGATCAGCTTGCAACAGATTTTCTTCAGTAGGCATAGACAGAAAATTGTGTATTCATTTCAGTATAGTTTATGTCAATATTTTTTTAAAGGAGAAACTGAAATCGATTGTTTTCCTTTTGCAAAATGTAATAAAAATGAAATGTGATGTTGAGATTAACTATTTCTACTGATGTAGTATCCAGAAAGCTACCTCAGTTCACTACCTAAAGGTAATGCTTCCTTTGTTTTTTTTATTAAAAAAATTAGTTTTCAATGAAAAATGTGATTAGTAGAGGCATATGAATCCAAAGCATCTAGTGTAGTTTTGTTTCATTAGTAACATTCTCTAAATCTTGTAAAACTTGGATTTGTGCAAATGGAATTCTAGTTTACTTTGAAACTAACTTGAAACAGTTGTGAGTTTGGAAGATGATCCTAAAATGTATTCCTTTAGCATACCGCAACTTTTATTTGCTGTCCCCAGCAATGTTGGCGATGTTAGGTTTGCCTGTTGGTGGTGGTAACTTCGCCTTCTAGGCTGGGTCTCACAACACTTCAGAGTACGCTGTGTACTTGCAGCGTTAAGTATGCATATACTGTGTGTCAGTGGTGCACATATGGCAGTTTGGAGAACGTATGGTCTAGAAAATGAGAAGGACCATTTACCATTGTTTAACATCAAATATGAAAATAGTCTGAATAAATGTGTGTTTGAATTATGTAATTACTTAAATATGAATGTATTACAGCATTACATTTAGCAAAAAGAAATATCAAATGTGAGGTATAAGCTATGTTTACTTGCAAATCAACATCAGTTTAAGGTTACTATCTGGTAATAGGCTTTCTTTCAGGAAAGGATTAGAAATGCAAAATCAAATTAAAATTGTGTATTTAAATGAAGCTTCCTTACTTGATGATTAAAATAGTAACTATTCTTAAGTTACTGTAAATCATTTTGAATTAACCTGGCCTGAGTGTCTGTCCTGCAGTGAACTGCAGGAGAAGTGTTTTGACACAAGATGCATTTCACCCAGTGTTGATGGATATTTTCAAATATGAGAACAAAAAGCAGATTATTGGTTATGACTTTTCCTGTGAATCCAGAACAGGTAAATTTTGAAGGCAAATAGACAGGAAAACACCAGAGGAGTCACGCACTCAGTGGATGTTAGGATCGTAGCACAGACTGGAAGCCAGTGATGGTAAATTCTTATTTTGATGCTACCTTTCCCTCATGAGTATTAAGGAGGATGCTCCAGCTCTGTCCCGTGGGGAAGTTCTGTGGTGCAGCTGAGCCCACCTAACATCTTTCTTTCTGAAAGGTCTCCCTGCACCAAAGTCTTATGGGTCCTGCCTGCTGCTTTGCTTTAGCTCTGACACTCATCTGGACCTTCAGTGAGTTGATCCACCTCCTTAAGGCCACAGAATACTCCTCACTTTTTAAATATTTATTTTCTGATGTTTTAGGAAGTGGAGTCTGCAAGGAGATGTCAGGCAGGCACCCAACAGTGAACAGAGGGACAAGGACCAACCAGATCTAGGAAGACGAATTGGAGTAGGTCATAGGGGTGGTGGAGATTAGAAAGTCTTTCTGTGGTATAGGCTGCTTTGAGCAGTTTGCTTGTATTGCAGGCCTATACCTTTAGTTTCCTCAACTGTTACAACAGGAATCATACTTACCTATCTTACAGGGTTGCTAAAAAGACTTTGTAATGTGTGTGTTCAAGGCATTGTAAGTGATGAGAAAGATCTTATAGAAGCAATCCTGCCTTACTGTATACTGAATGTACTTACTACTTTTGCCATAAAACTTTGTTTCTCAAGAGATAAGATGTCGTAAAGCCATTGGATTACTGTTGATAATGGTAATTCTGCCTGTCACGTATCAGCTCTTCTGTTGAAGAATGGTGAAGCTTTCTTAGTATTAATAATTTTGTGGGAAGAGCAGGGCTAGCTGTTTGAATCATTGAACGTTGCTATGAGAAACCCAGTAATGTTTCCGTAGGGCATACCAAGGTAATCATAGAAGCTTCTTTTGAAAATTGGTAAGGCATCAGTCATTTGTAGCTCTGCTTCAGAAAAAGTAAAACAATAACAAATGCTGAATAAAGCAGGTGAACTGTGTGTATCCTGATTTTGTTTGCAACGGCATGTGGCCTTCCAGAAGATAGGCTTGGGTTTGCTTTTAGCTTTAGAGCCTTGGCTGATCTGGGTACAGTTCTGAGAAGCAATAAAGGGCATTTGGTATCAACCCATAGCAGTTGCTTTGTACTTGGCTTTTGGCTGTTGCAAGGAGAGCAACAGATCCATGAATTGCAGAACACATTGCATGGGGAATGTTATGAAACTCTAAGTGCCTTACTATGCTCTGCCTAAAAATTTGGTAAGTTAAAATGTTGGAGCGTTGAGAGGGAGAATAATCTGTGGCATCTGTAAAGCTCTGTATAAGAAACACTGTTTTATTATAGAACATCCCAGTGTGTGTGCTCCCCATCCCAGTGGCAGACTGACTGCCCAGCAGAAGATACTGTCTGTAATTAGATGGTCTGCAGCTCTGTGTGTGCTCTCATACGTCTGTCTAGAATCTAGCAATGTCTTGCTTTATTTTACTGTTCATATGCTTTCTGTGAGATGGACTTCTTCATCTGAAATGAAAATTTGTAAACGTACAAGTGCGAACTAAAGCTTGTGAGTTACATGTTACTGGTTTCAGTCAAAGTAAATATCAATTTAATGTATTTTCTGAATGTGAGCTTTAGCTTCTCAAGCTTTAATCAATGTAAGACATGAGGTGATAGTATGAACTCTCCAGCCTTTTTTGCTTACATTGGTTGCAGGACTTCAGAAAGTACTTTGCTTCAGATGCTAATTGCAGCTAAAAAGAAATCTGGCAGATTGAACATGGTATTATCGTTTTATTGGTATTTTACACTTAAAGGGAAAAAAAAATCCATGGATCTTTTTAATACTGTGTCCCATCTACTTGATATGCAGTTGGAATAACAAAAAAGATTTAGTATATGCAAGATAATGAAATGGATCAGATAGGCATTGCAGACAATTCATAGCTGTCTTGGAATACAGAGGGTAAAATATCTATCTCTCTACATGGACAGAAACAGGAAATAAGTTTTAGAGAGCTCCTAATCATAGTTCTATACTTTGATCATTAGAACAAGGGGAAGAATATGTGGTTTTGTTAGCAGGCCCCTTAAATGCCATGTACGCGTGGGATCTTTTGGGTTTTAACTTGCTTAAGGACTTTGTGTCCAGTAGGGACAGACAGGAAAGGATGGAATGTTTGTTTTATGGGGTTTATGGTTATCCATCAGTAAAATGTTGTTTGCTCTCATTCTTAGTGATAGATTTTGGATGAATTACTGGAGGAGTGACACTGCGGGGAATATTTGAAAGATATGACTGAGTCTGCAAATCTGTCAGGTGCATTAATTTGTAACATTTATTCCTGTATGATAATCATCTTTAGGGGTTTGCTTTATTCAAGATTATGATGAACATTTATCCTTTCATTGTCCATGTTACAGTTATTTAAAGGTATATTTAACAAGTTTGGAGCAGTGTATGCCATTTCCTTATTCTCTCTTACGGTTTTGCAGTTGTATTAATGCACTGAAATGCTCATCCTGGGAACAGTATGAGTTGGTTACTCATCCTTCTTCTCCCAGATAATCCTAGCAGCCTTTCCGTATTCTGCTTTGACCAGTGGCACAAGCATTGCACAGCTCCTTGTACAAGAGAAATACATTGCAATATAGACACAAGAAGAAATATCAGTGGCAGTAATATGGCCCTTGCTGTGATGGTCTACCATTATAAGCAAGACAGGATATTTACGTGTAATGTTTTGGTTTATATCTTTTTAGAAAGATATCGCCTGATTTTTGGCAAACATATAACCTTTGGTTCATATATGAAGTATAGCAGATTGTCCTTTTTTTTGTTTGTTTTGTATCTTACATCATTTTAATCAACCACCTCAATACAGAGTTGGTAGGTTGATGATCCAGTGAAGTCAGCAGCTGTATCTGGTATTACATGAGGTTTTAGAATCACTGAATAAGTATATTTTTGCATATTTAATTTAGATTTTTCATTCTTTTAATAGTTAGGAATAGAATTTTTGTATTCTGACGTAATTTGTTTATCAGCTGTCTTTGTTTCATGCTGTTGTTCAGTAGAACAGTAAGTGAAAAGTGATAAATCGTTTTAGTTAATGGGGCAGAATTTTCTTGAAATGTCATTCTTGAGTTACTTAATTTCAGAAGCTTTGTATCAGTGTTGTGAAATACTGTGTATTTCGCCTTTTTGGCTAAGTAATGGGTTTTTTTATTTTGTGCGTCCATCTACTACAGATCAGATGTAATGGCTGTTTCAAGCAGATGCAGAAGTGTTGATTTCATTGCACTCCAGCTAGTGTAGCTAACAAGAAAGCATGCAATTTTCTCCTAGTAACCTCCTGTTATTCTGTGTCTGTGTGTAATACATGGCTAATGGAGAAAGTATTGAGGTGTCATAACAACATCAGATGCCGAAGTAGTATACTGTCTTGTGTTCCTTGATTCTAAAAAGAAACTGGAATATACTGATCCTCTTAAGCTATAGAACTGAAATCCTGAAAAAGATGTTTTCGTGTAATTTGTTTTAATAGACTTTGTAATCTCAAGGGGACCACTGACACTGCAAGATTACGATGATACCATGCCAAGCTCCTTACCAGAAAAAGCAACAGAATTTTCCTTGAGCAGTTTGTAAGCAGACTTTTTCAGTACAGAAAAGGAACCTTCAGTACAGATGTTCAGTTTTATAGAGGAAATGATCAAGGTGGATTATATGTTACTTTTTTTTCCTCTAGTTGTTCTGCTTTTTCACCCCTTCACATAGACATACAGAAATAGCGCTTACACAGAATCACAGAATGGTAGGGGTTGGAAGGGACCTCTGGGGATCATCTAGTCCAACCCCCCTGCCAAAGCAGGGTCATCTACTTAATATAGTAAATATTGGGCTTTCATACAGCTTTGGAGGTACTTTGTGAAGTACTTATTTAATAGATTGTGCTGAAACAAATCTGTCTAAATGTATAGTAAGTAATTCAGAGCATAGACAAAAAAAATGATTATGTAGGGTAGCTTTAAAATTTCAGGTCAAAACTACCTTATTTATGAAATGACCTCAGTTAGCTTTTTTTCTTATTTTTACTTTTGGCTAGAATCTGCAAGCATGATGGAATCCTAAGGAATTTACAGTTGTGTTTAAAAAAAAAAAAAAGGCAGCCTTTGCATGAGCAAAGCATAAGTGCAGGAGTATGATGACCTGTATTTTTCAGATTTAGCAGAGAAGCAGCCTGCTGAGTAGCACATCATCTACTCAATGCAATTATATTACTTTCACAAGTTCAGGTTTTCAAAATGAAGTAGACGATGTATGAAGCTGACATTCTTCGGTCGAGTTGGTGTTTTCTCTGACTGTTTTGAAAAGTTTACTATCTTCATCTGAAGATCCTTGTGCTCATTGGAAAGGCAGTAAGGTGAAACTTGAATATGGGACAGAAGAAAATCCAGACAAGTAATGCCAGTGGGTTTTTTCCTCCTGTTTAGTCATGGATAGTTTTAGCTTTGTGTGTATGTGAATGCATTAGCACTATGTGAATGTTTATCTAAAATGTATCGATGTAACTGTGATAGTGAATCTTCCCTTTTAATTTTTATGCTTTGTAGATTCTGAAACTGAGCTTTACCAAAAAAAAAATAAAATCTTGTAAGCATAGGTTAGGTAAAGATGCTGAAAGGAAGTGAGAGTTTTGTGTTGAGGAAGAGAAATAATTGGGTCCAAGAAGTTTGACGGTTACTGCATTTGTATGAAGTCCTGGGGAAAAAAATGAAAGAAAATTAGTTATAGGACCAGCTAGGAAGTAGTGTGACTATAACTTTTACTTAAAAAAATACCACCAATTTGCAACATTTTTTTATTTTCTTGGTGAAACCTGAATGTTTACTCAATGGAAGAGCGTTTTGCATAACTTTGTAGAGATTATAGTTAGAAGCAAGCACTATCTAGTAGTTGTACAGAGTTAAATGGATTACACGAAGTCTGGCTGTCTTGGGATGTTACCATGTTAAGAAATAGGTATATCAATACAATATGAAATGAATGGATTTTATATTCAAAATTATACCTTGCAAAGGCTTGTTCTTTGCACATTGACAAAGCCGAGTGGGAATAATTGGCATCTTGACAAAATTTTTAGTTAATTATAGAAATGAATTTTGTAAACAAAATTTAAGTAGTCTCTTTTTTACATAGACAGCATTAAAGTGAAATGTTTGGAATTCTTACTTAAAATAACTCAGGTTGCTCCTTGAATATACTTTTCCAGAGTGTCTCAAAATCTTTTCTGTTCATTCGTTTTCATCTGTGGTCATTTTAATACCTATTTTTGTATCATATTTAATAGAAGACACAGTCCTTGATGGCTGTCCTTCCACTGGATACTTCTGTAATCAGCAATTTTTACCTATTATGGACTTCTTACTAGAAAGGTTGTAGTGTCACACTGTCATGCAAGAAGAATGATAGAGCTGTTTGTGACTACAGCATAGTGCTGTTTCTTATGCCCACTTCAGAATTTTCTGTTTTATGTAACTACATCATTCATATGTCTGGCAGGAGCATCTGGCCAGGAGGAAGAGAGAATCATAATTGTGAAGATCTCTACAAAGTAAAAACAATTAAGACACCAGACCGCTGTGCTAATTTGCCTGGGTGCAGATCTGCCTTCCTGGCTTCAGCTTATGCACCAGTGTACGACCGTGGGTAGAGGGTGCCAGCTTCTTGCTGGCCTGCTTGCCTCTGTCTGTACAGGTCACCAGTTGACAGTTTTCATATTAATACAGGCTCAAAAACATCATTCACTTAGCTGGGCACATATGTATGCAGCTAATCTCATGCCCTGAGTCTTGCTAGTGAAACAACTCACTTCTGTACAGAAGTCTTTGCTTTGCTGCGAGCATTCATTTAAAGCTCCCAGCTGTTACACAGGCCTCTTCAGTGACCGTCGCTTGTCAAGGTTGCTCTGAGGCAACCACTCTGAGTCTGTCTGTCTTTGTGATACTCTGTTCTTTTAACCCACAGACCTTGGAATAACCTTGCAGAACCTCGAGGAAAAAAAGATGGAACTTGAAGCAAAAGAGGACTGGTACGGGGAGGAGATATAGCTGTTTGTTAGTTTTGCGTCCCTCTTACGTGAGGGCAGGAATATCCCTCCTTTCCATCTAGACCTCTGAGCAGTGGTTGTGAGGTGGGTGCAAGTCCTCCCACACAGACAAAAATCTTCTGTTACAGCACGTTTGGGGGACAGTCAGGACTAGAGTTAAGTTCTTGATCCCAAAGCCAAAGACCGAGAAACCCGAGTTCTTTGAAAATGGCAACGCTTGTCTTTTTGCATTAAATAAATAAGCAAATAAATATCCAACTTGCTGAAGGTTTCTGGTGTGAGAAGTGCTGGGCTTCTTAGCTCTAGCCGAGCAGCCTGTGGTGAGCAGAGGGCTGCGTGGTGGGGAGCTCGTACCTGCCATCCACTTGACACCTGTGATGCAGCTTGCAGGCGTCACCAGGAGCTCCCTCCCCACGGGCTGATGCCATGTCCTTCCCTGCTGCACGCAACATGCTCCGCAGAGATCACCAGATTTCTGACTGAAATATGTCTTGCGGTCCAACAGAAGTAATTCTTGTTTATGAGGCTCTTCCGAATTTTAAAAACCAGTGGTTTCTGTTATTTTTGGCCTTCATCTCCCCTTCCTTTTTTTTTTTTTTGTTGTTGTTTTTTGTTTCCAGTGTTGTGGTGCATATGTCACTTACAAAGGTGTATGGGGATTTTGGGGGAGGATATCAAAACTTCGATGTATGTTCGTAAGAAAGTATTCAAAGAGCCTGTGGGCAGATACTGGAGAGATAATTAGGAACTAGCTGGATCTGCTGCAGGCTCAAGGGATGTTTGCAGGCTGCAGAACGTTCCTATGGGAAAGAAATTGCTCTGTAATTACAGGCAAGGTCAGTGCAGTCAGTTTAACGGAAAAGAGATGGTAAGAGCTGGGCTCCCTCCCTTGAAGATCTTTGAATGTCATTAACAAGTCACAGATGTTACCACTTTTGAAGTAAATGTCCCCTGAAGTATACATTGTGTAAGTGTTCTCTGTGCTTGGAGAATTGCAACTTCCTTGAGAGAGAAGATTCACACTTGTAAGTGAAGGGAGTTTCTTGGTCACACTTTTAATCTCTTTAAAGATTTTGAACATGTGTCTCAGTGCTGTGAATCTCCAATTCGTTTAAAATATATATTATTAGTACATTTTGCTTTTCTGAAACCGGTCTTTCAAGATCTGTGTGAAGTATTTCAGCCCACTTCAATTTATTTGAAAAGAAGGGATGTTTTCATGGCTGATGGGTAGCCTTGGCTCCAGGGCATTGTGGTAGCCATCTTAAATTCATCCTCAAGAGACAAACTTTGCTTTCTTCCCTTCTGAGGGCAAACCCTTGAATTCAGAAACACTGTGTGCCTGAAATTTGTCATCAAAAGCCTTCAGGTAGCAATACTAGGTGCAAGTCCTCCTCCCTTCTGTTCCTCACTTGTGCTGTACAGCTCCACTTTGGTTTTGCTAGTGCAGCTGAGTTTGGGGCTGTGGTGGGACTGTGTCGGGGATTGATCCAACTTAAAACTAAAAAGAAAAAGCTTTTGAGCACGGTTCAAACCGATTGAAATCTAGGCTGCTGTGACGCCATACCTCCTACCCCCTGTCTTATATTGGCAATAGCGCTGCTACACGTGCATGGCACGTTCACTAGGGAAGCACCCTTAAAACTGATTGCTGTTTTTGGAGGATAGGTTTTTGGTGAGATCAGCTTCCTGAGCCACATGACTGGAAGAATGCTGGCGCTTGTGTGAAGTGAGGCTGGGGAGGTGTGCCTTGTTACAAGGGGAGCTGCGAGTGCGGCTGAACCTAGCAAACCGGATATGTAGTGGTTAAGGAGTTGTGAATTTGCAGTTCTGAAATATTTAATTGGATCATTTTTCTGACATAGTTCAGAGTGTAGCACCTTGAATGATCATCCTGGCTTAAGTGAGGGGTATGGTGTGCTGTGCTAGGGATTGAGAGAGAAGTGATCAGAGCTGCGGGTGCAGAAATAGCTTCCGTTTGCCTTGCAGCTGAATGTGTTGTATTGTGAAGTCTAGCCTTCAATTATTTTTCTGGTTTGCTTCCCTGACACATAAGCATAACAGCTATAGCATTATGTGACTCAGAAATTTCCCGTGAGTGTGTTTGACCAGTAACTCATTAAAGGAACTTGCAGCAGTTCTTTCACAAGTGGATATAATATTTATTAACCCAAAGTAAGTAGTTGCTAAAGGAAGTGTTTAAAAAAATAAACCAAAACCAAACAAAAAACCACTCGGAAGTTATGTATTCTTTCTTGCATGTTTTGGAAGGTTCTGTTTAGCTCAAATATCCTTAGTTTTGGGGCTGAGCCTGTTCTGCAGTGCTTTTATCTTTTCTAACTTCTTTTGCCTGTGAACAGCGTAACTGTTTACCTCACTTCTTCCATAGACAGGGTTTTTAACAATTTACTGTATTTCATGTCTTCAGGCCTCCACTTTTTGGAGAATACATGTAAATTTGGCAACTCTCAATTAATAGCTTCTAACAGTTTGTTTAAGGACCATTGGTGTTTTTATTGAAAGTATTTTTCCCGAAGGTGTTTAAAAATTTTTTCTTGCTTGTTCTTCCTACCTGTATTTTTAAATTTAACTCCCATTTAATCTGATGGTGTAGCTTCAAGTATTGAAAGTCGACTATATATAATAGTTCTGGAAATAATATAAATATTTCCCTGATTTTTCATATGATACAGCTATATATGGAAAAAGATCTTGCACTTCAAAAAACATGTACAACATACATCTATTGCCTTCTCCTCTGTTACAAGAACCCAGGAGGGTCATTCAGCACATCAGAAATGCTGATCAGCTACTACTATTTTTTGGTTTCACTTGTCTGAGAGTGTAATTTGGTGGAGGAGATAGTTTGTCGGAGTCTTGCATTGGAATAAATTTTGTCAGTACTCACGTGAATGTCTGCTGAACAGCCACTAATACAAGCTTCGCTTCTCTCAGTATGCCAACAAATACAATTTCTGTCAGTTTTATTTGCTTAATTATACATAGGTACATATAACTAACATTACAGTGTCTGTATTAACGGCCTAGCAGTTATTATTACAGTGCCCGGTGTTACACCTTTGCTACATATCTGTTTCTGTGCAGCTATGCTGGGCTTACAAATCTCTTTACATCTCTGATTAACGTGACTGACTGTCTTGCCCAGTCCATGCAGCTGCCCCTGAGTAGGGGAACAGTTTCTAGAATTACCCAAGGACAAACACTGTGGAGAGAAAACCATTTAAGAAAAAAAACAGCACAAAAATCAAGCGTCTTCTAACTTTTTTTTCCTCTCCACTCTTACTTCATTTTCTAGGGATGAAGAATATTTTTACAACCACTGGTTAACTTATTGGTATTTCTTTAGAATCATATACTCCAAATTAATTTTGTATTGTTGTATAATATGAAAGAAAGGTGTTAACCTCAATGACTTATACCACAAGAGGAGGTGAATAAATCAAAGATTATTAGAAGGGATGAGCCAAAGAAGAGAAAAATCCGTACTTATTCAGGTCAAAATTACGTTTTCTCCCTATGGAATTGGCCCTTTTTTAATGGAAACAAAATACTCTTGCCTCCAGACCGGTTATCTTTTCTTGTATACACTTCAGCCTTTAGGAATTGAGTGGTTAGTTTTGTTAAATAATTTCCTTTCCTTTTGGATAAGATTATTTAATAATTTATATTACTTTGTAAGTTGGACTAAATAAACAGCAAAATGTATCATCTTGCCAGTTTCTAGCTCTATAGTATTTAGCCTGTAATATAGTGACTGTATTACAGAATGTGCCAATTTTGTATTATAGTGTTCAGCAGTAACCTTGAATGTTACTCCCACAGTCACCATTTGATAGCTGGTGGGATCATCTGCTGTCAGCTTGTGCAGAACCAGTTGTGGTTTGTTTCCTCTGAACAAAATGCAAGTTCATGGTCTTGTGGGTTTTTCTTTAAAAGTATCTTGCTATCTTCACGGATACCAGTGTATATTTTTTCCTTGTCAGACTGTAAAGGGAGGGAAGACTGCAGTTTCCTTTGACCTCATGCAAGTTTGATGGGAAGGAAATCTGGTTAGGCTGAAAAATGCTGAAATATGGTAGCCTGACTTTTCAGACTCTTTAGCTTACGTTTCTTTCCCTAAGATGTTTGGGCAGTCAGAATCTTCAAAATACAGGCTGTGAGTCATTTTTTGTTTTGTTTTCTTTTTTTGGATGATAATAACCTAGAAATACTGTGCAATTACCTGAATTTTCTTTCTCTGCTTTCCTTCTCATCCCAGTCTCCTTTTATCCTCACCTTCAGATACTCTCCTCTGGAGCCTTGAAGAGTGGGGCTTTGAATACACATAAAATGCTGAAGAGCTTACTGTGGTATTGGTACGCTTGGCTGTGCATGACTTCTTTCTGTCAACAAGAGAGATACCTCAGTGAAAGATACATGAGAACAAGCAAATATTTTTCTGGTTGTTCAACTGTGCCTTAACACTTCCACTTTATATAAGTTAATGGAAACAGGAGATAAAAATGATGAGTTAAATATTGACACTAAAATATGAGCTCATATTTTAAAATTAATACCTAAATTTATTTCTATAATGTGGAAACATGTTGCTAGCTTTGCATTTGAGAAGAGCTATGCTTTCAAAGCAAAAACAAATAAAATACTTTTGAATCCTTCTTTCCTGTGTTACAGGTCTAATATATTTTTGTCTCATTAGGTATCTGTACTTAACAAATGGTTTACATCACTGGGCTTAGCCTCAAAATAGTGTTAAGAGATGAGTTCAAGTAGCATCTCCCTTTGTTGAAGGGAAAATCCAGAGCAAAGCTATTTTCAGCTATCCTTTAAGTGAGAGTGAAAGTAAGTGACTGCAATTTGTTGATATTTAGTGCCCTAGTAGTGCTAGAAATAATTTCAAGCAAAAATAAATAGTTTTGCGGAATCCAGTGTACTTCTATGATTAGCCCTTGCCCTGCTCTGAAAGAAAAGATGCATAAAGTTTGATTATAAAAAATCTGCAGTTAAAAATTTAGTCTGGATGAATTTCACCTGGAAAGGATCCATCCATTTCTATATGGGGAGCCCACTAGTCTGAATTCAGTTTGGTAAGGTTGTGCAAGTAATGCCTAGCTCTTCTACAATGCTTTTTATCCTCGGCTCTTACACATGCTTTACAATAGAGATAGTAACCATTATGCTTGTTTCATGATGGGAAAACAAAGGCTAAAATCTTGGTTTAAACATGTGAAAAAGAGCAGAACTGTGGGACTGCTGTAATGGCAGAAGAAGGGGCGCTGTCTAAATTAGTTACTGATTTTCTTCAGGGAAGACCAGCATCTGAATCTTTTAATCAGGTTATTTCTCAGGAAATACCGAGTGGGTGGAAATGAAGGAAAGGGGAATGGAAAGAATTAAATCTTAGTATATAATATATATAATCTTAATTCAGCCTATCTTTTGAGTGCTTGACACTGTGGTCTTAAAACTATTTTTTATCTTGTCTACTGAATACATATACAACATAAAGACGTGTTGACCTTTAGTGACTTAAAGGTAAAATATTCTTGTAGGGTGTATTGTATTGAGAGAGAGGTATTTGAATGACGGAGTTTATTCCTTTTGTAGTTATTTTAGATTTTCCTCTCTTCCTGTCCAGCGTTACTAATACAGTTAGGATATTTTTAAGAGGAGCAGCCTATGGTTTGCCTAATATTGAAAGCGATGGTAAATGGGACTCAGGTGAGTGAAGGTTATTGGCCAAGGCACAGAAGAGTCCTTTTCTTAGACTTGTTAATTTTATATACAGTGAGTAAGGACAGAAATTGCATGTGGCTTTTGTGCAAAGCCACTGCATCTGTAGTGGCCTGTATTTTAAAATCCATTTGTAAAGTCATGGTACTTGCACAGTTCAAACAATTCTGTTCAAAGCTTAGCTCTGGCTGCTCTTCTAACTGATGTTTCAGAGACTTTCTGTTTTCTTAGTAAAACAGGGGTTTTTGTTTCTCTGTAGGATTAGTAAAGGCTTTCATCATAATACACATGCTGCTAATATAAAATGTCAACTCTTGAATGCAGATGTTTATTAGGAAGACCCTAGTGGGTATGGAAATAACAGTGCTGATGCTTGACAGGATCAAGTTTGCTTATGGGATAGGCGCAGAAACTATCATTCTTCAAACCGTTGTGTTCTGAAAGTTTTTCTGAATTTTCCTTTCTATGAACTTTCTTTGGACTGTAATTGAGAAGCACCATAAATCTGGAAAGTCTAGGTGACATTTCTCATCCTCATCATGCTCTGATGAAAAAAATTTGTGGCAGCCTTTATTTTTAAATCTTCAGTTAGCTGTAATGCTGAAAAGTTCTGACAGTGATTCATCAGCCCTCATGGACAATGTTCCTGATAAGCGTGCTAGCTGAATAGTGTTGTAAACTACTTTATGACCTTGCCTTTATGTTTATAAATTTGTTTTCTTATATTCTCTTTTTAAAGAGTCTTGTTGGTACATCTATGCTAGACTGAAAAAATGGTCAGTTACTCAATATGTGATGTTAGTATAGTGCCATATGTAATATAGACAAGACCATTCTTACAGCTCTGATGAATGTCATGAATGCAATTCTTAATTTAAATGAGCTCTCTTTAGCAGTAATTGTATAGACTCAATAACTCTATATATGTGTGCACCTCAGATACAACTTCTGGAATATCCTGGACAGACTTTTGCTTGGTCTTTTCTACTTTATTTACACTCTTCTGTACATAACTAAATTTTGGTAGTTTTTTCCCCTTTTTCAAATGGAGACCTATGCAGGATTTGACTAGTCTTTAAAATTCATCTGTATTGATTCAAACTGCTAAGCTTAAATTTTGGAGTACCTTAGATCTCATTAAAGCAGTAATTTAAGCCCTGGAGCAATCTTCTCAGTCTCCTTTGAGACTGAGAAATTTAGCACTGTACTTTCATGGTTTAGACCACCTTTTGTATGAGGAAGGTCTGAGAGAGCTGGGACTGTTCAGCCTGGAGAAGAAAAGCCTCAGGGAGACCTTTTCAATATGTATAAACACTTCATGGGAGGAAATGAAGATGAGGGAGCTAGACTTTTTGCAGTGGTTGGAAGCGACGGTACCAGAGTCAATGGGCACAAACTGAAACACAGGAGGTTCCCTCTGAACTTTAGGAAACACTTCTTTATTGTGAGAATGACCGAGCACTGGCATGAGTTGCCCAGAGAGCTTGTGGAGTCTCCATCCTTGGAGATACTGGAAAGCTGCCTGGATACAGTCCTGGGCAGTGGGCTCCAGGTGACCCTGCTTCAGCATGGTGGTTGGACCAGATAATGTCCAGAGGTCTTTTCCAATCTCAGCCGTTCTGTGATTCTGTTTGTGTGCCTCGGGGTCTAACTCTGTGTCTGCTTTGTCACTGAGACCTCCCTTCCGTACCCTTACTCCAAAGTTGTGGAATCTTTGAGAGTTTGCCCCAGTGACTGTGACCGAAAGAAAGTTCATTTTTCCCCCCTAATGTATATTTCCTGGATACATTTCATTAGTTATACATGTCAGTTGTGAAAGTTTTGGGAACTTTGGAAGTGAAGAAGAAAACTTTGTGGTTTGTATTTGTGTGTGTCTCAAATATTGTGTGTATCTATATATAATACAGCTATTCTGTAGGAGTCCAGTATAAAATCCTTAATCATAATGCTTTGATTACTGTAACAGTAGTATCTTTAAGTTGTTTTGTGGCTTATATTATTCACTTTTTTTTCTTTCTTTTTTGTATATGTGTGTGCTTTGTCTTGCAGAGTTGGAAGAATCCAGGGATTTCAATCTTTGAATGACGGGCGTCTTACAAGATTACCACAGCTAAACTGAAAAGGCAGATGCAGCTCTGAGTACTAGATTGAGTGAGCTGATGTGTGCACTGCACGTACATGAAAACGCATGTGCTTTTGTCATCACATAGACTTACTGTTGCATATTCCTGAGAGCTTTGCAATTCATGAAAATTAATCTGAGAACCAAATGGAGCACCTTTACGGCACAGGAATCAATAACCCATGGAAAGACACCTATCAGTAATGTTCAACTTTCCACATGGTCTTCACGGGTGAAACAAGTTTGCAAAAAGAGGAAAAAAACCCCACCCTCTGCACAGAAAAAGCCTAAGAAATACCTCCACAATCTAAGTCAATAGCTGTGAGGGAAGCAGAAGAATACAGAAGGTAGAGGAAACAGATTTTGTTATTGCAGAGGAATTATGTATGGTCTTTGGCACGTTTTGCTTTGGGCTCAATAGATTGTGAATGGACTAATAAATCGTGACTGTGTGTTGAGTAATGATGACTGGAAGTAAATAAGTTGAGGAACCATGGGACAAGTCTGGGCATTGAACTGAGCAGAGCTCGTCGTCCTTCTTGAGTTAACCAGGTCATCAAACTTGCATATTCTTTCTCCCTCTCCTTTTTCCTCTTTTCACTTAGTGTGGTATAAATACTGATTAATTGAGCTCATAATTGTTATTCAAATAAAACGGTTGGAATACTTCATATGTTTCCTTCTTGTACAGCTGCAAATGTTGTGTCTGGAACTATGAATCTGTGCTGTAGACAAGCATCAAGAAGGAAAGATCCGATCAAACAAGCAAGAAAAATACCTAGAGAAATAGTGAACCCAGGAAGTCAGATTTTTAATGCTGCTTCTCTTTCTTTTTTAGACAATTATATTTCTTCCTTCCTTGAATTTTAGAAGATTTTGAAAGAGTGCTTACTTGATGTGCTTTAATTCTGGCATTTGTTTTTTATGGTAGGATGCAAAGTCTGTGATTCCTTGTAGCAGAAAAAAGGGAAAAGTAAAGGAAAAAACAGCTTGACATTTTAGCCTGCTTCGGAGGAGAGAGAACTTCATGGTTCACCTGAGGCAAACTTCTCTGCTTTGAAAGCTAAAAGCTTTAGAGCATTTTTGATTCTGCTATAAATGAAGAGAGGGTTTCTTTTTCATTCGTGTGTGGCAGCAAAAAGTGGGAAAGCAGGAAAGATAGCGTGATAACCGGTTCAGGCTGTATTGGGTCTCTGGTGGAAAAAAAGTGCTGCAATGAAAATTGGATTGGCTTTGGATTGCAAAAACTTTTGAGTCCAACGAGTGGTTCAGTACCAAGAGGGATTTCCCAACTGGCCTGGCACACCAGTGCCTGCACAAGTTCGGGTCTGTTGTTTCGCACAGTTTGTGTGCCTTTTTTTCCCTTTATGCAATCTCTTTCAGCTTTAGCAGCAGAAATACATCAGATGGAAAAGATATGCCAGAGGGCAGCTTGGAAAAGATGAATGTCATATATATACATATATATGTATGTGCGTTTGTTTAAATTTCTGCAACTGAACTTTTGAAGAAAATCTGACTGGAGGAAATCTTAAAAGCCTTAAGTTACTTGAAACCTACACATTTGCAACTCTTTGTCTCTGGAATTGCATTACGCTAAACTGGAATCTCAGGCTGTATAAAGATTATATCAAGTTGAGCAAAAAGATGACTTAACCATTTCTTGAGCGCCTCTTATGAAGTAGCTGTTTCTCCAAAGGATAAGTGCACCCTCACTCTACAGACTCAAAAACAAAAATGAACCTGATTTTTTTTTTTAAGTGTTACTTTTTCTTAGCCAACTGCCATCATCTTTTATAGAGGAATTTTTCACTATGCATTTGGTGGATATTTATAAACACTGACCCCATCCTCCTCCCTTTCAATGATCTCTCCCAGGTCAGTCTTATCAATAAAAAAAAAAAAAAAAATTGATTTAAATTTTGTGCACTAGACATATTACTTTCTTATGTCAAAAAATAAAATATTTAAAAAGCATGTATGCAGCAGTGGAACATGGGCCTGTTCTTTGCAGCGATTCCAACATCCTCTGCCTCTCCTGGAAAGGGAGAGTCCCCAAAAGTGAGAAGGAGAAACCGGTGTGCAGGAGGCGGTACTATGAGGAAGGCTGGTTGGCAACAGGCAATGGCAGAGGAGTTGTAGGCGTCACTTTTACTTCCAGCCATTGCAGGAGGGACCGGAACACCCCTCAGAGAATCAACTTCAATTTGAGGGGCCACAACAGTGAGGTAAGCAAAATGTGTGTTACACTTTAAAGGAAACAATAGCAATTTTTTCTTATTTTTTTTCTTTCCCTTTTTTTTTTTTTTTTTGGTAGTATTTCTGCTTGAAATTTGGTGGGATGGTATGAAGGAGGCTCAGGACTAATCCAAATGCAATTGGGGATCTATTTGAGTCTTTCTAGTAAATTCAAGCACATGAGGCTGGTGGTGGGGAGGTTCTCTGGAAATGGGTCTGGTTTTGGTTTGGCCTATTTTCTCCTTCATTCCCCAGCACCTCCCAGTTTCCAGGCAAATTCAGTAAACGTGCGTTAAGGGAGTTAAAAGTTGTGATAGTTGAACAGTACTAAAGTCTGCTTGGAAGACTGATGGAAAGGCAGGGAAGTGGTAGAGGAGCTTGACTGAAGTGTGTCAGTTTTTTCGAAGTTACAAACTGTAATGGCCTGTGGCAGGGGATAGCTGTCATCTCTGGGAAAGCTTTTAATTTTGTTAGAAGAAGGGGCAAGTGGGACTCCTCAGAATAATGTTAAGATGCCCTGCAGTAAAATACTGTAACTTCAGAGTGCAAGGCATCGTCTGGACTACAATGATACAAAAACTTCTCCATTTATTTTTTCTGAAGGGGATAAATGTGTTGGTAAAAGCTGGTATTTCAGCTGTGCTTTAGCATCTTCCTGGCACCCGTTTCTTCCTCTGCATAATGCTTCATGGAAAGTGCAGATGATGCTCAGTAGCATACAGAGTGTCTTGGACAGGTGTGAGGACTTGATTTGTTTCTACTTTTTAGCCAGACTGCGTTTGGATGTGCTCTTTGAAAATAACCTGTCCAAATCAAAGCTTTGCTCTTAGGTAGTGGGTGGAATGCTATTGTATGTACTGAAATTAAAAGCGAAGGTACAGTGGGATTTTTCTTGCCTTTTGTGCTACTTACTCGTTGGACTCTAATATATGTTGCCCTTTTGACATAAGTCACACCAAAGATTTAGAGGTGGATGGTTTTTGTTCTTGTGTTAGCATTAATAACAGTCCTCTTTTTAAGGAAAAAAGGGAGTAGAGGATAAATATTTAGCCTTAAATAATTGTTTCCACATGCTTTGTCTATATGCAGGTGTGTGGGTGTATTGTAAATTATATAGACTTTTATAAACAAGAGACAAATTCATGTATATACTTGCATCAGGTTCATTCAAAAAATTACAGCCAGCTTTTCCCAAGGGAAAGAATGATGTTGGAATCCAGCGCTTTGTTTTGAACCATCTCTAATTATCAGTATAATTTTCAATTGCAAATTGTATTTTATTTTTGAAATGTGTGATATAATGATCACTTTTTATTTCTCCATGTTTTCTTTAACTTTTCCATGAACTTGGTCACCTATTTTTCTCCTTTTGCAAAATATGTGTTTTGGAAACAGTGGAGGAAGTGCTGTTTATGGGAACGTGAAGTCTTGCTGCAGAACGTGGAAATACGTGACTAGGTTTAAGTATGTCCCAGTTAAGTGGGGAGGATGCTGACGTGCGTGCTGCCCTTTGGTTTTGGCTAGTTTTGCTTTGTTTACTCAGTTGGCCATTAGATTCTTTTTCTGGGTCACCGCATTGTTGCTGTGTGGATTGAGCTGTGCTGTTTGCACATCCTTTCACCTGATGGTGATTGGCATGAGAGAGACTCTCAAGCGAAAGGAAAATGTTCTGTTTGAATTTTTTTTTCTTAATTTGGGCAATTAAAATGTGCTAGGTTAAGCTTGTCATTAATAAAGAGTTGTGTTTCTGTAAATAATCTTTCTGATAGCAGAAAATGTGTGAATGACTGGAATAGAGACTGCCAATTCATTTCTCTGTATGAGACTACAAAGCTGGTATGCTGGGGTCGTACTGAAGGAAGAAGAGAAATGGCTTTAGTGCATCTAGCTTTCTGTGATGAGTCTGTGGCTGCTATCAGATTTTCCTGCTGGCATATTTTTTTGAGCATTGGTGTGGATGAAAGTTCATCCTTACAAGATGGTGTGTTATACAACACTCTTCACCGGGCTTACTGGATGTAATCCTTTTATAGGAGAATCCTACTGATTTTGGTAGGAATGAACTGTAATACAGGATTTGTTAGTTGTTAAAGGTATATAGTTGAAGGGACAATAAGATTTTTTCCTTAGAAAACACCTTTCCTTCTGAATCTGTCTGTTGAAAATTTCTTTAAAAGAAAGAAAATGTTGAACAGCACAGCTTATTGCTAATATTTGCATAAGAAGTAATAAATATTCTGTTTTCCCATTCTCTTTCTAAAAAGGAAAGCTGACAACAACTTTGTCTCTTCCGTGTACCCTGTTACTGAATGGAAAATGCTTATTCTGCAAGCATGTCCTGGTATATGTGTCTGACTAAAGCTACATTTGTTGCACAGAATGTGCCCAAAGGGATGTGATTGACATAAAACTTTAAGAGCCTGTGTGTTTCACTGACCAGTTCTAGGAGCAGATCATGTTGTCTTGTTCCCAGAAATAGTGATCTGTACCTCTACATATTTTTCTCTGGGATAAAGCTAGGGCGACAAGTCAAGTTTATTGCTTTTCTGACATACATTGCTGCTTTAATATTAGCATGCATTCAATTATAAAGCATGAAATGTTGTAATGAACAGAGTGGAAGAGGTGAAAATACAGAAGCTAAATGCTTTTCATTTGGGGTATAATTAATAATATGCTGTGGGCAAGGCAGTACATTGTATTTCAGTTTTAGGGTGAAATCTGGAAAAGCTAATGCGGCAGCACTGTGCTTTTGGAAAGAACGTGAGACTGTTTTTAAGTGGGTCATGAAGGTGGTTGCTAGTGATGGTTTTTTGTGATGTTTTTGTGATTGCTGAAGAGATTCACTGAAACGTTCTTTTGGCACACAGCTCCTTTTTTGACTGTAATAGCATGCCTGTAGCATATCAGAACAAATAAGAATGAAGAATCCCCAGGACTGAATTACTGACACACATATTGCAGTGTGGTGGACTTGCATGACTCATCGCATTGAACAATAATTGTGAATGAAATGCTTTGTAGTGTGAGCCACACTTGTGTTTTTACAATTGCTTCAAGGTTAGTTTTTGGAATTTGCAGCTAGGAAGTGGCTGCTGTATCATTTTAGTGAACAACTTTTTTTTTTGTGTGATTTCAAAGGAGAACTACAGGTGTTGAAATAAGCGTATTCCATTTATTCTGTAGCAAGAGGTGAAAATACTGCATTTTGTGACTGATCTTTTTTTTAACTTTGGCATTGCATTTACAATTCTGAATCTCATTTATGTAAGGCTCAGCATTCTAAAAATGAAAATTTAAATGGGCACTTATCAAAGGCAGAAGCAACTTTGATGTATAAGGAAGGAGAGATGTATGTTGTGCAGCAGTTGTGCAGCTACGGCGTGTTTCATAGGGGTGGGATGGGAAGTGTCCCTGTGAGGGTAGGTAATGGATGGAGCAGGAGTGAATGGCTGCAGAGGCTCATGGTTCAGTTCAGCTTTGGAGCATTCCCCTTGATCTGTGAGAATTAACTGGCAGAGCCTGGTGTTCAGCAGGTTGCTTTCTTAAGTTTGGCAAAAAGGTTAGAAGGCAGGAAGATGTGCCATTGTACCACCACATGTGAATTAGCAGCCAGGGAGCAGGGATGCGGTGGCCTGAAATACCTTCCCGTCCCCTGCGTGTGTAAATGCAATGCTGTGCAGATATTAAAGAGTGAGATTTAGAAGTCTGATTTTGACCAAACGTGACTTGCCTTGGCTACACTGGGAAACAGTGTTAGAAAAGTAAATGAGCACATTCCTTTTATGAGTTTTATTATTTCTGTGATAAATGAAGGGTTAAATGAATAATATCTGGTCACTTCAGCAAGGTCAGGGGTTCACCCAGTGTGACAAGTAGGCTCTGAAGCATGCCAGGCTGAATATTTTTTTTATGATACCATGGAGACACTGGCTTTCAGCCTCTCGTCCATCCTGAGGTTTCTGGGAAGAGATTTTCAAGGGGATCTGTGAAAGATAATAAGAAAAAAAAGCCCAAACTAATCCTCAGTGGGTTTCAATTAGCCTTACAAGGTTTTTCCCTTTCAGTGAAAGATTTACAGGGTGTCTGCAAATCAAATTGGTTGGACAGTGCTGCTGTAGGTATTTCTTTTAATGGACTAACAGTTTCTGTGGCACTTAATGTTTCTTAGATTATTATTATAAAGTTTTGCAGGTGTATATTTTTCTTTTCACTCTGCTAACTAAAAAGACATCTCTGATATATTTAATAAGATTCAGTATGCTAATTGCTGGACTGAAGCATGAAAAAGTAGTACAAGAATATGCAGATTCTAATGCAGTGAATTCAGTAACATGCTGAAAGCATTATTGAGTATGCATAGAGTTTTTTGCTGTAAACATAAAGTAAATTGCTCATTTATTTACATTTGACATTATTTGAGTGTCGTAAGTGCATGACTACAGCTGCAAAAACCACACTGTTTTATTTAGCACAGGATTTAGAAGTAGATAGGGACATCAACATATCTCAGCTGGACTGTCAAATGAATTATTTTTAGTTACAGCTTTTCAAAGGGATGCTGTCGTTTAAAAATATTCACTAAATATTGCTTTTCATACTACATTAGTTATGGAATTCTCTGCACAGTTCTTGGTTTTGTTTTGTTTTAGAGTGGAAGAAGGTTACAAATATTTTTACCTGTTTTAAAAAGAGAGCTATTCCTTATTCTGTCCAGCTTTCTGAGCTTGTATGTAAAAGTTCTGAGCAATTCTGACAGAGTAGATTCTTACCAGAAGTCTGTTGCTTGCATAGAAAATAAATTTAAAAAAACCCCAACAAATAAACCTTTTCAGTAGTGTTTCTTGGTTTGTAGTGTTACTGGTAAGAATGTAGAAAATTATAGGAAAACCTTTTTTTAAAAAAACACTTTGTTTTAATTGTAACTGGCATTTGAACCTTAAATGTGATTTTTGTTATGATTCCTGGACAGAAAAAACAAGTCAGCATGTGAGTTTTGACAACATGGATACCTTGTATCAGTCATTGCCTTCAGACATGGCTGGAACAGTGTTACTGGTGAACACTTAAGAAATCTTGAGGTAGAGCAGTACCATAATGGTGCTTTTCGCTGTAGAAGCCTCAGTGGTACATGGCATACACTGATGTAAACTGCAGTGGTACTGCAAATCTTCTCTCCTGCTTTTCAGCCACTGCCTACAGAAGACAGGACAAGGTTTGCTGTCAGAATTATTGTCTTTTTGTTAAAGCAAGCTGGTATAATTGGAGAAGATAGACAAGCTTTTGGGCATACGAGGTTCTGAAAGAAGGACTTGTATTTATGAATGCTTGCCTAGTTTTTACAACCCTGCTAGCTGATACAATGCTAAATCTGTCTACAAACCATACCCTTCCTCTGTCCTTAAACTATTAAGGCTACAGAAAAATAGCGCTGCAGAGAGAGGCAGAATTAGTACTTCTGTGGGAAGTGACTTGTAGGAGAATAGGTCCTGTGCCTGACTGGGCTGGCTCTGTTAACTTTTGTATTGTGACTAATAGTGCCAGGCTTTTGTGACTGCTTCTTTTCAGAAAGGAAAAATACTTTGGGATTTCATGTAGACTACTTATTATACCTTCTTGAACTGTCTGCTCTGCACTTGGTGCCTGAGTGCTTTAATTTCTTAAAACAAGTATTAAAAGAGCCAAAATACATTTTAAGCCTCTTTGTTAGACTTTTTCTTGCCAGTCTTTTAAACTTTTGATGAAGCTTAAATATGCTGTGTGGCATGCAAGAAGTGTCTGGCTTAGCCTTCTCTTAAGAGAATTAATAAAGAAAATAAATTGAGCTGGCAGTCAGAAGGGATTGATCCTCTTCCCTTAAGTGACAAATAGCAGTCGTGCTGCTTCTCATTTCTCTGCGCTATATCAGTTTGCAAACCCCAAGGTATGGCCTAAACTGTACTGGCACACCTTCTGTATAGTTTGTTTACTCTAAGAAGTGTGATCGCTTTCAATGTGTCTTTTATCTTTTCTTTGTGATATTGATTTTTCCAGCCACACTCAGCTTCTGGTTCCACAGATATTTGGCCCTTCCTCTCTGTCTGTCTGTCTTTCTCAATTGCCTCAGAATCCCAGACTTTCCGTGAGCTCTCCAAGTTCAGGGGGGTTGGCCGCTCAGTGCACTCTTGTCTTACTACGGTACAGGATTATATTTGTTCTTACACAGTCAGGTGGCTTTGAAGCAAACTGTCCAATATCGCTACAACTGTAGTTGAGTAATGAGAGTTGGCAATGCCACATTCATGTGCTTCTTGAAAGTTGCTTTTTTAAGTCATGTGTACACAGTGTGTTTCCTGCAAAGGACAGGTCACCTGCTCAGGAAAATTTTCAATTACAGTTTTTCTGTTTTGGTTTAATAAGCATCTAGAAAATCATCCCTCAAGGCTGGGTAAAAAAGGAATATATGACATGAGAACAGTATTGTCAGCTTTGAAACGAAACTAATTAAATTTGCAAGCAGATCATCAATGCAGTTTTACATTTTACTGTGCTATAAGACGTGGCTACAGTTCTGGTGTTAAGATAATTCTACTCAAAAAAAAGTCTGAAGTGAAATCAAGTTCAGCTTTATCAGAAATGAAGCCTAAGCTTTTATTAATTTTCGAGTGTTGAATGATAACATGCATATTTTAAGATAATGATACACCTAAGGAGCATTTCGTGCCTTTTGAATTGGGGCGAAGATATGCTGTTGCTCTGGATAGGAGCTGTTGTTCAGCATGGTAATTTGAGTGTTCAAGGGAAATCAATGCATTTTCTTTAACGAAAGTTTAATGATGAGGACCTATAGATGTAGTGAACAGGTGAAATTACTACTGACAGTTGATACCTAAGCTTGGAATATAAGCACCTTCTGAATAAGGAAGAGCACAACTCAGTTTGTAATTCTGAAGGCGTTGTGTACACAGACATACATACTGGGCTTCTGAATAGTGGAGAAATCAGGTTTTATGATAGCATTTCTGAGCCATAATAATCATTAAGGACACTGCCTAGGTTTAAACAATTCCCAGAGGAATTCATCAAATTACAGATAGTCTGAACAGATAAGATACTCATTACAAACCATAAACATTTCACAATGTAATTGAACATAAAGCACCAAGTAATTGCTTGTCAAGTATAGGTAGAATGTAGCAGGACAGACAAAAGAAATTTTATATGCACTTGTCCTTGGGCAGCCAGCATCTCTGCTCTGATAGCAATCTTTTATGAATGTGTGTGAACTTCTGCAGGAGTTCTCAGTATTCTCTTTCCATTAGGAGCTTCTTTAAAGAGAAGCAATCCACTTGTATAATGAAAATGTTGTAGGAAGTAAAAAAATGAAGTTGAATTGGGGCATTTTTTGTGAATTTTCAAAAAGAAGAGCTGTTTTTGAGTTTTCAGAATAGAATTGTGGTGTTCCAGTTCTAGAATTGTTTGACAAATTAGCATATTGGATAACAGTAGCCTTATATATTCCTCAATTTTTTGCATTTAAGGAAATGAACATTACATACATGACTTCACTAATGAAGAAGATACAGCTCTGTTTAGCCTGGGTGGAATGTAGTGAAATTGCAATTTAAAAGGGACACTCTGGCTGGAAGCAGTTCACACCACTTGCCCTGATTAACACCAGGGTTCTCAGGTTGGTAGAAGATGTGCATTGGTGGAGCGTGATGTGGCAGTTTTGGTTGCTCTCTGCAGACAGCAGACAACACTGTCTCTCACAAGATTCTCATAGACAAGCTGTTGAAGTAGAGGCTGGATAAGCAGACATAAAGTGGGTTGCAAGGTGGCTGAATGGCTGGGCCCAGAGGGTGGTAATCAGTGGGACAAAGTCTAGTTGGAGGCCAGTGACTAGTGGTGTACCCCAGGGATCAATACTGGGTCCAGTCCTATTTGACATCTTCATTAATGTTCTGAATGATGGGACAGAGTTTACTCTCGGCAAGTTTGCAAATGACTCCAAACTGAAAGGAGTGGCTGATACGCCAGAGGGTCACGCTGCCATCCAGAGGGACCTTGGCAATGCACTGACAGGAAACTCATGAAGTTCAACAAGAAGTGCAAAATCCTGCACTTGGGGAGGAAGAACCCCATTCAGCAATATATGCTGGGGGCCACCCAACTGGAAAGCAGCTTTGCAGAGAAGGACCTGGGGGTCCTGGTGGATGCCAGGTTGTAGATTAGCAAGCAATGAGCCCTTGCAGCAAAGGTAGCAAATGTTGTCCTCGGCTGCGTTAAGAGAAGTATTGCCAGCAGGTTGAGGGAGGTGATCCTTCCCCTCTGTGCAGCACTGGGGAGTCCACACCTTGGGTACTGTGTCCAGTTCTGGGGGGCTCCGCAGTACAAGAGAGACATGGACATACTGGAGAATTCAAGGAAGGGCCACAAGGATGATGAAGGGACTGGAGCACCTCATGTATGAGGAAAGGCCGAGAGAGCTGGGATTGTTCAGCCTGAAGAGAAGGCTCAAAAGGATCTTATTAATGTGTATAAATACCTGAAGGGAGGGTGCAAAGAAGATGGAGGCAGGCTCTCTTCACTAGTGCCCAGTGACAGAGGCAGTGGGCACAAACTAAACCACAGGAGGTTCCATCTGAACATTAGGAAACACTTTTTCATTGTGAGGGCAACTGGTTTCGGTTGCCCAGAGAGGTTGTGTAGTCTTCATCCTTGAAAATATTCAAAAGCCACCTGAACATGGTCCTGGGCAACCAACTCTGTGTCGCTACTTGAGCAGGGAACTTGAACTTTCCAGAGGTTCCTTCCAAACCTAACCATTCAGTGATTCTCCGATATCTGTTTGTAAATCTATGTGAAATCCTTTGCACCTAAACTCTTGGAGCAACATCAAAAAACACAATTCTTGAAGGCAGGCAGGAAGTGCTAAACATGCAAAAGTGTGGAGAGAAGCCATTCAAGTTTGGCTAAAATGAGGGAACAAACTGATGTACTAGAGGAGGCAGAGAACATTTTTCTGAGGATAAATCCAGATGATATTCCAAGTAGTCAGGCAATTGGAGAGTGCAGTCAAAATCCTCATGAGGAATTATAGGCAGAGATAATTAAAATGCAGAAGAAAGTCAAAGCTGTTGGATGTGAGGGTAACTTCAGAAGAGAAGCAGAATTTAGCAATGAAAATTGTCACTAAGCTGAAGAGGAAAAGAAACTGTTTAGATAGCACAAGCCATGCCCCTTGGAAAGGAGTTTTAGGAGAAGCTGCAGAGCATGAGTCTGTTGCAAGCTTTAGAAATCTGCAGCCCTGCTTAAAACAGAGTAATAAAAAAACTGCTAAATATAGACAGTGAAAGATCTAACCTCTGGACAAAATTGTATCACGAGAGAGCAGTGCTCTGATTACTGAGTTGGCTCATCTGTGTGTAGAATGAGAAAATGGCAAGTGGCTGTTTGTCAAGGAGAGACAAGGCAGGGCTGTGAGGAAACCTGCAGCAGCAGGTCATTGCTGCCTAGGGTAGGTGCATCCATGTACCTGCACGTGTGCAGGAGGGGCAGGCGTGGCTGGAGTAGAGCCAATCTCAGAAATAATGTCCAAGCTGAGAATGACACGGGCTTTTGTGAAGCGAACAAACGTGGCAGGGGATCTGGCATTCAGTGACAGTCGGCAGAAGGCAGCAGTCAGTTCCACAGATATGGTTTCCGGAGAGGGTAATGGCTCGTAGCAGAAGACGCAACTGAAGGCTGATTATTGGCAGTATGGTGACCTCCAGAAGTTAATGTCGAGTAGTGTTCTGGAGAGGGAGCCAAGCATAGGGATGTGCAAGAGGTGTTGGAGAAGTTGAGAAAGAGGGAGTGTTTCAGCCTGTTGAAGAAGAAATTCATCAGTAAGATGGAAAAAAGAAAAACAGAGGGTTCTTCCACCCAGAGAAGAGACAGCCCTCAAGCCTTTAACCTGAAAAGAGCTAGAGGAAGTTGAGTTTCACAGCAAATGTGATTCCACCAAAAGGAATGAATCAAGGTAATTTTTCACGTAGAGACACAACAGAGAATTATGTCAGTGGAAAAAAAGAAAGGTAGGAAGGAGACTCAGATAGGTAGGCTTAATTATTCAATTGCAAAATACTAAAAATAAAGAGATGTTTGTAATCTCTAGCTACCCTAATGATGACCTTTCTTGAGGAGTGACCTTATCTTTAAAGGGTGCACACATGAAACTATCTCACAAGGCTGTTTTGAGGATGGATACAATGAGACAGCTTTCTGGTGCTCTGCTATTGGTAAAAGGAGTGTTCGATTGCATACTAGAGAGCTTAGTTTACAAGGGATGCAAACAGGCCTTTATGTTAGGACTATCGTAAGGAAAAGGGATCCTATCCCTTATTCTTTCCCCTCCCTTAATTCCGATTTGGTCCTGTGAAGTATTTCTTGAGCTTGGTAACACACAAATATCTTGCTCCTCAGTTCAGAACTGTTCTGGGAGCATATGATGAAGCTGTGTGTTCTGCTGCTGCACAGAAGTGATAATGTTAAATGCCTGATTAATTAATAAACGGTGTTGCTGTGGAAGGAGTTACATTTATTGTAGGGAATGGATGCTCAAAATGTGGTTCCTTGAAAGAAGGTGTCTAAAAAGTATGCAGAGGACTAAATGGCTAAGAAAGGCTGCAGTTTGAGAGTACCTGTCACTTCTTGTTCTGGTAATGTCTTTAGTCGGGCATATACTGCATGACCTAAATGGGACCTAAAAATGTATGAAATGGAAGAACATTTGATGTTACAGTTACAGGCACAGATTGCTTTACTGTACAAAGTGAGCCGTTAGCATAGGTTATGTTTATCGGTGCATAAGATAAATGCTTTCTCACGTAGATCATCTTAGCAATTCTACTTTTGCCCACAAGACACCCTATTGATCACAGATGTTAGAGTAGGAATTGCTGTTTTCTCATGGAATGCCATTGATCATCTGCATGTTTCATTTAAATTTCATTGCATTTCCAGTATTACTGTTTCCAGAATAACATCCTCAATGGTTTCTTCAGATTTAGTAGTCCTTTTATTAATTAGGGAACCTAGACCCTGCACTCCACTTGGGAGAGCAGTCTGCGTGTCATAAGCTCTCTTGAATATTAGCAATACTTATGCAAGTTATAAAAATGTAAACCAACAGTTGTTTATGGAGAAATATGTATTGGAATATATATACATTGTTCTTGTTTGAATGAAATCAGAAGTCTTTTGAAGCAGTGTTTCAAAATGGGAATAGTTGTTAAGGATAAAATTTGTCCTGCTTTAAGTACTTTCTCCAGAGGAAACAAGTGCAGAAGGGAGGTTAACAAATTAGACTCTAGAATATTGTAATTTCAATACATAATACTTATGCAATCAATTATACCTTGGTATTATGTCTTATGGCTGCCATAAAGTCATTCTGTTGATGAAACAGATTCAGATTAAGCTTTGACACATTATTATGTATTATTAAAGGCCTTACCTGGAGCTGGATTTTCATAGGGTTAGTTGTGGTAATGGTTCTAGTCTGTGTGGTCACTGTGTTAAAATTGTCCTCCTTCAGCCATCTTGCTGTACAGTTCCCTCAGAATGAAGCAGTGAGATGTGGTTGTGATTAAGCTGGCCCTGGAGATGACTGTGTTTAATGGCTGGCAGTGGGTGTCAGTAGTTGCAGGTGTAGGTCGCTTCTCCACCCTGAAGGTCCTGAGCTGCTGATAACAGCTGCAACGAGCCACCTTGTGCCCGAGATGGGAGATGGAGGTGCCTTCTCTAAAAACAGATGAGCCTAAACTATTTGAGGCAAATACATGCACTTTTGTTTCTGTACATATGTATTTTCATACGTACCTCTTATTTATTTTAATTGCTCTTTCTGCGGCTTTGATGCATAATTGTGACAATAATCAAAACTTGTTTGTAAGACTTGAAGGAATTCAGCTTGTTCATCTGACTAGAAAATGCCATATAAAGAAGTTTTCTTTTACATATATACGTAAAAATGTAAGGATTTGTAATATATATTGTCAGATAAAATAAATTAATGTAAGTAAAGATGCTGAAAAAACAACAGCTGTAGAAAAGTTCTGTTCCACAGGAAAGTAAGCTAATGAGGAGCTAAATCATTTGATCTGGGGACCTCATACAGTCTCTGAATGTTTTGTGCTTTACTTTCAGCTAGCTTCATAAATTATAAAACAAATGTTTTATATTGAGCTAGAAGTTCGTACAGAGCTCCATAAATGTGCAAATAGAGGAGACAAACTGTAACATGACACTATTTTAAATGAGAGTAGCTTTTTTTTGTAGTGACCTATGAATATTCTTATTTTCTAACTAACAGTTATTCAAATCTGTTGTGAATAGGCACGAGTCGCATACTAACCAAAGGAGGAAGATTTCTGTCCTCATATTTTGTGTATTCAGCTGTTTCATTTTGAAGGAAATAACGTCTGTTTTTAGTGTGGCTGTTAATGTGCTTTCAGTGTTTCTTTCCTACACGTTCCCCATTTTTAGTGTTGTGAAGACTCAATAACAGTAACAGCTGAAACTAAACTAGGAACACCTTTTTGATATATGTACCGAAGATGAAAATTCTTGCTGTGCAGTGGGCATCTTGTTACTTCACTCGAGATATTTTATCAAGGTAGTTTCTGAGCGTGAGACTTTTGTACTGTAATACAGAGGAGTAGCTGCAAGTGTATCTCCTGTCTGAAAATAAGAAGACACAGACTTATAAGATGTTAAGTTTGATGTTTTTGGGCACCTGTTATTTTGAAGTTTCATGTAGATGTTGTTTGTAATCTTCAGGACAGAAACTTGAAAGCTTTTTAATACTGGAGACACTCTTGTTACTTACATGTTTTTTTCTAATACTACTAGCAGGGTTAGAAATAGTTTGCTATTAAAATTTTATTTTGAAGTTACTGGTGCAAATAACAGTAGCACCTGAATTGTTAGCATTATTTCTACTCACTCTCTAGAAATGGTAAGCTTTTCCTATAGTATTATTGTGCTGTTGAAAAATAGATAATTTTATGTGCTGTGAGCATCCATTATTATTTTTGCTGGCATTTATTCGAGCAGTGTTTTTTGCTAATTTGATGTAGGGATCTAATATGTAATTAATTACACATTAAGTGGTAGCAGAGAAAGAGCTGAGAATTTACGCAGAAGTGGGAATGGGCAGGCCCTGGGGAACAGGGCAGCCTGGGCGGTGGGGTGGGAGTTTGGGAGCGCTTGGATGTAGGACGCGGGAGTCCCCAGAGGGGACAGGAGGCAGGGAGAGGGCAGGCCTGCTGCCGCTTTTCTAGTGAGACTTGCTGCAGGCCCTGGGGTTGGACCCATGGTTCGGAGGTCCTGAATTCCCCTTGATTCATAAACAGCTATCAGAAGTGGTCAAAATATCTCTCTCCTCTGTAATGAGTGATCCAAACCAGAGATGACAACTTTAATAGCTGTTAGTTAAATGCAGACAGTAGATATCAGTCCTGCTCATTGTTTTGTGGATTGATGATGGATGTCAGGAGCAACATGTAGGTTTTTCCTATTTCTTTTGTAAAGCTTGAGCAATTTGTCAGACAGCCATTGTGTATAAGAGAGAAAGATTAAGCTATCAGAAGTTATGAAATGTCAGCATTACCTACAGCTGATTTACCGTGTCAGTTCATTTCGTTGAATGTGTTGCTGCACACATACTGTGATTCAGTTTTCGATTACCTGACCACATACATTTTTTTGACTCCTTGGAATTCTCTTCTCTTCAGTGCCTGGGTGGGGCCTGTGGATGAGGGAAAGTTGCTTAACAACCTCTGTGTTGCTTGTTGTGGAAATCAATAAGCATGCAGTGAAGGGCATGAAGAACAGTGAAGTCCTGTGGCTGAGGCAGCTGAATGTTGCTGTGCAGGGTTGGGGTTTTTTTACTGAGCTTTTAACCATAACCGGGATGTATTTCTCATTTTCTGCGTAATGGTAGTAATCATTTTTCTGTCTTTGGAACTGTGAAGATGAATTAATTAATTTTCATTAAATGCTCAGACGCTATAATTCTATGCAGGTAGCCAGTACTTCTTGGTCTTAAAGCATTTGTTTTTGTGACTCTAACCTTGACATTTTTCTGGGGATTTGATTTCACAACACAATTTTGAAATAAATTTTCATGATTCATCTTCAGAGTTTGATTGTGAGTAATATTTGGCTCCACAGCATGTGGGCACCAATGCAGTGTTTTTGTGATATATATCTAGCTGGTCTTGAAGGGATTCCTTGATGGACAACATAGTTAACTTCAAAACTTGAGACTGCAGGTATATAGCAGTTGGAGTAAGGAGATTTTTGTGCTTTACATCCAGCTCATTGTGTTTCAGTTGGTTTGTCAGCTTAGAAATCACCTGTTCAGAGCTTCAGAACAGTCGTAACGATGCAGATTGTGCCCAGAGGACGTATAACACGATTCATGTTAATGGGAGGTTTTAGTAATTGAGTTCAGTGTTGTTGATGATAACATTATGGATGTTAGATCTAACCTGTCCTGTTGAGCCTGACTTGTAAACTGTTCTAAAAAAATTCTATGACGTACTTATATGCTGCAGTGATTATTAAGACTGAGAATCACAGGCATTTAATTGAATCTGAAGCATGGTAGTGTGACTCCCTTGGGTAGGCGTGAAAGCTAGAAGAAAGTCAGATAATGTGTTGAATGAAGTTTCTTATTGTCAATTAACTCCAGAATCACTTGAGAAATGCAGACAGTTTATCAGCAAACTTACTGTATCCTCACCGGTACTGCAAATACCACTTCAGTCTGGAAAATCAATCAATCCTCACCAGTAATCAGGGGTTTTTAGTTTAATGTAGGTTAGTTCTCCTATATCATCTGTCCAACATGGTATCTCCAGTGGGTTTAAGCAGGTATAAGGGAATTAACTGTTGTATTTATGAGCAAAGAGATTCTTTTGGTTGTGAAAGCAACAAAACCATGTAATCTTTTCTCTTCACAATGCTAACTCGGTGGTGTTAACTTTTTATCATGAGTGTCAGCAGAGGTGAGTTTTCAATACACATTGGGAGCAAATTTATTGAGTAAACAGTTGCTGCTGTTAAATAGATCACCCTTAAGGCTGCATTTTAAAGCCCTTGTATTGCCAGAATGAGGCAGAGGCCCATATAATGCCTTACAGAAGGTGAGTGAACTGTAGAGGAGGCTTTAAAAATGGGGAAGAATGTCTTTTAAAATGCCCTTTATACTTCCAGGTAGTTGCGGAGGGTGCTTTTTGGGTTCATTATCCAATGTGATGGTGGTTGGTTTTCCAAATCATTTTTACAGTTGTTCTTTAGCAATGACAGTTCCATTGTAGTGTGTTGTGGCACTTGTGGGTAACTTCTATCAGTATAGATTTAGCTACCATTCTTGTGAAATTGAATTTTTCTTTCGTAATTTTCCTCAATAGCAAAAGATGTGTTGTTATTTTTTAAACAGTCATGCACACAGCACAGGTTTCAGTAGAGCATGTTAGGTTATGTAAAATATTAATCTAGTCTGGTGATAATAACAACTTTGTATTTGGGCTTTTTTACAAATTGAAAGTATTTTAACTTTTTCACTTAAAATATGATTTTCAAAAGTCATTTTGCTCACTCTTAATCTGTGTAATTTTGCTTAAATAAAGTGTTCTGCTGCTTTCTTCATTCACTGATTGGGATAAGAAGGAAGGGAAAACCTTGAAAACAAAAACCTTGAAATAAAATTGAAGACAGATTTTCCATTTCTGTGGGCCAGTGGTAGTTTAAATTGAAAATAAGAGGCTTTTTATTGAGGATATTTGATCAGCTGAAAATTTTTGGAACAGCTCTAATCATGACAGTCACGTAATTGCTTGACGGAAGGCTGCACACCACTTTGTATTCATTTTTGGGTGGTAATTAGCAAGCTAATAACTCTGGATGCTGTTTTGAAATTTCCTGTCACTTCTTGTCATTGTCAGTGGAAGCAGTGAGCGTCACTCCAAGAGATCAGCCTGGCATTTTATACCACATTTCTCACAGCTAGTGAGGAGGGGTGCGGTTTATCTAGACCAGCGATGCCCAAGCTTTCTACCTGGATGAGCAGATATCTTACTCAAATGTTACGAGAAAATTGTGTGCTTTGGCTCCTCCTCTGCCACATGACTGGATTTTGTGTGGGACACTACAGCCATGTACTTTCCAGAAGCAATAAAATTAAATAGGTAACCTGTACCAGCAAGTTATGTTTGGCCCTCAGGTGGAAGTTACCTGAGCAGCAGCTGTAGAATATGCTCATTGCCATGTTTTGCTGGAGGTGGTACAAATGTGGAGCCCAGATGCTTCATAATGGCCGTGCTAAGGAATGGGATTTGGCTGCCCTGCTCCTCTGTGTTGTTACCACCGGCACTGATAGATTTTTCTGCTGGCAAGAGCCACTGCATGTTTACAGTGGTAGGACGCTGTGTTGCAGGTAGCTGGAGCTGATCTGTCACTGGAGACAGGCTATTGCTGAGGCTGAGCTGCAGCAGAAGCTCTTTGTTCGACTCCCCAGTTTTGCAGGGTTTTCATCAGTGAAGGATCCCAGCAGTTAGAGATCGAGTCAAGCTACAGAGCGGAAGAGACCAAGGCAGGATCTCTCAGTCACAAGGATGTCAAAGCATCTGACATCAAAAAGCTGTTGAAACAAGTATATGACAAACTCTAGTACAGATAGCATGCTGGGTCTTTTAGAACGTTAATCTATTTTATGACCACCCTTTTATAAATCTATATAATAAAGCGCTCCAGGGTCCTTTCGAATTAAAAGCATTAGATAATGGCGCCTTTGGATGTTTACCTCTTGTCTGGGCCTGTTTATTTGTTTATCACTGAAACGCTTTGTTGCAACAACTTTATTCTTGCCCATGTGCAGTGTGAAACCATTTGAATGGCATCCTTATGTATTTTAGCTCATTTATTAAGTTGCCTGTTGTGAGACATCTATGGCCTGAATTAAAACAGACACAAAACACTAAAACCGAATCTCTGTATAAAACTGCCAAATAAAATACATAGCCAGGCAAGATTAAAGACAGATAAATAAAAAATCAGGCATGAGGACAAGCCCAACAGACCTCTTGCAAACCACCCACAAAGGGATTAGTTCCCATCTACTCAAAGGAATGGAAAAAACATGGATAGCAAATAAAAGAGCAAAGGGAGGAGACTGAAAATTGGTAAAAATAGCTCAGCTGGAATAAACAGGTCTTGCAGTAAAGCTGGCCAGAAAAGGGCAAGGAAAGAAGTGCATGCTGAAATGTTACAGAATGTGAGTTGCTGCGCAGGGGTGGAAGTCACGGTGGAATGTTGCATCCCGAGCCTGGATCTGATCCGGAGCAGGCAGAGTGCCTCGCTAACATGCGGCCCGCGGGCTTCAGTTTGGTTTTTCTTGGCCATTTCAACTTGCCTGTGACTGACCAGCTGCAAGGAAGGAGATGGCAATGCTGATACAAGTCAGAAAGCTGCTCTTCTGAAACACAAGTTTGCTTTCTTTGGTTGAAATTACAATAGCAGAGCCCTGACCCACCCATTAAGCACAGAAGACCCAAGTACTGAAATGTTTTGCAGGGTGAGGTCTAGAAGCTGTAAAAAGATGAATCCTTTTGAGGTTTTGGACTTTGCTGGCCTTGCTGATTTCTTCTCATCTTTCCTAAGAAAAGCCTTTTGTAGCCATCAGAATGTTGTTAGGTAAATGAAGGCAAATTAAAATGGCTTATCTAAAACATCCCCTTTTTAATAGATTATTTCTCCACAAATGGACTCTATTTGTTTGTAATCTGAACTGTAATCCTTCACCTGTGCCAGGTAATTGTCCCCAAATAGGTTAAATCAGCCAGGCAGGAGAAAAGTTTAACATGTGAGTGGGGATTTTTGGTAGTGTCCACCCATGCTCCCAGCTCTGAATTTCAAAACAAACACACCCTGAACATGATGCTGCTCTTTTATTATACCTTCTGGCAACCTGTGGTTGGTTTCTGCTTTGCATAGCTGCCACTTTCTGAGATTCTTACTGATGGTTATTTTTTCCACTTGGCCCATTCAGGCATTTGTTTAAATGGTATAAATAATAAAAAAATATGTCTTTAGTTCTACTGCTGGTTTTCCTCAAGCAGGTTTCCTGTAGTTTTCTCTCCCTCCCCCCTTGCAGTCACACCCATTTGCATTAAAAATACTTGGATAATAATGTTACCATATTTTGCCCTTTCTTCCTTCATTCCTTTTGAATCTCTTTATGTGAAATCTGTGCTTGTGAAAGCTGGAAGATGACTGTCCTGAAAGATAATCAGAGAGATACTGGGCAGAGTGGATGTGCAAAACAGCAGAAGTTGTAAGAACTCCTGTGTCTTGCTTGCTGTCACTGTTGAGGTTTATGCTCACCTGTTGCCAGTGGTCCCGGTGCAATCCCCAGTGCCGATGCTGGGGCAGACCCTTTGTGGAATCCGCTGCGCGTCGGGATGAAGAGCACACCTATAATCATCATCTAACTGGAGCAGGTTTCAGTCATTACTGTCCTGTCTTAAAGGTGTAATCGAAGGCAAATCTGCAGATGACTAGGAAGATGCTACAAATTCTTACCTATAGAGGCTTGTATAAATTGGAGAGTCATAACCTGGCTGGTTTGTGGCAGATATCCAAGGGATGTTATAAACAGTATGGCTGGAGATTTACAAAGTAGTGGGGCATTGCAGATTTCAGTTCCTCTTTACTAATGTGTGTTTGGTATTTGTAAGTTAGAAATAGGATAGCTGTTTTCATTTCAAACATATGTTAATTGAAATAGGTTGGACTAGATGACCCACAGAGGTCCCTTCCAACCCCTACTATTCTGTGATTCTGTGATTTGCGTTGCATCAAGCAGAGCTCTGACTGTGTTGAAGCTCTCTGGGACACTGCAGTTGTCTTCATAAATCCAAACTCGTCATACCGATGCAAAGCCCCATCCTCTTCATTGTCGCTTTGAGTGGACCCACGGATGGGTGCTATGCCCAGATGTGCAGCTAAAAGGAGTATGATGAAAGCAATAGTCTATTTTACACCCTTGTATGCAGTATGATGAAAGGAATAGTCTATTTTACACCCTTGTATGCAGTCTACTATTTAGGATTTCTTGATTGCTGTTCTTCACTGGTGGTATGCTGTGAGAATTCTGAAGACTGTTGCTGTGGTACTGGGTTTATGGTTGTGATAAAACATCCCGGTCTTCAGAGCATTCTGAGAAGCTGCTGTTTGAAAATGGAATTTTTTCTTAATTTTTTCATGTTATCTTTCATTACCACATGGACAAATTCTGCTTTTTCTGTATTTCTAGTAGTTTCCTTTTTCATTTTGGAATTAGACTCTTCAGCCTTAGCTGGTGCTTAGCGTCTCTTTGTCTCACTGATCTGACTCCTCACCTTAATTACATCAGCTCCAAACCCCATCCATATTTCTGAAATGGCTCGGTCCTACTTTCTGGTGTGTCAACTTGATTCCTGTTGCTTAATGATGTATTAATTTAGGTCAGAGATTTGTACTCAGACTTCCTGGTGGTAATACAATCTAACAAGTCCTGCAGGGTCTTGAGGTGTTCGTTGCAACTGTGATTTGAGGCATTTGGTCTGGTAAGGCTCTGTGCTGAGATGTATTGTAGAAACAGATGTGTGTGAAGCTGCCTGTATTGTTATATCAGCTTACTTATAGATGTACTGCTCAGTTCTTAACAAGTCCCTTGTCAGGATTTTAGCGTAATTATACAATTGAACTTTTTGATGCGAAGAAAACAAGAGAGATAGTTAAAGCTTCAAATATTGACTTTTTGAGAAAAGGAGTGAAAAAGAAATACGGAGCAGACTTTACCAGAGGGGGAGAGAGAGAGAAAAGGTTAATGCAGGCAGTGACAATTTTTAGAATTAATTTATAGCTGTATGTCACCAGGTTGAGACAGGACAGCATGAAGTTTTATGTGCGAAAGGCTTTGTCCACAGTGGTTAGGAGCATCCACAAAGTATCAGATGACATGTCCAGATGGCACGGTGCCCTGTCACTGGCAGTGGGCAGTAGCTGCCTCTTAGGAAAGGGTTTAAGCACCAGTAAGCTTATAGTTGTGCTTTCCCAGTACAGACCCTCACTTGCTGTGAATCTGCAACTCAGGAGCTTGCTGGGCCGGGTACAGAGACTTTGTGTCCATACAACTGTCTTCTGTGAAGTTACCTAGCTGGTTTTTGCATCTGTGTAAAATTTTGACCTGTCTTGTGTAGTGAATTGTACAATTTACCTATGAGTTTTGTGGAAAAAGTGCGTTCTTTTGTTGTTTGAATATCCATCCTTCTGATTTCCTTTGATGACCTTTATTTTCTGCACTGGAAAAAGCAGTAACAGTTGTTATGTATTTACTCCATGCCATTCCTGATTCAATAGACCTAGATGATAACCCTTTACAGGAATTTATTTTCCTGATTTGAATAGTTCTTGTCGGTTGCTCGTACAGAATCTAATCTGTCCATACATTTGAATCATCTTTTTTTGCCCTGTACTCCATGTGTTTTAAAGTTGCCTTCAGTTCATTTTGAGACTAGAGGAGCAAGAACTACACATAATAAAAATGAAAACCCTGACCAGTGGCATAATGCTGACTTCTGTTTTCCTTGTCTCTGCCACCCCCTTACAGTTGCGAATGGTGGCCAACCTAATAGTGACAGTTACCGCTTGTTGTAGTTAGGACTGATGTTTCTTTGAAAGAAGGCCTAGTGGGGGACGTTTTAACTGGTGATAGAGGACCTGACACGGACTCCCAGTACAACTCCTGCTTCTTTGTTCTATGTAATATTTGTCAAAACAGTGGCAATGAATGATGATACGTATTTATTTTCTTTCAGTGTGAAGGATGGCTGCATTCAACATGCACACGCACAGATAAAAGGTGTTGCGCAGCTTCAAAAGCCATGTCAGTCAGCTTGTCAAAATCACATTGGCAGACCTGGTGCATTGTACGTACAGATGGGACCTGAAAGAGAGATCTGTTTGCTCATGGGAGAAAAGGGAGCTTGGCTTGACAAGGTTACTGCAGAGAGCCGCTGGCT
Organism: Opisthocomus hoazin; assembly: GCF_030867145.1. Lineage (NCBI taxonomy): Eukaryota > Metazoa > Chordata > Aves > Opisthocomiformes > Opisthocomidae > Opisthocomus > Opisthocomus hoazin. Next base: position 62,228,383 of record NC_134415.1, read on the forward strand.
TGCTTGGCTGTGTCCGCATCTTCAGACACCTTGCAAGAAACTTGCCCTAAAATATCTTTTTTATTTTTTGTCTGTGAGCCGTGTTTGTGTCTCGGGGATGTGCAGCCTTCGCGTGCTGTGTCCTCGCCGCGACACCAGCTGCCTTCGCGGCCCTGGCCCTGCTCCTGGGGTGACCCTGCAGTGCTCGCTGCGAGGGGTGAGCAGGCAGGAGAGCTGCTCCCACCCTCGTACCTCTGCTCGTGCTCTGAAGCATCCGCAGGGAAGCCAACAAAGCAGCAGAGGCTACTTTTCCTTGTAGGGGAGTTAGGGAAGAAGAGCACACAGCAAGCAGGGTGCAGGCTGTGACTCCTGCTCGTTCCTCCAGAATAAGCCCTCCCTGGGACCTGAGTTCTGGCTGGATTTTGGGGTGAAGAGGGTTGTGCCTGTGCGCAGGAAGCCTGTCCTTCGCACCTTGGAGAAATCTTTTTAAACTGCATCAAGCCTTGAAGCTAAACAAAAGTTACGTACCTGTTGGCTAGAAGGTGGAGGATTTTTTGTTACTGGGTTGGCAATTCAGAGCAGCTGCTTACCTAACAAGTTAATGGAAATAAGTGTGTTTGAAATGTGGGGAGGTTCTTCTTTCTGGCATCTATAGCCTTTATGTATTTAAAGTTGTCACATAATCAGTTATCCATATCTTATTGTCATGGGAAGTAAGATAATGAGACTTTTGTCATGAGAATAAGATAATCTTTGTTTGGTTTAAAATGCGAGCATTTAAAAATGTGTTTATGTAGGCAGTGTACTGGATTCGTCTCTCTTGACCAGGTAATAGGTATGTATTATTTTGCTAGGCTTGCTCCATAGTAATACTGCCATACTGAAGCATTGATCTGTTTTCTGGCAACTAGTTTCTGTGACTGCCTTTCTCAGAAAGATCTCATGCATTGAGGGGAAGACTTGTGGGTCTTATTTAGAGGTGTCCACCTTCCTGGCTTTGATCATGCTGCACACAGTGGCATAAGAACAATAACACACTTGGGTTTCCTGACAAGGCTACTTTACTCTGATTTCAGGTAGCAGATCACTTCATTCAGTAATATATGTCTGCCTTCAAAATGGTGAACATTTTTTTTAAAGGTTTAGTGGCAAAGACATGAAGTGTCTAATATTGATATGGTTGAATGGAGTAAAATAAGTATATGCAAATGATGCGATTTAGTGAGCATGTTCCCTTGAGAAGATATTAAAATGCAAAGAGTAGATGAAGGGCACAGGCACCTACCAACTAGAGCAAACATATAAGAAATAAAATACCCATAAGACAAAGATTTGGAAAGAACAGGAAAAAAGCTAGTACACAATAGTAGTTAAAGGGCTAAAATCGATAAATGAGTCATTGTATGGGGAAATGCAAAAAGAGAAGTTTAGCAAGGGAATGCAGACCTTAACATAAATGAGGTTCTTGCAGCCATAATTGTTACTTAAATTTTCTTTAAAATGTCAAAGGCACTAGTTGTTGTTATCCCTTAAGATCTTGCAGAGTCTGATTTTTGGGTTTTTTTCTGGGTAGAGAGCTGAATGGTGCCCAGTGCCAGGACCAGAGGCAGTGGGCACAAGCTGAAACACAGTAGGTTCCCTCTGAACATCAGGAAAGGCTTTTTCACTGTGAGGGTGACTGGGCACTGGCACAGGTTGCCCAGAGAGGTTGTGAAGTTTGCTTGCTTAGAAATACTCAAAAGCCTTGTGGGCATGGTCCTGGGCGACCGGCTGTAGGTGGCCTTGCTTGAGCAGGAGCTTGGACTAGATGACCTCCAGAGGTCCCTTCCAACCGCAACCAATCTGTGATTCTGCAAAAAACATCTTTGAATTATAAAAAGGAACATTTTATTGCTATTTGCATAATATAAGCAGCTCAGCCAACATACTCAACACTTGTAAAAAGAAAATTTCACCTTCAGATATTAGAACGAGCTTTCCAACCAAATAAATGTTTAAAACTTTTATGTTCCAGTGAAAACAGAGGACAGAAGCAAATTTTCAGACCACAGTGTGAATCTGGGGCTCTATCTCTGCTAGCTGTAAAATAGAGGTTTTTCATTGCACTGTTGATTAAACCTATCTTGTTATGAAGGATAATATTCAGAAACAACCTTGGTGTGGGGTCTTGTTAGCAGTGCTGAGTGGGTATTTGCTGTTTATGACTCACTAGGATGCTTGGTATTCTTGGTGAGATCTACAGACTTTTGTGAAGAAATTATTTTTTTTAAAATAGAAGTGGAAGATTAAAGAGAGATTAATTGCCATCGGAATTGGATTATTTAGTAGGGCTTCATGTGTAAATCCATCGGCGTCAATGTTTGACCTAAATGGCATTGATACTAAAATGTAAAGCACTGACATTTTAAGATGACTCATTTTTGGAAGAAATACTATTTTAAAAACAATCCTTCAGTCTGAGCTGCAGGCTGGGGAGATTGGTATTTACTTTTTGATAAGGGATATGAAAAAAAATTGATTGCAGGCTTACTGAGGGACAGAATCACTGTAGGCATGCAAAGGTAGGCAAGGTAAAGCACTTCAGAGAGGGCTGTAGAGGAAAAGCCTGCTTTCGAAGAGACAGAATAGGCTGTATGATCCAAGACAGATATAAGCTAACTGGCTGACCTTACTGCATTTTCTGTGAGGTTTAGCTTGAAAAGGAGAGAAGTAGCTTCCAGTGGAAGGCAGCTTCATGTCTACTTCTTTGAACATCATTCTATGACTTGCATTTGTAATTGTCAATGTAGCTTGAGCTGAATTACATATTTTTTTTACGATACAGTATTTTTAAAGTTCGGTTCATTTTTTCACAGTCTTTTGAATGTGAAAAATGCTACATAAATATCTCTTTGGACCACTAGTCTTGATTTATTTACTTGCATGACTTTGCTCCAGTTCCAGTCTCCTTGCGATTTCCCTTTTTCTTCTGCAGCTTGTGTTACTTTGGATAGATGGCTTAGCTGAGAATAAAGCTAAATTTTTCATCATTTTTCTCAAGATCACTTAATGACTCTTTGTGATGCTGGTTGCTTTAACCGATGGCTTCATTTTTCTATTTTTTCCTTTTTCTGAGAGTGCTCAAGCCTTCAAATTGTTTCCCAGTGTCTAAATCTAAATGTTAATATTTCTTTACTTTTTTCTGAATTGCTATAGGTATCTTTTTATTACTTTTTTTTAAAAAAAGCATGCCTAATATGAAGTGCTGTCTTATTTCTCCAATATGTGACGCGGCAGTAATCACGTATATTGTATCTCATTCTCTGTATGAGAGATTTACATAACACTTGAGTCTTTTGTGACTGTGAAGCTTAATAAAATTTAGACTGCATCTTTGCTTTGATACAGATGTTATTGTTTTTCAAGATACTGGATTTTGCTTCTTACACTAACTCCCCATATCACTGTAACTGATAGATGCAAATCCATCTGCAGTTCAGCTGACTGTCTTGCTGTATGCTACAAGACAAATTTGATATCTATGGAGCAACTTGAAATAATACTTTAACAGGAAATAATGTTTCAACTTGTGAAAAGGAGATAGCTTTTGCTGTCTGAGAAACCACATTTTTACCTTTGTAGTTCTTTTTGAAAGAAAGAAAATACTGTGGAAGCTGAAATTCCTCTTAATATTTAAACAAATTGAGGGAGGAAAATTTAGCTTTCCATTGGATTAAGCAAGGACTTGCTTACTATTTAGTTGGCCTATTTGGATTTCACCATTTATGGGAAAAGATCCTAGCTACAGTTTTTAAAAGTGAAACCATCTAATTATGGATTCTGTACTGGTTCGTAAATGGAAAAGATTCAAAAAGTTATCTGCAAGTGAGACTAGTCAGTTGGGATTCAATTGTTTCAGCCAGTGGAAAGAGAAATGTTTCTGGGGAATCTAAAATATGTTTACTTGGAAAAAAAAAATGGTGATAGTAATAATGTCCATTAGCAGAAGCTATTCACAGCAGGAAGTTCGCTTTGGAAGTCTGGTGCCAAGCACCATGTAGTGAATCACGGTGGCTTGACGGGGCAGCATACAGGATGCTGACTCTGGCTGCCCTGCGATTCCAGCGGTATTCGAGTATGGTGAAACAAATGAGATGGAAGAACACAGAGTGGAGGAAGAAAGGAGATGAAAGCAGAAGGTCTCACTATAATAATAATAAGAAAGAAAATATCCAGCAAGACCCCATTTCTCTTTGTCCCTCCTCCTGTTTGATGGTGTTGAGAAGTTGTGTTGACACCAGAGCAGGGAAAGGCCTTTCTTTTCAGCAGGTGTCTTCCAGGAATTTCCAGTAGTGAATAAATAGATCTGCTCAAGGCTAGGAGTAGATGTTTCTTTTTATAGGCAGAATCTATTTTTGTTATGACCTATTTATAATGCTTTACTTTCTTTAGTTCACTGGAGAAAAGTAGCTCATTTTTCATCTGAGTTTTGTTTCAATAGTCACATTTTCCATGGCTTTGGAAGCCTCTGCTCCATTGTTTCAAAAGCTAATTTGTTTTTTTTTTATTTGTTTGGTTTTTTGTGGTTGATGTCTTGAAGTTGCAATAACTCCTAGTTAGGAGACCAAGCTGTTTGGTGGTTAATAGGCTTATTTTGACATTAGGTGATTTTAATTTTCTTGGAAGATCTGTGATGGTCAGTGTTATTCAATTGTTCTGTCACAATTTGTAGAGCTGTGCTTTTGAGCATTCTCTTCTAGGAGTCCAGTAGGAAACAAACAGATCAGCAACTCCATTTTTTTTGCAAACATTAGAGAAATTATTTGAACAATCTTACTTTAAAATAAAAATGAAAGATTTAAAGCTCCAGTAGTCAAGGGATTTGTGTGATCTCCTAGAGAAAGAATGTAGATATACTCTGCAGATTATTTCATTTGGATCAAAGCAAAATTAATTTGGTACTAGTATTTATTTCCAGCTATTTGCATGCCCGTGTGAACAATGATAAGTTCTTTTAATCCTCATGCCAGTGTCTACATTGTGATTTAGATGAATGAAACTCTTCAAATCTGGAAGAGCCCAAGGAAACAGGGGGGCAGCGTGTCATCTGGTCTGGCCACCAGTGGGTCACAAACTGTAATACCAAGCTCAGTGCAGAATTCAGTGACTTAAAAAATTGGCCACACAACTTGTATCAGGTAAAAATCTTCTCTTGCAGTTGAAAAAAGTACATTCCTTTTGTCTCAGATGTTGCAAGTTTCTGTTTCGTTGAAAAAATGAGAATTAAGCCTTTGCAGTATTTTTTCTTACCTCTAAGTAAATATCTAGTGGCAACATTATCTATAACCTGTAAATTGCTTCAAAGTACTGCTGAAATACTAACCCTCTCACATATAGCTGTCAAGACAAATGCCGAGGGCTACTTGAGACAGATTAATTGGTAGGAGTTAATGGGACCTGAAGGCGGTCTGCTCGTAGCTGTGTGCTGAGATAACCAGATGCTCCTCTCCCGGTATTGTCTTTCTCATACAGTCAGAAGTCTTTTTAGGTGTCTGTCATTGTTCTAATGAAAGGCCACAGAAATTTCACAAAATCAATTATTTCAGTGTTTTCCTTTGGGGAAAGGGAAATTGAAGTAGTGTGTAATGCGATTGCTGGATTGCTACCAAAAGCGCCCTAAATCAGTCCTTTACATGAGAAGACGTCTCAACACAGGCTGTAATTTTTCAGCTTTTGTATGGACTGTGGAGAGATGAAAACACAAGCGCAGTGCAGCAGAGTTATACCTTTTAAACATACAGCGTGAAAACCACTTAGATTATCCTAAATTCCTAGAAATTGAATGCATTCAGGTTGGATTATGAAAAAGAAAGCACTTGTCTGCATAACAGCTGTTCTTGGAAGTATACGCTTGGGTGAATTGGTTGGTTGGTTTGTTTTGTACATTTCCTATTTTTTAGAGCTCGGAACAGGTACAGAGACTGTCACCTACAGTATTTTTAGGTTTTAGGGCACTTTCTAAAGGAATAAAATAAATAATTAAATCTAAGCAATTAATTCATTTGTGAGGAGCTCAGTGAAAATCTATTTAGTTTTTGCTCATGCTACTTAAACTTGATTTGTATTCTGCCTGTAGGGGAATAGCACTACTATGCATTTTAATAGTGTAAAATAAGTTACTAGATTTGGAGCGTTAACTTGACAGCATTTCTGTGCAATTGCTGTCTTTTATGGATCGGTCGTGGTCCTTTTTAGTTTCTTACTCTAGCATTAGGAGGGGACTTACTTCAGAGCCCGTCACCAGTGGTTCGTATTCAGGCAGAAGAGTGGTCACTGGGCTGAGAGTGCGGCTCTACAGCAGTCCCAGCTCCTGCAGTCCTGGTCAGGCAGACTCTGAGAAAGAGAGCCAGATTTTGCTCTCTGAAAAACTGGAGCAAGGTCAGTGAAGCCGCTTGGATTGAAGGCTGCTTAATACTTCTATACATCAAGTTAACTGTCCACGTCTCCTTTTGGGCCATGCTAAACTGGCCAGTTCTGCACAGTCTGTGCTGTGACAGTTGCCATGGATAAGAGAAAGAACTGCATTATTTTTCCTACCTTTCTTGACATACAGTGCCCAAGCAAGGCACAAGAATTGGCTTCAGAAGCACACAAAGTTTGTCACCTTTCCAGGAGCTTTGAGGTTGAACCACAGATTTTTGGGTCAAATCTCGAGCCCACTGAAAATGATGAAAATCTCTTCTGATGAAATAGAATCAGTCATGGGTTTAGCTTTAAAAGAAATAATGTATTTATAAAAAGATGCATATCCTTAAAAATTAGTCTGTGTAGTATTTGTCTTCTAGGTTTTTTTCTTCAGGAAGATGAGCAAGTAATAAAAGAAATATTGCTATATTGTTACATGATACTTCATTGCACACAGCATATTAATGACAGATGGCAATTGTCGCTAATTTTATTACTACTGAAGAAGCAGCTCTGGAATGAGCTTCTTTTTCCTGTCTTGATACCTTTTATTCTGAGAGGAGAGTCCAATGCCCGAATGGATTGGTGTATTGAAGTTGAAAGCATCTGTGCTGGTAAGCCGTCTTCTCACTCATTAAATGCTTTCATTTTATCTAAAATGGAATTGTACTTGGCTGTTGCTTGGCATGTTGCACCTGTTGTAGTGTTGAAATGAGTGGGTACAATATATTTTAAAATTTGTGAAAGAACACTGTGGCAGATGAAATATTGAGTGCATGAATGTCACACAATTCCTGAATTAAATTTGGCTGAGTGAGACAAGTTCTTTACTTTATGCACAGGCGTCAGGAACAAGTCTTTAATTACCCAGCCACATAGTGGGTTTTCTTCCCTTTCATACTACAGTGTACCTGGTCTGCCTGCATTTATTCTGGGAGGATCCAAAACCAGCTTGGAGTTATCACTTGTGATAATAGTTGGTGCTCAAAAGTAAAAAGACCTCAATAAGTCTAGACAGGAGAAGTACTAACCCACGTTAAGTGCTGAAGTCACTACCAGTTGCCTGTGATATTGTAGGATTCCTGGCAAATTGTTTAAAAATTAATGTTTAAATCCCTGATTGGCATGCAGTAAGGCGCTCGTTAACAAGGCTTAAAAGCTGTTCAGTAGGGTTGTAGCACGTAAGCACAGAAGTATGTGTCAGGAGATTTGCAGCTATGAAGAACTATGCCCGCTTCACATATCAAACTGAAAGGTTCTGGAAAAGAAGAAAATAATGGAGTTTTCTACTCTATTACATTTAGAGAAACTGAAGTGAAAAAAATGTCAGTACAGGCTAATGATGAAATAATGAACCTGTGTTGCTGCAGCCTAGAAAAATGAACTTTAAGGGTGCATGGATTAAAAATGCAAGAGCAGTTAGCCAATAACTAAATTGCCAAGGGAGATAGTAAGATTTTTAATTTAAGCCCAGGTAAGCATAGGATAGATCAGGCTCCCATCCATTAGGGCTGTCTTAAGGCATTGTTTCTGAGATGTGGCAGCAAAATAGCTGGCTGAGCAGTTGCGGAGTTCTGCTAAAACAAAAAAAATAAGCATGTTATGTATTGGTTAGTTGATGGCTGTGGTAAATATAAGGTTCAGAGTAAACTCCTGTTGATTTAGATGCCCTCATCTGAGCTGCATCTTTGTTGTGCTCAGCTGAGCAGATTTGGCTTATAGAGGGAATGGAGAGGCTTTGCTTTCTCTGCTCTTGATCTTAATCTTCCTTTTCGTGGTTAGATGAGACATTTTCTCAGTCATTTCCTTGCATTGAATTGTTTCCACTCTTCCCATTTGCAGGTGGGTTTGTGTGTTGATAAAAGGTTTGGGTTTTTTGAGTCACTTTGCAAGTTTGCTCCTTTATGGCCAGGAAAGCTTCTCCCCATGTAGTGGGTGACCACAAGCTCTCATGACCTCTGGTGTTGCTCAGTGTTATCTATAAAAGCTCACGGAGGAGGAGGACAGTCTTTCAGTAAGCAATAGATGGTGATTCAGTGCCAGCTCCAACTGGTTAGTCTTCTGTAAGTGACTGTTTTGGCCAGTTAATCTTTTTCTGTTTTGGTTTTCCCTTTGTAAAATGTGGGTAATATTAATTCCCTTTTAGCATCCTTTTGTTTATATGTACATTTTAAACTTCTGGGACTGTTTATTACAGCATATTTGCACAAAATCTAGCACTGTGGGGTCCCAGTCTTAGCTGAAGCCTCAGAGCACTAGCGTAAGTAATGGCAGAAATAATAAGCTCTATTCCCTATTAATCCTTACCTTAAGACAAGTAAGAAAGCTCTTGAGGTTGGTACTTAGCATAAGACCCAGCAGACTGCTGAAGGCTTTAATCAGGAAATTATTATCATATGAAATCCCCAGAATGAAAGTTTAATTTATGAGGGAGTTAATTTTTCAAATGTGTATTCCCAGTGTAAGCCCTCATGAAGATGGAATTCATGTTCAGAATGTATGCAATTCATTTAGGTGAATTTACAAAATTGTTGTCAAGATTGGGAACAATACAGCCTGACATTAAAGAGAGAAACCCCCAAACACTAAAAATTCCGGAGTTGATGTTAAATTTCATGTGTTTGGCTTTCTTCTAAGCTCAGAAATACATAGTTAAAATGCACGAGGTACTAGTCTTCTGTGATGCTCTTTAGGGATCAGAAAGTTGTGACTGTGAATAATAATTCAGTGTCCAGTTCAGATCAGGCTGGTAAATTAAAAAACATAGAACTGTTGTTTTCATTCAGTTTTTTCCCTCTAGTTTATAACCAGAGAACAAAACAGAAAGCCTTAAAGTTTGATGAGCAAAGCCTTGCCATGTGGCATATTTTTTCCCTTGTGGAGAGTGGTGGTTGTTCTGAAAGAAAGGGGCCATCCGCTTCCTAAGGTCAGGTTGCATCACTGGTCCTTCAGGGGCACTGGGATGTGGCCGTCCCTTTACAGTACGGTTCTTAGTGGAATTTTCTGCTAGAAAGCAAAAGTCATCAGTCCCTGCTAATTTAGGAAGGGTGGGGGAAGATGACATGGCCATTAATGCTTAAACAGATAAATAGGCAAAATTTTTGAATTATGCATGATGTTTCAGGGAGCTTTTACAGTATGTGAGAGTCTTGCACTAAGAACCCTTGGGACACAGGAATGATTTAAAGCAGGATTTTCAGCATTTTAGTAACCTTTTTAAAATTTCATTTATATCTAGGCTTACCTCTGAGTTCTGCAATTTGTGCAAGTATTGCACTACTGATTTTGGTATATACGGTATTATTCAGTAACTGTGTTTGAATCTTTGGTTTATTTGGAAAGCCTGACAATATATAAAAATGATAGTTGGTATTTCTGCAGTACCAGGAAGATCAGAACTTGAAATTTGTACTTGTAGATAGATAGAGACATAGATACTCTCCCTGCACCCTGTAATTGTGTTGTTATAGAGAAATCTTGAAATACTATGGTTAGCGCCTGCTGAGACAAAACATGCTAGCAAATGTTTCATTTTATGATTATTAGCCCTTGCTTAGAATCTACAATTCACAAATTTGCAATTAAGATTTTTGTCTCACTTCATTACCAGCCTCGTTTCTTACTTTTAAAGACACAATCTCCAGCTGAGCTAAAATATCGATTGTCCGGTGAATAGAATCTGTTAGGCAAGCACCTGGGAAGACCTTGAATATATCTGCTTCTTTGAAAGACAGAGATAATCTGCTGCAGAAATAAAAATAGCATCCGAATCATCCAGAGGAGGCAGAGAATGAAGCTACTGGATTATCATACTGCTCATTTGTATGCAAATGTGCTATCTTTTTTCCTGAATTTGATCCTTAAGATCTGTTAATATGAAAGAGTAGGGGATGAAAAACATTCTTGGAATTGATCCAGATGGATACACACAGGTTAATGCTGTGTGGCTAAATCATGATGTGCATGTTGGGGATTATCTGAAAAAAATCTACTTTTGAAAAAGCCAAGCTGACTGCCGTGGGAGAGCAGAGCTGCATCTGCCGTTACTGAGGCTGACAGTCCTATGTGACTTTGATCATATAAAGACTTGCATTTGCTAGAAGATTTCAGTGCCTAGAAAAATAAGTGGTAAATGCCTGCATTTTTGCTGCTAAACATTTCTGGTTACCTGTGAATAAACATTACCTAAATGAATGGAAATATTTTGGTGGAAGGATTTTTTTTTTCATGACTTGGATACAGGTTTTTTTTCCTGCAGAAAACTGAGGGAAAGAGAGCAGGGGAAAAATATACTCTGCCTTAGAGGCTAAGATTTCAGCCAAACCTGCAAATAGTTATTTGCATATTTGAATCTTGTAGGAGATATGCTGCTGTATTTGGTTATCTTAAGTGTGGGCTCTATCGACTGGAGTTCCAATGCCATGCGCTTTCAGTCTACAGTGGAATTTGCAATTTTGAAATTTCATGGCACAGAAATGTAGCTAAGTATGTCTACACACCTGGTTGTGTGGTCTTTACTTTGCATTCTGTCCATACCTAAAATTAGGTAGGCTCAAGGTTTTTAATTTCCCATGGTTTCTCTGCTGTCCTGAGTACCCATTGTGTCATGAAAGAACAGCTCTCATTTTTTTTGTAGCAAGAAAAAAATGTTGAAACAAAAATGAAGGAAAGCTAAACTGCTTATTTGAAAAGAAAGCAAGGATACGAAATCAAGAAATTGAGAATTAATGCTAGAATTAAGGGTATTAGTCTGACATCAAGTTTTCTTCTTCGTGTTACAGCTATTTGATCACAGAGCTACTACATTTCATAGGTTTTGTTCTTTGGATCCTTTGCCTTGCACAGGACACATTTTGAGTGGTACAGGACAAGAGAGGGGAGCTGATCCCTTTACGGCTCTCAGCTGCCTTTGAGGGGTCCAGCAGTGTGCCTCCAGACACATTGTGCCGCGTCGGGCAGGGACGCTTTGGTGCCTGTCCTGCCGCTCCAAAGGAAGGCGCCTTCTCCACAGCCGGGAGATGTTCCTTTCTTTTGGTTTGGGGACTTTTTTCTAAATTTCTGTAGATTTTGTAAGTTGAATCTGATGTTCTGAAATGAAACTTTGAGAGGGAGATTATTTGCAGAATTTTCTGGGTGCGTTGAACAATAGTATTTTGTCTTATGACACAGAATACTAAAAGTATGTAATTAGGCATACGATAAGGTAAACACTTTTAAGGGGTTGGTGTTTCCTAATACTTGCGTTATAATACATTAGCTTAAAGTTGGAGTCAACCTTTTTTGCTTTTCACCACTTTTAATCTGTTTAATGCATAGAATTTTTTATAACTTCCTGTGCAGTATTTGCAGTGGTCAAGCTCTAGAAATTATGCTTTCTGTGTAGCCCCCGTGTTTTGCAGATTGCTTTATATTAAAGGTGGTTTTTGGGTTGTAGGACTCGGTAAAAAAATTGGGAAAGTTCATCTGAAAAAAATGTCTCGGAGGAAGAAGGTATACTATGTATATAGTTGTGTTTTTGACTAGTGCACTTCACCAGTCTCTTCCATTTGTGTGACTTATCTCCCACTTAATTTCATCTTTCCTTTTACCTCTTGGCAAACAGCAGTATTCCTCAGCATAACGATGAACAGCAGCGAAGGTAAAAACAAATATATTTATATTCTTTCCAGCCTTCCAAATTTCGAACTGAAAATAGAAACTAGTTAACATCTACTCTTTGGAAGGATAACAACAAAACATGGCTTGGGTAAAAAGGCTGGATGTACATCCACATTTTTCTGCATTATGCTTTTCTGTACTATGTAAAGATTTTTTGTAGAAAGGAAAAATAATTTAGGAGTGATGCTGACAAGAAAAAGATACGCAGGAAAATAATTCGCTCCTGGAAACATTTTATGTACAGCTTTTACTTCAGCGAGAATTCAGTCTTAAAGCTGAAGTATGCTGAACTATTTGCAGGACAAAATGCATGGCACATAAAAAGCGACTCAGCGTATGCAGGGTATTTGGAGTCCATCAAGGCTTGGAGTAACATTTTCAGTGAACATAGCCACCTACTGCTGTTCAATAGCTCTGCCAAGAGTGTGTACCGTTCCTCCTCACTATGAAATTATCCCTCTGGATACTGCGGCACAATTTTGTGTTTCCATTGTCACTTGGGTGGTCAAACGCTGGAAAATGTTGCACAGGGAGGCTGCGGAGTCTCCATCCTTGCAGATACTCAAAACCCAGCTGGGCACAGCCCTGAGCTCCTTGCTTCAGCTGACCCTGCTCTGAGCATGTGGTTGGACTAGGTGGTCTCCAGAGGTATCTTCCCACCTCAGCCATTCTGTGGTTGCAAGAGCAAAGAGGGATAGCTTTTAAAGAAAATTGCTGAAAGTGTTGGAACATGCACAGACTGCAACTTAAAGGGTAGCTAGGCTTATCTGAGGACAGCTTAGAACATGTTGGCAGATCATGGTCATAGATATTTTAGCAAAATGTCTCCAGAGCAACTGTAGAAATCAGTGCTGCTAGTAAGTAATCGTAAAGGGGAACTAGGAGATGGATGTGACAAGGATGTTATCAGTAACAAAAATGATCAGCCTAGGTGCAGTACAAACCAAATGCAATAGAGGAGTTTAGCGAGTAAGTTAGCAGCTGCTTAAATGTTTTAAAAATGAAGAACTGGTGCCAGATTGTCCATGGCTGGAATTTTCTGCGTACCAATCAGTTGTTTCAGCCAAGTGAAAGGCGAGCGAAATAGTTGTTTTAGCATTGCCTAATTAACAAAGTTGGAAGGTGGTTGTTTTTTTTATTATTATTAGTTTTTCTTTACTCTTCTGGAAAGCCTGACAGGCAGGGTGTCAGCAGAAGCAGTACCTTTCAGCTGGTACCTTATGTTCCCGAGAGCTACCTCTAGGCAGCAGCGTGACTGGGGAAGCCACCTCTGAAGGGCAGCTGGTGTTAGAGGCTTGCTGGTGACAAAGATGGTTGCATCGGTGGGCTGGGAACATGAGCTGTGACAGTCCTGTGTTAACACAGGTGCACAGACATTGGAGGTTAGAAAGGACCATTGTAAACATTCATTCATATCTTCTATACTCTAGGCTTTGGGACATCTTTCAATTATTGTGTTAATGAGGTCAGACATGGATTATTTATTATTACGAGCTTGATGGATAAACTGTAGTTTAGCCCATAATTATCATCGCTATTACACATCTCCTCCAACTGATTTTCGTGCCTGAATTTAGCCTGTGATGGACCTTCACTAGTGTATGTGAACGTTGAAATTAAAAGCTTGGGGACAAAGTATGACAAAATAAAACATACATCCAGGATTAAGTAATTGGTTAGAAAATGCTTTCAGGAAAGTTCACTATAAGGGGTAGATACATGGTTCTATAGTCCTTTAGCATTTATATTCTCAGCCATGTAATTCCAAGGCCTGATTGAAGAGATGTAGGCAAGAGTGGTGATGACATCATGACTATAAGACAAGATATGCTCTACAGTACAGCAATGCCAATCTAATGACAGGTTACTGCCAAGAAAAGCAGGCTTCTGCAGTTATTTTTTTGGTTTTGTTTTGGTTTTTTTTGTTTTGGTTTTTTATTTTGTTTAGGTTTTGATTTTGTATTTCTCATCGTTTCCTGCCAGCTTAGCCCATGAAGTAGGGGTTATGCGAGTTCTAGGAGAAAAGGTTGGCAGGAACCATTGCTTTCAGGAGTAGCCCACAGTTAGATTGGCTCAGCAGTGTCACTCAGATCTAAGGGGACATAATGGACTCGGGGAACTAAGGGTCTGATTAGGAACAATATTGTTAAAAATTTCATCATGCAGCAGAGGTTTGAAAAATCCGTATTTTCAGAGATTTCTGTTAAGGTTTAGGTGTTTCGGCTTTATAGTATTACATTTAGAATGTAGAATATGACCATATTAGTACATTGCTGTAGGAATATGTTGCTAGTGTGGACCATGCACAGCCACTGAAGTTACAGGCTTGACATTGGCATGGACATGCATTGACAACACCCCCTGAATGATACACGTGGTGGGTATAGGTGGTTGATGCTCTGGTGTTATGTGACTGACAGGTACATGATGAGAGGAGAAGAGGTTAGGGCAGCATGAGGTCAGAAACTTTCTGCCGCGTTGGCTTCCCGATCTTATCAGGAATTGGAAGAAAGAGGAGAAAAAGTGCAATGGTGCCCTTTGTGTCACTTTAACACCTTCGCGTTGTGTATGCCTGAAGTGAGCTTTGCCATCTTGTCTTGCAGAGTGCCGAGTTAAAACTGTGGTATACTCTACAGATGCATCTGCATTAGGGGGTTTGGTAACACGGTCGTGTCAAAGGCTATTCTGTAACTAGGCTTTTTCTGAGCAAGCTATTGCCCTGAGCCAGACCTTTCTCTTGAAGATAATATAGGAGGGGAGAGAGCAGAGTATCGCTATCTTTTTTCATGTATATGTTTTGCAGTACCCCATTGCAGAAGATGTTTAATGCCCCTCTCCTTCCAGTGTATTTAAGAATGTCTTTAGAGATGCATAGTCCTGTTTGTACTCCATGTGCTTATTGATTGCGTTGGAGGACTGTGTAATTGCCATTCTTTCAAACTTTCACGATAAGTAGAAATTGCCTGAAACATTAACAAAAGAAGGATTTTCTCTAGAATATTTTCTAGCTTGTATTTGACTGCAGCTTATCAGAAATAAATAATGAAGAATTTTATATGCTAAAAAAAATTATCTTCCCATTTAGATCTTTTCAGTGTCTGGTGCTCACATAGAGGTGTATCTTTTATGGTGGCATAAAAGGCGTGGCAGTTCTGGTGTAAAAATGCGTGGGATATTTTAACAATGAAAAAAAAAACGGAAAATAATGCTAACCATGCCAAAATCAAACCACTTTGTATTTTTGTTCATGAACATGAAGTGTGTAATTATGTATGTGCTTATAATGGGGCAGAGTGGCCATAGTGGTTTTCTTTGTGTGCATTTATATTTCTGAAAAAAAACCTCTCCACTCTAACACCAATATCTGAATGGGATAAACCCTCTCCGTCCTGAGTTTACCAGATCTGTAAGGATACAGAATCACAGAATAATCAAGATTTAAAGGGACCTGTGGAGGTTGTCTAGTCCAGCCCCTGTGCCCAAACAGTATCAGCTGGAGCACACCAGGACTGTGTCCAGTCGGGTTTTGAGCATTCCCAAGAACTGTGACTCCACACCTTCTCTGAGTCCAAATAGCACAGTATGTGGTATAAAATATTGAATGTGGTGAGATGTGAACAGGAGGTGAGGCATGAACTCAGTTTTATGGTCTGCAGTTCGTGGAAGCATTTAAGCACGTACTTCAGTCTTACTACAGTAAACACAGTTATGTTCGGGTTTAAGTGCAGTACTGAGCTGGCGTCATTAGTAATGTTTATTTTCATGTAATGATGCCTTTGATATTCCTTACAGATATTAAACGTAGTATTCAGTCACAGAAATCAGATGGACAGTTGTCAGTTCTGCTGTCTTACTGCATGCTTTTTGTTTTCGTAATGTTAGTGGAAAGGGCTGCCTGTGGGACCCAGATACAACTGTGTATCCCTATGGGTTTTGGTCAATTTTATTACTAGTGATTAGGAGTATGTTTTCATTTTGATTACTGTAATACTATGTAGAACTGTAGGCATTTATAATGTTTGAATATGAAGAGGTGTCATTTGTTTATAATGTGTGCAGTAATATTTTCTTACACCATAAAGCCTTTGAAAGAGTGAGAAGGCTGCAACAGGCCTGTGCAATAATCTTGTCATCCTTAAATTATTTTTCCGAAGCCCTGCTTCTCAAGCTGTCATGTGGGATATTTTCATCTATTTTGCTGATGGCATTCACTGTGTCTGCTTCCAGGGCAGCCACAGGCAGACCTCTTCAGCAAAACAGATGAAGTGATTTATATATAGCATTCCATTTATTCCCGATGAAATCAAATGGTCTTGTGTCCAGGACTTCACTTAAAAACAGCAGTTTATTGAGACCCTCTAAATAGGATAAAAAGGGTAACAAATAGTGCTGTATTCTCCCACTGGTTACCTTGTCAATATCATATGGAAAAATTCCCTCTGAAATGGAAAGAATTCACCGCACCCTGTTCATGTAGAGGTGATTCACTTCTTCCTTGAAGATCTTCCAAATAGTTTGAAAAAATAAGTCAACCCCCTGTGGCACTGAACATCAGAACTGGGACACCGGAGTAACTAACATGTAATATTTATCAGGTTTCCCAGTGTTCCTTCCTGAGCAGAATCATGTGACTGGATGTTATTTTTAATTGAGATGAAAGGACAATTCTTTTTTTATATATATTAAAAATGTATGCATCTATATATATTATAATATATAATAATATAATCTATAATTATAATAATAATTAAAACATAATATATATTGAAATTCCATCGCCGTTACTGAGGATACAGTTTGGGGCATAAACCTGAGACTTGTTTCTATCTCTGCAGTCAACTTCAGCTGTGATGTGCTGGAAGGGGCACAAAGACCTGTGGATTATGATTCCTCGTGGGCGAAGCTCTGAACTGAAAGTATACTTTACTTGTCAAAGTCTGCACAATACCCGCCCCATAATACAGGATTAGACATGTTTATACAAATGCTGATGTGGGTGTGCTGTACTTAATGAGTATAGACAGTGGTTTGCCATGGGAGGGTTTAGGATTGCCCCATGGTCATTAGCTGGAGGAGGTACTGAAGGTACATCAGTGTTTCTTGACAGAGGGAGTCAGATGATGCGTGAAATTCAAGCCTATGTAATTAGTGTGTGAAAAGTCATCATCTGTTCACCTCATTAACTGTACTTTCGTCTTGAGATGGAAGGGTCTAAATTTGTCTCTTGTAACTGTAATATTGGTAACCTGATTGAATTGTCTGCTTGAAGAGTTTGTTCTTCTAATTGGCTTCTATTATAATTTAATTCTTTAGAGTTCAATTAGTTCCATAATATGGCTGCATGACTTAATAAAAAACCTCTCAAACTGAGTAATTTTACAGCTCTGTAAATGTTATATTCTATCTTGTGTGTTTGTCTGTCACTCCTCTGCTTTACACCTGTCTGTATGCCTTTAAGCTAATTTCCCGTACAGGAAGGCTTTTTATTATTATTACTCAAACCCCACTTACTTTTCCAGTGGCATTACAAGTGGTATTTCCAGGATCTCATGTTCAGGAATTCATTTAAAAACTGAAGGAGACAAACTGCAAGGAGCGAAACCTGCCCCTTAGCTAGATGTAATCTCACTTTGTTCATCCCTTTCCTAGTCTGCAAGAGCTTTAATTCTCTCTCAGATATTATTGTTCTTCGCTTACTCACCTGGAAAGCCAGATATCAATATGAACAGTATCCTGTGTCATGTATGGAGAAGATAAAAAAGTACACCCACAGGCAACCTGTAGAGATGGGGATGGACCTAAGGGTGCTTATTTCTGAGTAATGGAGTAAAATATTTTAGTGAAAACAAAAGGACTGCGGTTTTTATTTTTCTTTTAAACTTCCTGAAAGTGTGTTTGCAAGTGGGTAATTCCAGAGAGTTTTATGGCTCTCAGGTGGGGCTCCTGGGCTGTGCTGAACAGAGAACCCTGTGTCCGCATCTGGACAAGTGGTTCATGCCCCATCGGTTGGTCGCTCGGCTGAAGTCTGGCAGAGGGACTGCCATCCCTCTGGTCTGTTCCTCAGCTCCAAGTGCAGTTGTTACTTTGGAGCTTTCAAATAGGCACAGGTGACAAAAAGAAATTATTTTATAATTAATCATATGGTGCTGAAAAGCAAGTAAATGACTGAAATTATTGCAAGAAATGAAATACAGAGGGAGGAGAGGCAAGAGTACAGAAGTGAGAGAGACATACACTGATAAAGGAGATGAAGTGTCACAGACACCAAGAAGATGAACAAAGGTGAGGAAAATATACATACTGTAGAAACTCAAATTAATACCAGTTTATATTGTAATGTCAGGGTTACATTTTATAGCTGGAGCAAGAACTCGATCATAAATCCAGACTAATCTGTTTGGTCTGTGAGTAATGGACTGAGGAATGACTCACTCTTCCTCTGAATTTATGTGCTGTTACTGTTAATACAAGAATGTGTTGCCTGTTCGAAATGCAGGTGTTTCCCCAAGTATTTTGACTGCCATGGGGCTTCCCTAATCATGGTTGCCAGTAAGGAGGTTTGTACTGGCACTATGAACCACCTTCCTGGAATACCCTGGAAAACATGTGAAGATGCTGTCTGCTACCTCCTTTTCCAGGTATTCCTTTAAATTGAATTGAAATTCTCCTCAAGTCAGGTTAAGGTAAAAGCAAATGTGTTTTTATTTATAAAATTCACATTATACAAAACAGCTCAAAAAATGTGAGTGATGTAAAAGAAAACCACACAATTATCTGCCTGTTTGGTTAAATCGGGATATTCCTCCTAGCCTATGTGGGGTAGCTCACAGGCTGCTGGAAGTTGATGTCCCTGTGGCTGAAGAGCCATTTCACAAAGAATTATTTGGTCTTAGATTGTAGCAAAGGAAGAGCGTTAAGGGAAAGTATAAGCTGTTACACCCCAAGCATTTTTTGCTGTTTGCTTGCGTTTCATTTGTAGTTAAATCTTTTCCTTCTCCCTCACTCCTACACTTGTGTGAGAATTACTGATCCATAGGTTATTCAGTTTTAGATGT
This sequence comes from Opisthocomus hoazin, assembly GCF_030867145.1. NCBI lineage: Eukaryota > Metazoa > Chordata > Aves > Opisthocomiformes > Opisthocomidae > Opisthocomus > Opisthocomus hoazin. The sequence goes on from NC_134415.1 coordinate 62,247,519, forward strand.
CTTCTGATCTGTGAAGTAATCTCACTTTTTGGAAATACGATGATCCCTTTGGCTAGATTGCCTGTAAGGCAGTAGTCTGCCTTTTTGGTAGATGATTTCTTGTACAGTTACTTAAATGATTACGCAGTTACTAAAATGTTAATTTATTGAAGAAGAAAACCGTGCTTCTCACCTGGTAAGGAAATACGAAAATCTCAGGTTAAAGCCTTTTCATGCTCTGGACCTTGCGAGCATTCAGTTCAGCAGCTTCATACAGATGCAAAACCCAAGATTAATGTATGTGTTGCTGGCTCTTGAATGCATCTAGATGTGACTCTCTGTAGGCCACTTCAGGGTGGAAAAAGGGTTGGGATGACTGTCCACAACTCTTTTTTTTTCTTAAGAGAAACTGTTTACCCTTTCTTCCTTGCTCGTTTTTTTAAAAGTCATAGATATGAGCCCATTGCTTTTCATGTGATGGCACTGAAAAGCTATGATTGCAGTTGCAGGCTTGTTTCTCAGTCTGTGATGTTGAAGCTTTTCTGATATAATGATGAGTCATTTCTGACTGTATTAACATATGGTTAGAGCAGCGGGTGGTGCATTCTTATATACTAAGCTTTTGTAATTAGGGATACCAGGTTTTATCTTATGGACTGAAGACTGTTAGAACTCCACACCTGGTTTCCAGGGGCCGTGTAGGAGACACTACCTGAAAAACCTGGTGTCTTTGCATAGCTACATGATTGAATTCAGTAGGTTTGCCCTTTGCACTTTGAAGGGAACAATTCTCGTATTACAATTTTTAATCTTGTACAAATCTTCTGATTTGCCATTGCTTTAACTTTTGTAAAGTAGAGCTAATTATAATTCCTTCTTTGCAATGAACCATTACAATAATTGAGATTAAAAAAAAAAAAAAAGACTACAAAGTGTATTGCTACCATGAGCTATAAATACACTGTGAAGTGTCATGCATACATGTGCGATCCTTCAGGGGTAAGATTAGCCTTTGATGGGACCATTCAGTGAAACTGCAGTGTAGACAGGTCTTTGAATTTAAGATGGTGAGATTTAAAAATAGTTTTTAAAACAGAATTTTAAAATAGGATAGAATAGTGTTTGCAGTAGCCATTCTGACTGGAATGCTAAATTCATAATAGCAGACTTACTTTTAACACCTATTTACTATCTGTAGCAACTTTTAGAAGAGTCCCATCTCCTGATGTTTGTTAGATGTTTGGAGGACTGTATTATGTAGTTGTGTTTTGCTGTGCTCCCCATGTTTATCTTGTCATTTGCTGCTAGCTTGAAAGAAAACGCCTGCGTGCCTCCTAGTTATGCATCTTTGCTGAAGGAGTCTTTGCTCTTTTGCTCAGACCCAGTGTGGTGAGGGAGTGGGTGCTGATGAGGGAAAGCCGCTGCTGCTCTTGCTGTTCGCTCGGGAGGTATTATGTGTTTCTAACAGTCATGCTGGAAGTCAAGCAGGACTTCTTCAGGTCAGCAAGTTTTCCCCTCTGTGAACTTGATTGTGGGCTGTCCCATGGTAACCCCAGTCTTGCTGAGCATCTATTTTTGGTATCAGGAAAAAAACATCTCCTCACTTGAATGATTGCTGAATTTGTTTGTTTATTTTCAGGTACTCTGTTGAATGAATGACTGCCAATGCTTTAATGAATAACTCGCAAAAAAGTACCCATAATGTTATTTGCTTAGTTTTGGGAAGGAAGAACCCAGCATTGGTTTTATTTACTGGCATAAGCCCCAAGCCCCTCTACTAACTTCATTGGTGTGTCTTCGTACATACTTTTTGTTTCTGAGAGCAAAACACAGCACGTAATTTAACAGCAGAAAGACCCATCTGAAATAATATTTTTAAAAGTAATTTGCTTGCACTGAACTGGTAAATTGAGAACCCATTACATTATTTGGCATAACTTTCATTTTTGATCTGCAACCAGCAAATGCTGGAAGTTACTTAATCCTTATGCTAGCAAAAGACAAAGAATAAATCAACAGCTTAATAATGTCTTCCTTTAATTACTTTTGCTCTCTTTTTATATTTAATTTTACATTGAATGAAGTGTTCCTGAGAGTAATTCAGATGTTGATTGGTTAAATGGATTATTCATGATGGAAAAAAAATTAACTGAACGCAAACATCTTTGCAAATGTGTGTACAAATCCAAGCAATATTTTTTTTGTAAAGCTTGTATATTTTTAGCTGACTTACAGCAGGAATATGGCATTGTTCACCAGTTGAGGAGATGTCTCTGATACGCTTCTGTTACTGAAGCTACACTTGCTGATTAGAGATTTCAGTTGGACTAACAGAAATTATAATTAAACCATACATCTTCCTGAAAATCTGTGATTTCACTGTTTTCAGATTATCTGAAATAATTGGCCAAGTGGACTTTGCACACACTGGTCATGCTGCGGATTTAGTGTAGGTAATCACTCACAGAAATATGGTTTGCTAAAGGCTTTCTATCCATTTCAAATGGTGGTCATCAACTGAAATGCTTTTGTCTGAAAATAAAGCATGTAGGGTAAAAGGACCGAGTACTTAGGTGTATGTGACAGTCCATAAGTGAAGGCTAGGACTGCTCAGAAAGTGGTGTTTGTCATGCATGTAGTTACCGAGTTCTCACTGGAGAACAAAATTTTCCTTATTTATTTTGGTATACGGTATTTTTACATCGGCTGCTTAGTAGAGAGGAGCTGCTGGAGAAGAATGTGAGCAGGATTCAAAGCCGCTGATTTGGTAGTGCTCAGCAGGAACACAGTCTAGAAAAAGAACTTGTCAGATACAGTAGATGATGTGACTGCATCAAATACTTAACCTACATTGGGATCATTATACTGATTTTTCAAAACATTACTTTCTCTCCATCATTTTTTTGCCAGCAAAGAGAGGTCCTGGCCTCTTCTTTTTCCTCCTCTTCTTCTCAAGAGCTGGTTGTTAACCTATCTAGAAGACAAAGCTAAGTAATTTTAGTTTCAGAAGGTTTTACTGTTAAATAGTTATAAAATTAATATGTCTAAAATCAAATGGTTGTACAGGAATAGTGTGTAAACCAGACACTAATACTGGTACGGAAACTTCACTGGATATAATACAGAGGGATCTGTTTTGATACAGTTCTGTTTAGCTTGGACAGTCCATCTTGTGAACTTTCTGTGCAGAGGATGTATTTCAGGAGCAAAGCATACATGAAGTTGTCAGACAGCGTGTGAATCAGAGAGGAGAGGGCACAGCAGACATGTCCTCTACTGCTCCTTGGAGTAAGTCCAGGTAGGGTTAACAGAGTGGATTTTGCTGGGAGGGGAATTATAGCTTAGAATCCTGAGTGAAGCAGCAAGGTACTCTCTTAAGTAGAAGCCTTGCCTGTTACTGAGGTTGTCTGACACCTCTCGTTCGGAGGCTGTGTTTTACAGTGCCTGCGAGTTGTCAGCTGGAACCACTTGGGCTGAAATTTTTATAAGTTGTTTATCTAGCTCAGGATGGTAGCATTTTTTTTCTTTGAATACTTCTCTTGTCTCTCTATTGTGGAGTAGGGATTTCTGTCTCTGTATTCCCCAAGTCTGTTACTTGAACAATTTCTAACTCCTTGAAATCTGAGAGGCATTTTAAATTTTAGCAGTTAGGTTTTCGAAGATTTCTTCCTTATTAAGTATATTCCCATCTCTCCTTGTGCTGGTCCAATTACACGTGCATCCGTCCCACAGCGTGGGTCAGCGTGGTGGTGCCTGATGCTATGGGAATGAGGTTGGACTGTTTTTGCTTTGGCTGCTGCTGTGTTGAGACAGCTGAGCTGAGGGTGGGAGCAGGGAAAACAGGGAGCACAGGTGAGATGAAAGTGATGTGGACAAACTGAAAGCAGGAATGGGTGGGAGGGGAAAGCAGAAGAGCTATTTGTGAGGAAGAGCTGTGGTGAGGGGAGAGAAGTGATTTTGTCTTGGAAAAGAGATTGGGAGATGAGGCAAGGCTGAAGGGGAGTCTGAAATGGAAAGCCCCACCAGGGAGGTTGGGAGTGGGAACTGGCAAGGGGGAAAATCAAAGAAGTGGTTGAGGGATGGTTCTACAGAACGACATGGGGAAGTGGAGGAAGGGAGGCTAGAACAAGGTTGGACAAGGATCTGGTTGTGGAGAAGTAGGATGGGGCCAAGGACAGTTTGTATGGAAGGGGGCTAAGGAAGTTTAAGCATGGTGTGAAAGGGCAGAAAATAACAGCACTAAACACCATGGCTTACCATAGCTATGATAAACCCTGAATTCATGGGTCTCTTGTCAGCAAATACCTGCAAAGCCCACAAGTGAAATCTCCCAGCACGGGGTAGAGGTGAGGGCCTAGACGGACAGCAGGCTGCTAGCATTACAGGTTGCTCTGTTAGTTCCTATGACAGAGATGTGGGAGATTGACATGCAAGTGCCATTAAGGTAGGAAGATCAAGTGCTCAGGGTTACAAAAATGGGAGGATTTAGGTGATTCTTTTGACCCCAAAAACGTACAACGTACAAGAGCCTGAAAGTACCAAAGCAGAATTACCACCACATTATCAACTTGGTGCCATTTAAAGGTCAGTGTTTGCTCTCTGTTGCTCTTCAGCAGTGTCAGATCTTCCTTATTCTCCCTGTACAGTTACTGTAGGAACCCACCACCCTGTTGGTTTGGGACTCCAGATGCACAAGTTTTAATCCCAAGTCTGCCACTCACAGGCTGTATGGTCTAGGACTAGTTAATTCACCTTAATGTGCTTTATTTTCCCCATCAATAATTTGGGGATAATGATTTCTAATCAGCCTCTGTAGAGGCCTTTGAGCTCTTTGAATGCCACAGTTCACACAAGAGCTGAGAGATATTGATCATATTATTAATGACAGTTTCTTTCTATCTGACTGGTGACTGTTTCTTTTTTCTCTTTGGATCATTGTGGGACAGTGGTAGGACAGAAATTGAGAAGAAAGAAAGGATCTGCAGGTGATGATAGGTACAGAGTAACAGGGACAGCTTTCTGTCTATTATCAAGACCCACAGCTCAGCCAACACTGGATGCATTTGTGTCTGTAGCCGAACTGTCTCAGACTTCATAGAGAGCCGTTTCAAAGACATACAGACCTCCCTAATGACACTCAGTTTATATGAAATAATTTTTAAGAACCTGGCTTTATGAAGTAATTGTGAGTGATGTGGAGGCCGGCGCTGAGCACTCGTTCTGTGGCTGGTGTGGTAGTGCTGCTTGTGCTGTGATCCCGTGGGCTGTGGGGTCAGGCAGCACCACGGGAACCCGGCAGGGCGACAGACGGGGCTACGAAGGGAGGAACGGCAGAATAGTGTGTTTATTTTCATATACTGTTACATGAATGTTCTAAGAGCTTGGTACAACAGCCTTCATTTGAACGAGGTAGCTTTTTTATTTCATGTTTATTCTTGCTCTTCTTACTATTTGCACCTCTCTTCAAGCAGAGGCAGTGCCTCAATGGTGTTCTGGAGATGGCTCAGATGCTGATTTACGGTGTACATCTGTTTCTATTAATTTGGACCTGAATTCAAATGAGAATCTGTTTCAATGTTATACCTACCTAGCACTGAGAAACAATTGCGTCTCGGTGGTTCGGATGTTATATTTAGTACGATTGTTATGAATATCTCCGACCTTTGTCATTCTGTCAAAATTATCGTCGAGGAACATGCTCAGGTCAGAAAGTTTTTGGTATGTCTGACTGTTAAAGAAGTTGCTATTGTATGTGGCATAGAGATCAAGAGAATTGCTCATTTACTTCTAGTTTTTGAAGTAGAAATTAGTGCAATGCCTTATCCACAGGAGTCTGTGAAAGTAGTCAGGCTCGAAAGGCCGTTGGCTGTGGGAAGTGCAGAGTTCATTCGAGCTCTTGCTGTAACACCAGCTGACCATCTAGATTAAGATCTTTCCTTCTTTCTTGATTTTTTTCTTATTGTTGTTTATGTTCTTGAGGTTTGACGCTGGTGAGAGTGAGCCTGGCTGGAAGCCAGCAGGCTGTAGGCTGGCTCTACAGCCTGGTATCCACGCTGCTGCTTTGCTCCCAGAAGCTACTGCAAGTTTGGTCCCAACCAAACCTCCCAACTCTGCTGGGAAGTCAATACGAGAGCAGATTAAAGCTCTTAGATGTTCTTTTCAGGAACAAGCACAATTCAGCTGGTTTTGAAGAACCATATGCTTGTGGACTTTAGAGGCTAGTATCTTTCTCAGCTGCAGTATTCCTTTCAACCTCTTTCTTTGGTTGTTTCTGTCCTAGGTCCTCCCTGTAACCTGTCCTTGTAAAGTAACACAAGCCAAGAGTTGGATAAAAGTATTTTGACATTCTTTGTCTCAAATCTCAGGGAAAGGTACAGATGCTGATTTTTTTTTTTTTTTTAGGGAAAAGAAAGTTCCACAAAATGTTATATTGGAAACATATTCAGTAAATCACATTGTATGTTGCATTTCCATGTAGTGTTGCATTACTTTGAGAGCGCTGTTGTCTATGTGCTGTGTGACGCAGTTCTTCATTACAAGCCTGGCTGTGTGTCTGACTGCATTTCTTCTGACATGCCTGCAGTTATCCTGAGGAGTCTTTAAAATTTCCCTGGCAAGTTGCTATGCTTGTTTTTTTCATATTTATCTATCGTCATAATACTCGCCTCGATGCATTGCAGGTTGAAAATAGTCCCTAAGCCACTCACTCTTCTTTGTGCAGTGACCTCTTGTTACAAAGACATTTTCTTTGAATCACCTTCTCTCATCTATTTTGAGAAAAGAGAAGGTGGTTGTGATTCCTGAATGCTATTCATGGCTCCCAAGTTGAGAACTTCTGTCCTAGAATGACAGCTTCCAGTGACACCCCAGTGCACTGTTGCAGGAGCACTGGGTTGCCCTTAACTCTGCCGTTATCAGTCGTGAAATACCTTGACTAGTGAACAACGTACAGTGCTGTAAATCGTGGGTAATGTTATGCAGTGGTGATACAAAGTGAACACCAAAGCGTAGATAGTGTGTGCTTCAGGAACAGAGAATATGATTAGAAAAGATGGTTTAACTGCTATGGATTTCTTTTAGCAAGAGGAGGAAAAAATCAAGAGGTTAATGAAGTAACCTCTTAGCCTGTGATCTATGGAAGCCTTTTAATCTTCCTTTGTCTTCATCAGAATAGCATTGCTTTCACCTTAGCATGGTGACTATACATTAAATAGCAGCTGTTTAAGACTAAAAAATATATTTTTTGTCAATATACCCTTATTTCTGGAGCTCTGTTCTCATTTTGCTGGGTAGTGATAATTCCCTATGAAAAAAAAATGAGAATTACTTATATCCCACATCGAAAGAGTCAGGTTCTGGACTCTGAGATTCACCAGAAATGGTCGAAAGTATTATGTGGACTTCAAATGTTGGAGATGTATAAGCAGGCATGAGTCTCAAATGAGATCCTTGTTGAGTAGTGAGAGTATGCACAGCTAGAGTCTCAGAGCAGCATGGATTTAGCTCACAGAAAACCAATATGGAAGAAAATCTCTTTACTGTGGATGAATTATCATATCCTCTAGATTTGGGTACATGCTGAGTGGGTGGATAAGTTAGCCTGGAACACTTAGCTGCCCGAAAAGAAAGTTTTTTTAGGACCTGCTTGTGGAGTATGTATTTCTGGCCTTCAACCTTTTTTAATTCACTTTGCGTGAGAGTTGTGCATTATTTATAGTGAGTGTGGGAGAGGGAAAGAGTACTGGGGAAGAAAGAAAAATAAACCTTTCAATCATGAATTCTGTTTTTGACTGTGATGCCAGTTTGAGGCAAGATGCCAATAATTTCGCACCTAAAATAGAAGTGCTAAAATCCCCCCCAAATTCACCAGTTCTCCCCATGATCTGAATATTTTCTCAAATTATAGTTAGGAAGCAAAGCACAGAGTCTTGAGGCATGTGTCAGCCTCATGATGAGAACAGCAGATCATCTTCTTAACTCATAAATGTCTTCCGTCTGCTTTGAATAGGCTTTGTTGGCCAGAGATGACCTCTGTGTTTAGATGTTGTCAAGGTTACTGGGCTGTAAAAACAAACCAGCAGACGTCTCTGGTTTTGTGTTCCCCAGTGCTGGGTGCTGCATGTGGTGGGTCAGACATAGGCAACTGGCTTCCTTTTGACTGGGGGTGAGGCGTGCTGAAAGCTCCTCCAGAAGGCACCCAGGTTTTGGAGCTCTGCAGGACTGTAGCCTTTCTGCAGCTCTGGAGTTTAACAAGCCGGACAAAACACATGTAGTAGTTGGGCTGTGTTGGGTGTGCGAGACCACTGCCGTCAGATGAACGTGCTCCACTGTGCTGCCAGCCTGTTTCTGTCACTGCATTTGTACCAGAGGGGCATGAATGTGGTTTCATGGACAGCCTTTTTGTATCAGAAATTATTGAACAGATTTATTTTCCTACACCATAGTTCAGGAACACTTCGTCATTACTAGAGATTATTTCTGTGATCTGATTTACTGTGTGGCCACTCACACAATTGCATTGGCGCGAAAGAAGGAGCAGTAAGATGGGAACCAGGCATGGGAACAAGCAGCTGAGGTGGAATCTTTGCCCGCTGAAGAAAATTTGTACAGCTCTTCCTGAACCTCCTGCAAAGCAGCGCGCTTGGCAGGCAGGTCTGACTCAGTTGGCCTGGGAGTGCTTGTGTAGATCCAAAACACTGTGCTGGCACTACTCAACGGTCCTAACATTTTGTTGAAAGCCTGCGTCAATTCGTACCATTTCACACACGCCTCGTTTCGCTTACAGCTGAACTACGTTTGTTCTGTTAGTGCTATGGTTAGAATTACCTGAAGCGTCAAGGCCTTGTTGTTTAGAAAACCGGAGTATTGCATAGTACAACTGTCAGGTTGCTTTTAAGGGAAGGCAATGCCCTGTATTGTTAAAGCAAGTCAAATGTCATTTATTTTGAGCCTGGTTACAGAGTAGCCTAGTAAATACTTGTTCAGCCTAGGTAACGTTGAATGTAAAGCCTTATTATGCTTATCGATAATGAAAGGATCAAACAACAGGGGCCTTTTTTTTTTTTTTTTACATGTACTTTTAACATACTCTACTTGTTCTTCATCTGTGGCTGCTAGAGGCCACGAGGGGACATATTTCATGTTTGGAGTGTCATACGTGTAGCCGCTATATTAACGTGCTGAGTAGGGCATAGAGTAAGAGACAGTGATTCAGCCCAAATCTGTTGTGGAGCTATTAACTCTGCTTATCTTGTAGGAAAAGATAAGACACCCAAAGCTCCATAGGGGATCATCTCAGTAATTGTCTTGCTTTACTTGTTTAAAGTCGATAGTGTTTCTTTTCACAAGCATTTCAAAGTCCTTTCTCAGACACAGAATATATGAATTTAACTTAAAAATATTAGTTTTTCATTTTGTGTCTTTTGAACTGTTAATATTTGTGATTCTCCTCTTGATGACCACAGAAAAATACTTCACTTTTTTTGTGTTAAACTGTAAATGAGATTATTTTGTCACCTTGTTGTGTGCTTTGAGATGTAACAAACAGGGAGAAAGTTACAGTAAAAGTGAGCCCTTACACAAGATCGTGCACCAAAAGCGTTTTTTCAGTAGTCCTGCAAGTGAGAGAAGGAGGGAAGGGAGAGGCTTGGCAGTTCCCCAGTCCACAGCAGATCCCGGGAAGTGCCTCTGCCCTGCGATCCTGCAACTGGGATCCAGTAATCAGATGGTCTTTTGTGTGCACCTTGCCTGGAGAGAAGAAACCCACTGTCTTCAGAAGGTGCTTGGCTGTAGGACGCTGAAAGGAATGTAAGCCTGGAAGATAATCCTACAACAGGTAAAAGTGGGCCCCAAAAGACTGAAATGCTGGCAGTGGAGCACACATTTGAAAGAATAGCACCAAAAAACAGAGATTGCTTTCGGTGAAGGAGAAGCTGGAAGTTGGTGAGAGAACTGGTGGGCCTGCTGGGTGGATTGCCACGCGCAAAGGGAGCAATTCAGGAAAGCAGAGTATTGCAGAGACGTTCGATTATTTATTAGTACCAGTTGTCACTGGAGATATGCATCCAGATTTGTTGAGAGAGCACAAGTATGAGGTGGCTGAGGTGTCAGACAAAATATGTACAGTCTTGTTAGAAATAACATAAAAACAATGTGGACCTAAATGTGTTAGAATGCTCTAGGAAGCAGATGGAGAATTACAGCCTGCTAAGCTTATACTGATAGTTGATAAATTAGCTGAAATAATAAGTCATCGACAGGTCACAGTTCATAGATTGCAGCCGCCAAGATTGCACAGAAGAAAACAGTGTCATGCCCAACTGAAGGGGAGGAAGGTGTTTTGGCAGGTGGAACGTCATTCGATTTCACTGATGAACGCTTTTAGAAAGTTTTGTTGTCCTTTGCAGATGGTTATTAAGAAACTCAGTACTACTAAGATAAGAGTCAGTTGAGTGGCATGACTCAAAAGCTGTACTGGAGACAGAAGCAATAGGCACGTTCACCAGTTAGACCTTCTAACAGTGGTACATTGCTAAATCCCCACTTTAAACTGGTGGAGACTGCTGCATTCTCACAGGCGTGAAGCAGCGCTGGTGTGGGATTGTGCCTGCCCCTTTAGCCCTGCCGAAAGGCAGAACTGGGAATTCTCTAAATGGTGTCTGATCCCTGAGCATGGAGAGCTATGAGGCTGTCAGTCCTACACCCCACCGTGGAGACCTCCATTTAGGAAGAACCTGGACCTGAGAACGGCAAGCTCTTTCTCAGTATGCAGCTAACTTGAAAAATACAGTAGTAAAAGAAAAAATCCCAGTAATTTTGAAAACACACCATTAAGAATAGGAAAAGTAATGAAGAACAGCATGGAGAATGTTACCAAAAGTAAAAGCTGATATATCAAGAACGCCCTCGTCTCACCTCAAAATAGCATTTGAGAATTAGTGGGAGCTCTGGGAACATGAGATGAAGCTGAAAAAGGACTGGGGAAATCTCAGTTGTAGAGAGAGGCTGAAGAAAATTGTTACTGTTTACCTTAGAAAGCAGATGAGTCAGAGAAGAGACATGCTAAAACTGTATAAACCAGTAAATGGTAATAGAGGAGGCAGATTGGGGTAGTTTGTTCTCTTTGTCTTAAAGCACTAAAGTAAGTTGATACTTAAAGGAATCAGAAGGTTGCAAATGCCAAAACTGATAAAAGGAAATTCTTGTTCAGATCTGTGATTAAGTTTGAAAGTCACTACAGAAGCAAGTTGTTAGGCTGAAGAATTTAACAAGGTTTTCAAAAGGTTATTTTAATGGGTATCAGAAATACCTACAGCTGCCGTAATCCATGCTGGCAAATTTTGAAGAGGATATTAAGCCTCACGCTTCAGAGTTTAAGACAATCTTTAGCTACTAGGGATATCTCTTTTTTTGCTGGTTGTTCTTCCTTCCTAACGTAAAGTGTTAGGTAAAACTTTATTGGTGCAATTCATATAATATTTGTATAAAAGGTGTGAAATTGGTTCCGATTCTCAATAACATCCTAAAGAGCATTCTGTGTGGGTGATGCCTGAATTCAGAGCGGTACGGCCTGTTTTCAGGCACTGGCTGAACAGAGTAGCTTGGGGGGACAGTAAGGGTGGTTCCCAGCACCTCTTGAAGTCACCAAGGTCTGTGGCTAAACAGAAGCGTGCAGGTACGGGATTCCAGAAGTATAATAAGGTCAGGAACTGATGCGATTGCAAATTCGGGTAGAAGGTGTTGAGTTGCTTTTTGTTTTTGTCATACGTGCATTATGTGTATGAGTATAAGATGTTCATCTCTTAAATATGCCCTTAAAGCCAAGAGCGCTTTCTGCACTTGTGTTCTGGGGTTCGTGTCACTTAGAGTGATGGGAAGGCATGATGTAAGCAACTGTTGTCTTTGCCTGATGTCTTCGGTTGAACTGTTAAAGTAAGTAGGCAAACCTAAACCAAGGAAGTTTTGTGTTGTTTGACTACAAAAGCACATCTTGTCGGTGCGGTTCCAGTATGTGTGGTTTTCATGGGTATGCATGAGAGTATGGGATATGCGTGTGAGTACATGGCAATGAGCAGTTCATAATTTCTGTTAGCGTTTTGGTTGTATTAAATCATATTTGTCCCTAGATGTATTTGACTGACATTCGCTAGACATCAGTCAGTTGATCTAGTCCTGCCATTTTACCTGACAGCAACCTCCTCAACAATTGTACTTGCAGTCTTACGAGCACATTCATCTTGGTGCTGTGTATGGTTATTCTCCGAGTCGTGCCTCTTTCCAGGTGACATGATATTTTAGGATAGTTCAAAAAACCTCAAAATACTAATTAATGATGTTTGCAGATCTTGAAGGTATGAGATAGATACTTGAAAGGACTTTTGAAATCAAACCCTCTTGAGAAAGGAAAGCTATATACACAAAAAAAGAAACTAGTTTTTGCTTAATTGCCAGAAAATAATTCCAAAATGTTAATGGAAAATGATGATATTTGGCCTTCAAATGACAAGCATAACACAAACCTGCTGACTGGAATCAGTAAAATGGTATGAAAAAAAGCCACCCTACTTCAGAGTTTTAAGAAATCAATGGGTAATAAATTGTGCGTATGCCTATGCAGTAATAATAACAGAATTTTAGAAAAAAATAAAAAGGCTAGCATAATTTTTGTTAAAATAGTGTTAACTGACTGGATCATAAATGCAAATAAAACTGTTAGCTCCAGATGACTGGCTCATAGTTACAGTATCTCAGCTATCGTGGTTTCACTGCATAACGACAGACTCTACAGTGCATGAGTCTGCATCACATGGTTTTATTTTTAGTACTGTTAAATCTAATATTTCAAAATCATGTGAGACTGGGAGTCAGACTGGGCACGGGGGGTTGCTCAGGAGCTGCCTTTTCTGCACTCTCTGGCTTTCTGCGGAGAGACACTGTCCAGGACTCGCCAGCTCGTGCTCATTCCCCTCAACAAAGCTGTCAGCTTCGGCAAACGGTGTGTTAAGAACAAAATTGTTCTTCAGAAACTGAATTTGAGATCTGGTGACGCACTCAGTGTCAGGCGGGTTGGGAGCGTGGTTGCGGGTCAGGCAGAGTGCCCCTGCCATGGCCCAGACAAAGCATGGGCAGCTGTCAGCATCACGGATAGCACAGGCATAACAGAGTACAACAGTGGTTTTGTTGGTATTTTCTACAGAAACATATTTACCATGTAGTAAAGGTAGCAAAGCAGGATATAACTGCAAGGATGTGGTTGGTGACAACACAGAGGCTCGCTGAAAAACCTCCTGCTTTGCAGTCCATCTTTGGGCTGTACAGATGGACCACAGAGCAGGAGGATGCAGTGATTGCCGTGACCAATGTGTCCACCTTCCAGCAGAGTCTCTGGGGCAGGAGAAGGTGGAAGAAGCTGGTGGCTGAGAGCTGCACCTGTGGGATCCCTGTGCTCCACTGTTGAAGGATGCTTGGCTGGAGCCTGCTCAGCTCAGCTTCATCTCCTGTGCTGTGCTAGCTGAGCTTGGTCATGAGTCAGGTTACTGGGGCTCCTTCACTCCTGCGTCTAAACATTGTGGTCCTTGATGGTCCATGTAGTATTCCACAAGAGTACTTTTTGGTGATGCGTAGAGGACTTTGCTTGGTGAAAAGCACTCTTTGTTGGATCTTGGGTCCCATTTTTGACTCCATGCTCTTGATCTATTGCCCTAACTCTCAAACTCCCTTTTTTTCTGTTCCTTTCTTTCTTTGGAGAATGGTGACACTCTGATTTCTGTATTATGATACTATCTGCTCAGAACCACCTTATACGATTACACCACCCCCCCCCCCCCCCCCCCCAAGATCACTAGCTGCTTAGTAATATGAAGAAATAATTTAGAAATGGAGTTGTGTGATCATCATGCTGGTGATGGCACTGCTTTGTTACTGAAGGTTTCTGAAAAAGTGAATGACTCCAGGCTGTTTCACACTGTCTGTTGTTCTTTAGGAAGGCGTTGTGCTCTGCAAATGCTAGCAGACTAAAGTTTCAAAGCGTAACAAGAGCACGCACAGAGCAAGACTTACTGGAATGACTGATTGCTTGCAGATCTGCACGTGGACACGAAAATAGCTGGCAGACCAGCTAGGCAGCCATCACTTATATCCCCAGCCTATGGACAGAAACAAAAGTTGTGATTTAATCATAGCTATATAAAGACACAGATCGTTCCCCCTCACCCTCATGCATAGAACAGGACCATATCTTTATTTTTGTCACATACTTACCATACTGAAATAATGTCTTTATTCCATATATGTGCAACACTTCGCACTCAAATGAGCTTCAAAGTGATACTGTTCTATTAAAAAATTAGAAAATTAAAATAATGTATCATTGTATTTATTAATAAAACATTATTTTTAAAATATCAGTTAATAAGAAAATAATGTTTTAGTAACAGAACCACTGAATTGCAATAATGTTGTATAGTCAGTTAACACACACAGAAAAAAGTAAGTCCCTGCAATATACCTTCTAATGCTATGTGAAGATTTGTGTGATGTGTTTCCAAAGGTTGGATCCATTCTACCTTTTCTTTTAGAAGACCGTTCAACCATTTATTTCATTACTGGAGGCTTTACTTGATATTTAACCTAAATACAGTTTCCTGAATACCATCCTATTACTTACAGTAACAGTTAATAATGCCTTGCCTTCCTTGGTTTTTCACATCATTCCAATACTTGCTGACTCTTGTTGTGACTCCACTTCAGCAGTATGCATTTTTTTGTTTTATTATTTGCTTTTCATCTAACATCTCAAAAACTTCAATTACTTGTATTGCTTTTAAAACTCCTTTTTAAAGTTGATCCCTTAAGAATGTTAAAAACCCATTATTTTAAAATCCATTCAGCATCATAAAGAAATGAAAATTGTGCATAGAATAAAGACAAATATTTTCTTCACCCCAGTCTGAAGTAATGCCATTGCTGCTTGATAAGGGGATGTCCGGTAGCAGTGTTTTCTGCTTTTGAACTTGGTCATCATAGAATCACGGCAGTTGGAAAGCACGGCCTGTAGCGCTTGTGGGCAACCTCTTCTATTATGGCAGAGTTTACTAAATAATACCTATGTTAAATCCATGTTGTGTATCTACAGTTTTAAGTAATTCAATGATGTTCTGCAATTTCTTGTAGAATCTTGTCTAATTCTTCTGATTAATATAAAGGTATAGGTTTTGTTTTGTTTTTTGTCAAACAAAGGCATCAGAAATGATGCAGATGAATAAATAGTTAAAATCAGTTTTTGTAAGAAAAATGTCAGAATTGAGGGCAGGGAGAATCAATTTACACTGCTACTTGTGTGTCTAGAGTCCTTCTCTGGAAGTACCCAATACATAGAGATACTAATAGAAGACTTAAACATGGAGTGTGCGCCAGCCTGAAGAGTAGGAAGAAGGCTTTGCAGTGGGAGGAAAGTTGACATGACTTGGTATAGAAGGCTTGGTAGTACAGACATGGACAGGCTCTTAGGTGGAGTAGCACCTGATCATATGCAAACTTACTGTTTGAAACTGTTTGCGAGCTGGTAGCTTACTAACTCTTTGAAGGTGTCTGACAGAGATGTAGAAATTGTCAAGTCAAAACAATTGTTTAAATACTCATACCTTTGCATTAAAATAAAATGGTAGAGAAGTTTCTTTTTTAGTTCAGGAGTTTTTTCACTTTGGGAAAAATTTGGTAGCCACCTGCCTCTGCTTCTATGCTGTGCCTATCCAGATTAGTTCTCTTTTTATTGAAAACTTGAAAGGAGAGCCAGTTGCATTGAGACTTTCATATGACAGGAAAGAGGGAAATGGTATCTGGATGACGTAGAGTCAGTGCTGAGACAGATGAGCTTGCCTAAATACAGTTCATTCCTTCACTAGGTTTTTGCCTCGGTCACATTCCAGATGTTCGTCAACAAGCAAGTGAGTTGGGATAGAAGACATCTGCTCATTTTGACTCCTGAAACTTTCCTAAGGATTTTACTGGGGGGAAAAAAGAACAGAAACGTGTGTACTTCTCATTGCTTTTCCTCTCTGGCTGAACTGAAGGATAAACTATCTAAACTATAAAAATAACTTCTCAGTGATGTAGTGCTTATAAGCTAGCTGGCTCAGGCTCTTGGATACAGATCAGACAACTTTCATCTCTAGTCTGTGGTTCGTATACCGTCTAGATTGTTAAAAGCTGAATATTGTTGCTCTTTGCTCTCCGAGGAGCAAGTCGATTTTAGCTCTGTTCCTTGAAAACTACTTTGTGCACCACAGGTGATCAATAGCTTTGTTAATATTTGCATCAGATGAGGTCGAGTGTTGTCCGAGACAGTTGGATGTGCTTTTCCTGTCACGCTTATAGCCAGCAATCTGGTAATCTCACAGTGACCCTTACATCCCATTAGGGTGCACAGGAGGGATTGCGTTCAGCCCTCTCAAGCGTGTTGGGTGAGTGCAGTTATTTTACAGTTCTGTAGAGCTAGCCTTCCCTGCAGTGCTTCCCTAGCCTGCTTTTTTGCTTTGTCTTCAAGGCTAAAAACTTGAAGGACTGTCCTTGTTTATAAGCTGTGCAATTCCCACATCATGAAGGTCTCTTCTGGTTGAAGCTTCTTTATGCTGCAGCAGTAAAAAGGGATAGTGGTGATTTGTGCTTTCCAGGGTTGTCCACTTTGCCTGCTGTGGTTTTTCTAGCTGAGTAACTGATTGAACCCCTTATTATAGCTGCCTTGTGTTCTCTGGGAAGTCAAACAAGTAAAATTATTGGTCACTTGGCCAACTGCATCATGGTACAGTTTTTATTTCCAATAAATGAAGATAAAACTGTCTGCAGGGGTTTGCTCTGAATGCAGTCTGTGCAGAATCACAGGCCAGCCAAAGCACGGGTGGCATTGTCAAAATCTATTTGGCATTCCTGAGAGTATGGCATTTCCTTAGCTTGTATTCAAATTATCAGAAGTTTGTATAGCATCAATTGCAAATCAGGTGGGCCAGTGTGTCTCCAAACTGAATCAGAGCCTCCATGGAGATAATATGTATTAAGAAAGTAATTGTTGGTAGATATCTGTTGTCTTATTTATTGTAATACCTTAAACTGAATGTGTTGCATGTAAATATCATGAATATCTGAGCAGTGAAAAATTATGTTTCACCTTACTATGTTTGATATAGACAGACTTTGTATATTTGATACAGGCAAATCCCTCAGTATGTGGTCATGAGACACTATTATTTTTCTGACACTTCTCAAAATAGAATCCAGAAGGTGAAGAACTTGTGTTGCCTCCTTTCTCTGTGTTAACTAGCACAGTTCTATTAAAAAAATTTATATTACATTTGTAAGTTTCCCCTTACAGTTTCTTAATAGTGCAAGTGGGTTTTTTTCTTGAATAATGTTCTTGTGCATGCATATATACATATACAGTTCTAAAATTCTATTTCACTATTATATGAACACTTGGTTAAGAATTTTTAACCACCAAACTGGGAATCATAGAATCATAGAATCATAAAGGTTGGAAAAGACCTCTATAATCATCAAGTCCAACCGTTAACCCAACACCACCATGTCTGCTAATGCATGTCCTGAAGTGCCACATCTACACGTTTTTTTAACACCTCCAGGAATGGGGACTCCACCACCTCCCTGGGCAGCCTGTTCCAATGTCTGACCACTCTTTCAGTGAAGAAATTTTTCCTAATATCCAATCTAAACCCCCCATGACACAACTTGAGGCTGTTTCCTCTCATCCTATCACTGGTTACTTGGGAGAAGAGACCAACACCTGCCTCACTACAACCTCCTTTCAGGTAGTTGTAGAGAGCAATATGGTCCCCCCTCAGCCTCCTCTTCTCCAGACTAAACAGCCTCAGCTCCCTCAGCCGCTCCTCATAAGACTTGCTCTCTAGACCCCTCACCAGCCTCTTTGCCCTTCTCTGGACACTCTCCAGCAACTCAATGTCCTTCTTGTAGTGAGGGGCCCAAAACTGAACACAGTGCTCGAGGTGCAGCCTCAGCAGTGCCGAGTACAGGGGCACGATCACCTCCCTACTCCTACTGGCCACACTGTTCCTGATACAAGCCAGGATGCCGTTGGCCTTCTTGGCCACCTGGGCACACTGCTGGCTCCTGTTCAGCCATCTGTTGACCAACACCCCCAGGTCCTTTTCCGCTGGGCAGCTTTACAGCCACTCCTTCCCAAGCCTGTAGCATTGCATGGGGCTGTTGTGACCCAAGTGCAGGTCCCAGCACTTGGCCTTGTTGAATGTCATACGTTGGCCTTGGCCCATCGATCCAGTCTGTCCAGATCCCTCTGCAGAGCCTTCCTACCCTCAAGCAGATCAACACTCCCGCCCAGCTTTGTGTCCTCTGCAAACTTACTGAGGGAGCACTCAATCCCCTCATCCAGATCATTGATAAAGATATTAAACAAGACTGGCCCCAATGCTGAGCCTTGGGGAACACCACTCATGACTGGCTGCCAGCTGGATTTAACTCCCCTCACCATCACTCTCTGCGCTCGGCCATTCAGCCAGTTCTTTATCCAGCAGAGAGTACACCCATGCAAACCATGAGCAGCCAGTTTCTCCAGGAGGATGCTGTGGGAAACAGTGTCAAAGGCCTTACTAAAGTCTAGGTAGACAACATCCACAGCCTTTCCCTCATCCACTAGGTGGGTCACCTTGTCATAGAAGGAGATCAGGTTGGTCAAGCAAGACCTGCCTTTCATGAACCCATGCTGGCTGGGCCCGATCTCCTGGTGGTGCTTCACATGCCTGGTGAGCACACTCAGGACGAATCACTCCATAATCTTGCCTGGCACCGACGTCAGGCTGACAGACCTATAGTTCCCAGGATTCTCCTTCCGGCCCTTCTTGTAGATGGGTGTTACACTGGCGATCCTTCAGTCACCTGGGAGCCTCCCCTGTTAGCCAGGACTGCTGACAGATGACGGAGAGTGGCTTGGCCAGCTCCTCTGCCAATTCCCTCAGCACTCTTGGGTGGATCCCATCCGGCCCCATAGACTTTTAAATGTCCAGGTAGAGTAGCAGGTCATTAACTGCTTCCTCCTGGGTTATGGGAGATGGAGTACATGGGAGAGTGCCCCTGTCATCGTCGCTTCACTGACTTTTTCCAGCAGTTCATTAGCCTGGGAGTATTCCCAAGCAAGATAGCATTTACAAGGCAGAAGGATACTGTAGGAATTCCTAAGTAGCTGCTGCTGAGAAAGCAGAGCAGAGCTAGTTCATTTTGGGTAGGAATGGTTTTCAGTAATGTTTATTGTTATCCTGTCTCCTCTGGGGCTTTTTCATAATTACTTGGTGGTCTGTCATTTTAGATATAATATATGGTTTTAAACAGTATTTTGTCCTTGACTGCATACTTTTAAAAAGGAGACAGAATAAAAGCCATAGGCTCTGCTACAGGGTGTTTGTGTCTCTGCGTCCAATATTTTTTGGTATTTTTAGCCAGGAAAAAAAAAGACAAAAGAATTTTAAATCTATCTTATGTGGGGTGTTTTGATTGTTTTTTTCCCCTCCTCTCTTTTGAACTTCTAACAGAGGTGTGTGTGGTCTCTGAATTCATCTATGGTGATGATGCATAGGTGGATGTCAGTGAGTGTTATTCTTGTTTTTAAAGCTTGAGGTTCATTTACAGTGAGCTTCTTTTACACGGCCCAAAAGTGAGCGTAAATGTGGAGGTTGTAAAATGGTCCTGATCTATGCCATCTGTTAATTTTTTTGGTGATACCTTAGTGAAATGAGCAGTAGGCTCATGTACTTTTAATTTAATGTAGGCTAAATACCAGAGAATTATAAATCTGGTGTTTCTTTTCTTGTGGGTTGATATTTGGCCATAGATGCTCAAACCCAAGGAACTGCCAGCTCTGCACATTTCCTGCATGTGTCGTATTTTTAACAGCAATGGACCTTTCCTAAAAGTGCTCATCAGTGATTTGCTAGAGAGAGGGGGAACTCTTTTGCTCTGGGTATTTTGGTCTTAAGGCAAAACAGTTGTTTAGCTAGAACAGTTGTCTCTCCTTTCTTTATTATGATGTTTTTTTCTGTACAGAAACTAGAACAAAGCGAAATCTTTCTTCCTATAAAGGAAGGTGATGAAAGTGCTATTTTATCCTTTGCTAGTCCTTATCATCATTCAGTTTTGATTTCTTTTTAATGAACTTGGACTTGCCTCTGCACTTCTAGGGAATGTGTATGGGCAATTAAACGGAAGTGCCTTGCAGGAATGCTGAAGGACAGGAAGACCATCGATAGGAGACAATGGTAGCAATGTACATGCTGTAAAGGAGTTTGCCTCACTGGAAGTGAGCATGGCATAACTCTAAAAATGATTTTTCTATGGAAAGTTATCTTTTGGGGTGTGTTTCTTAAAATAAAACATATGGCTTCAGGAACGTAAGCAGATTTGTAAAGCTTTAGAGTCTTTCTGAGTCCTTGTCTTGGCAGTTTACTATCAAGGCTCCTAAATGTATTCAGTGAGATGTTGACAGTCTAGGTATTTTTAAGACGACTTCTTACTCACACCAAGTACATTCCCTCCTCAAAGTAGCTATCAAAACAAGTTTTTCTTGCAGTTGCCTGTTTGCCAAAATCATCCCCTAGAGTTTTTAAAGGTCAGACTGACTGCCTTCCATTGGGGATTGAATGCTAACCATGTGATACATTTCAAAAGTAGATATATGTGGTGTGTTGGATGCCAACCTCAAGATACCTTTTAAAATAGGCGTGTGTGGCGTTCGTCTGCAAAGCAAATAGACATAACTTGCTGGGGAGCATCAACACTCTTGCCAGTGGGTGAGCAGCCACACTGTCACTTGCAGAGGGTACCAGCCGCTCACACAGAGAGAGAGTGAGTGCTGGGTGAAGAATTGCCTCCCCTGTGCCTGCTCAGAAGGATATTCCTGGTAAACTGCACCTCTCCTACCTGGCCTTTTCTCTTTCTGCAGTCTTTGTCAGCCCAGTGTGTGCTCTGAGCTTTATGAAAACAAACACTAAGGACAAAGGGGAAAAAATTTAGAGCAAGCATATTGAACAGAATGGCACAGAGCTACTAGTGTATCCCTACATTGTACTTACCTTTAGACCCTTACCTGAGGTGTTTAGTTAGGGATGTAGTTGCTTTGAAGTAGGTTTTCACGTGAAGGCCAAGAAGTCTGTGGTCAGAAGAAGGTACAGAGTTGGACCTGGACCTTTCATGTCTGCTAAGGTCAGCACCTTATTGCTGGTCCAGCCTTACCTCCGATTTCAGTTAGGGCAAGGTTAGGTCCCCTACTGACACGGATGTCACACTTAGATTATTGATAATGTTATGCCATGAAAGCAGATTTCCAGTTTAAAAAAAAAAAAGAAAGGCTATTCAAATTTGATTCTTGCATGGTTTTTTTTTGTACTTTTAAAACCTCATAATTGGTAGCTTTTATATTATCTCTCCCAAGAATGTTGTTATATTTGTTTAAATAGTATTTATGTAAGTTGAGGCTCCTTTTCAATGACCAGAAGAACCAAGATGACAGCTGCTGGCAGAGTAATATGCTTTTTTCAAGGAAGAAGTAGGATCCTGGGAGAAAGGGGCAGACCTCTAATGTACG
Source organism: Opisthocomus hoazin (assembly GCF_030867145.1). Classification (NCBI taxonomy): domain Eukaryota; kingdom Metazoa; phylum Chordata; class Aves; order Opisthocomiformes; family Opisthocomidae; genus Opisthocomus; species Opisthocomus hoazin. The sequence continues at coordinate 62,269,117 of NC_134415.1, forward strand.
AGTGGCAGTGGCAAGTGCTGCCCACAGCAGAAGCTGAATCCCCGGGAGCTGTGAGCAGCTGCCGTGCCATGGGCACACCTCGCCAGTGGCTGCAGCTTCTGTAGGATGGGAAGAAGGGTGTGCCACCACAGGAGAAGCAAACTAGGTGTCTACCACGTCTACTGATTTTTTGTGTAGTACTATTAGTAGGAAAAATACGTACATGATGCTCTTTTTCTGCATGATTCAATTAGTTTGAATGGAGACAGTTATCCTGACATTATTGTCATGGCAAGAAATGAGTGTCATAAGTGAAGATGAAAGTAAGAACAATTGCAAACAATCTGTTTGCAGTGTGAGAAATTAGGAAAGAGGAACTTGAATAGACTTTATTTTAGGAATACAAATATTTTTGAAATAGTTAAACTTTGCATTTCATTGAACTAAACATATGCAGAACTGTTCAGAAGAAAACATGAGTTATAGATGAAATGTAGTGAGAAGCAACAGCATGTTAACTGAAACCCTACTGCTTCTTCTGGGCACCTATTGTCACTTAAATTACATTTTCATTATAAAAGTCTGCTTTAGTTAACTAACTTCAAGTCAACATAGGTACAAAGTTGGCACAGTTTCCTCAAGGATTTAATAGGGATGTGTGTTCGTGCACACACTGATTGTTACATATATGTAAGGCTGTCGTGGTTTAACCTGGCAGCCGGCAATTAGGACCTGCCAGCTGCTCGCTCACCCCTCCCCTTCTGCCCCAGCGGGATGGGGAGGAGAATGGACAACAGGGGAAACTTGTGGGCTGAGATAAAGACAGTTTAATAAGACAACAGAGGAAATACTAATAATAAGGAGTAAGCAAAACAAACTATATACAATACAATTTTCTTACCACCTGACGACTTATTCACAGTAAGGATAGTTGTGGGTTTCTCTGATCCCTTTACTTCTACGTTTCATTTCTGTTCCCCAGTATACACTCATCTTTTTGCTTTGATGGATATACTTACACATCTCTTCATCTTTGTTGCCATTAATAAACCATAATGTGTGCCAGTGTGTAGCACATGCTATATGCACTATGTGCACATATTTCTCTATATTTATAACCATGACTGAAGGCCAGTTTACTTATTAGGGGATTGCGTAATAGGTTTGCTCGATACAGCAAACAGGTGATGCTGAGTGATCCTTGGTAGATTTTTTCAGTCCCCTTTTCCAGTGCTTTGTTTCAACCCTCATATGTTCCTTTAAAAGCTTAAGTATTTCCCTAAAAACACAGGGTTGGAAGAAGCATTCAAACAGACGGAGTCCTGTACTCTGCTACTGTAGGCAATATCATCATTTTCTTTATTAGTTTTTCTGTTTCTGGCCTAGGAACAGTTAGGTCTTTTGCCATCACTGCTTGGAGGGTGGATTCGTATCAGCACTTTCAGTAGCATCAGAAATGTAATATGATTTATTAGGGGGAAGAAAAGGCCAGCAGTTGCATGTGATGTTTAGTGTTGTATATGCTCAATGGAGTTATAATGTGTTAAATCCTGTGCGCCCTGCAAAGATGCCTAGTTCACTTGTAGTTTCAGAAATATGCATGCCATGGAAAGGAACGTGGCTCTCCAGGTGTAGCAAATTGTGCTGTAAGCAAATATTTGCCATCAAGTATTCTCTACTCTCTGTTGCTGCCATAGTCCATCTACCAGCAGATCTCCACAGAGTATGTGAAAATGAATGCTGGAGAAGAACTCTGCCTTTAGAGCTTACACCTGCTTTCCAGTGAAATGGAGGGAGGATCAGAGATCAAAAAAAAAATGACTCACTAACTCACTACAGTGTAGTGTAGTTTCCTTCAGTAAGAACATCTGTCTGAATTTGGTAAGGAACTCTAGGAACTAATTGCCCTAGTTATTTAGCCGTTTATTTTTTCTAGATGTTTGTCCCTTGCCTCTATAGCAACTATGCGCCATATGCTTTAGGAAGTACAGACGCAAGATTTCAGTAATGACTGTTGTATGGTATTCTAGATTAAGGACTTCTGCTTTTGGAATGTGCATTGGTATCATGTTTTCATCCATCTTCTTCAAAAACTGTAATGAAATAAGGAATAACTAAAGCTCTCAGAATGCTTTGGATTTTAGCGGTCTTGTATTGTGTTAAAAAATGTGAAAAATGTAAGAAAAGTGTCAATAGCACTGAATGAATTTAAATCACCAGACATGACCTCTGTTGGGAAGAGGTCACATTTACTATAAACCACAGATGTGCTACTCCAAAAATTGCAGTTACTCAAATTTTTTTGCCTTAGATTTTAATAAATAATAAGACTGCTAGCTGCATGATGGTCTTTCTGTGGCAGTGTCTTTCTAAGAAACTTGATTATCTTCTGGGCCAGAGACTGATTGGACTTTGTTTTGCAATTTGCAGTAGTGGACCAAAAAGCATTAGAGGGAATGGAAATTGAGATTTTAAAGCATAATTAAGTGATCTTAAAAAAAAAAAAATCTGTTGTTTTTTCAGTTAGAATAGTACAGATGTTTCCTTTGCTACAAGACAAGGCCTTTTCTGAATGGAGCATCTGTGAAGATGAGAAGTACAGGGAAGTAACTGAGGTTCATAAACTATAATTTATGTTTGCACAACATTTTTAATTGAGAAATGTTATCAATTATTTCACTCTTGATTAGTCCCTAGTACTGGAAGTGAATGCATGGGTTCATCTCCCAAGTGTAGGTTAATAGTATTTTCCCTTTTAAATTTGTACATTAACAAGTTTTTTAGCACTGAGGATAACAAATCCTCATATAGCCTTAATTTGTGATGAAAATAATATTTAAAGGGGTTTTTTTTTGGTTGATTATGCTGTGTTTATGGCATTATAGCACACAGACAGTTCTTGGGGAAAGCTTCTAGCACCATTAGGATTAATTAAATTTAATTCCTGAAATTCAAGTTGATAATTAAAACAAAGCTATTGAAGATGCTGAATGTTCCAATTTTGAAACAAATTTTTCACCACTATGCATTGTATAAAAAGGAGCTCAAAGTAGACATCAGAACCTGATTCAAAAGCTCATTGGACTTCATGGAAGGCATCCCATTTGTGGTGATATATTGGCCTTTACATTGTACTTAATATATTAAGCCAGGAGTTCCTTGAAGTTTTAATCACAGGAGATCATTTCCTGTATGAGATAGCAGTTTAGAAGCTGACTAATGCCTGTGATATGGAGTTTTGCTAGAATAGAACAAGCCCAGCTTACAATTTTTATAGGCATTAAAAAAAACCCACAACCAAACAAGAAAAAACAAAATAATTAGGCAATATACAAAGGCTATGTGGGCCACAAATAGTCCACAGACATCTTTCTTTGGCACACCAACGTTTTTGTTCTTTCAATACAAAATAAAACAGTTTAGTCCTTCAGTACCTGTGTGAAGATGCTAAGTAGGAAGCAGAGAACCATAAAGGCAGAAGTAAAATTGGGTCCCCTGTGAGATGAAACAGTTAGTGAAAGCAGTGATATCTTTGCCTTTATGGATTAGCAATAAAATTCCTCTTTACAAAGGGGTAATTCAAGCTTATGTGTTATGTAAGTGCACTGTCAATGGGGCATGTTTTCATATGCTTTACATTTTAGCCAATGTAAAAGCCAAAGCCATCTTAATACTTAGGGCAATCCTTCTTCCTTTCTTTATCTCTGCTTCAGTATGTAAATGATGGAAGCATCTCTAAATGACCTCATAAAATGATAATATTCACTCTGTTTAAAGAAGTTGAATTTTTGAAATTACAGATTTGCTTCCTTATGAACATGTTATAAGACGGTGTAGAAAATCATTGTCTCTCTTTCGTTTGTGACTATAAAGCAGTAAGTTTATTTTGGGAGCTGCTAATTTTTATCCAACTGGGATGGAGGGAGTGAGGGAGGCTCTGGTTAATCTTGTTCACATTCAAATGTATTCTTGCATGTTTTATTAAATCCAAAGAAAAGACAGGTTGTACAGAATTTGAATCACAACGTATCTTCAAGTTTTAACAGGATTCCTTTTTAAAGTAGAAAAGAGACAAACGGCATCAAGATAACTGTTGTCACTTTGCCCGTAATTCATATCATTAAGTCAGCCGGTATGTCTAATCTGTAAAATCATATGCTCATCTCAAATCTTTGCCAGGCAAAACAGGGCAATTTTAAGACAGATAGACAGACCTTTGATGGTGTTAGTTAAAAAACATGTTATTTGAACTCTTAGTTTTGTCATTTGTTCCCAAATTTTCTGTAGCAATTTATTCTGTATGATCTATGAAATATTCAGCATGGGCAGCATCTGAGCATTAAATGTCTGATTATCAGTGGTGATAAGTACCTTCCACTCCATTAATAGCCATCCTTAGCCTCAGCAGCTCCCAGCCTTCAAGGATGAAGGTTTTTCAGTGCTATCCTTGTGTTACACATGGGGTTTTCTTCACTTCTTTTCTAATACTGTTAGGCATTACTGGCAAGTACAGTTATGTTGTCATTGTGTTTTGCCTCAGGGTGGATGAAGCAACGGCTCTGTGCACGGGAGTTACACCAAAGACAAAACTAAATTTTGACACATCTGTGCTCTGCTTGTTTAGATGGAAGGGACAGAGTGAAACTTCTACCAAAGAACAGCTGCTTGTGTTACTACATAGGAATATTTTATTTACTTCTCTTTAGAAAAAAAAAAAATCAATGTGTGATATAATCCATCTAGTGGCATGATATAATCCACCCCACTGGAGACAGGACTTGCAACTTGAAGTGCAGCTGCAAGGTTATAAGGTTATAATCAAGCAGAAGCAAGTGGTTTTTTCTGCAGAATCTCCAATGGGATTCTGCTTAGCTGCTTAACAACAGAGAGGTGGTTTGTCATACTCGCTTTTCCCCATAGTCTTCGCATATGCACAAGGAAACCGTTTTCTTTTAGCTGTTTTATCATTCAAGGGCTGATGCTTCAGGCTGGCGAGCTCCACTGATGTATACATTCTGAAGTTCTGACCCTTGACACTTTGTGAGTAAGTGTAGCACGTACTAATAAGATCATCTTTTTTCATCTGTCAAGTTTAGGTTTCAGATGTGCATATTTATATCCTAATTCTGAAAGCGACTGCTGATTTTGTTGTGAAGCGTGATGGGTCTGTCTACTTAGAGCTCATTTGAGGACTGGAATCTTAGGGGCATTAGTCCATCTCTGTAAATAGCAAAAGATGTTTCGGGAAAATCTTCTGTCTCTTTGAAATGGCCAATTATCTATTTTGATTTATGAAAAAGCATCATTAGATCTGGAAGTCCATTAAGTAGTTAAAATAACACCCTACTGCTTGCCTATTTAATATATGTGTTCTCTGTTCGCATATGCTGTGTCTCTATAAAATAACTGGGGTAATCTCCTTGTGTATGAACGCAAGCTTCCTGTATATATCTCCGTGTTTTTGAAATAAAACTAATTTAGAAAAAAGTTTTTAAGAAAAAGTCACTAACAGAAGGTAAATGGTTTTACAGTAATTTCTGCTTCGAGCACTAGGATGACATACTTTTTTCAGTTCTATACTGAGGTCTGAAAGATACTGTATTTGTTAAAATGATATTAATTAAAAATGATAGCGCTATTTGTTAGGTTTAGACTTGATTGTGTTCTCCAGAAAAGCCCAGATAGCTTCAATGTGGAGAGAAAAGCCTAAAACTGCTTTGTATTCCTTTTGCACTCAGTAGCACAGCAACTTCTCTATGAAACTTCTATTTTTTAATAATGTGGGACTCTCAAATTTGTTTTCATGCCACTATTGATATGAGTATTCAAATTCAATCTGATACCGGTGCATGCAATTTCATTTGAAGTCAGCAAGAGGTAATGATTTGTCGTAGAGTTTGACAGTCTGAGATTACGGTGGGGGGAATCATTTGAAAGACTGCTGGATGGTCTGTACGGGGCCTCCTGTTTGCTGCTTCTGCAGTGAAATCCGCTGTGCAGTGTGTTTTTGCTGAAAGCACGCGATGCCTTCCAGAAAGGCCTGACAGCGAGAGATTGTGCGTTTCCTGACAGCCAGGACAAAACGGTTCCAGCTGTACTTGAGAGGCGCCTAACACTGTGCTGAAAATTACTATTTTGTGTGTCTTCTTGAGGATTTAAATGCAGTGATGGTTATTTTGCAGTATTGTTTAACTGGTTCTTGTTAAATAGTTGTCAGCACAACATGCAGTTTTGGTAATGTTGTTTTTGTTTGTAATCTTTTAAGGTTGTGCTGGTGAGATGGAACGAACCATTCCAGAAATTAGCAACCTGCGATGCAGATGGAGGAATATTTGTTTGGATACAATACGAAGGCAGATGGTCTGTGGAGCTTGTGAACGATCGGGGGGCACAGGTAGGCATGCTTGCTTTCTCTGCAGTCGAGAGCGATCACGTCCTGAGAGGCAAAACGAAGAGAACAATGAATGGTGCTTTATACCTTTCGAAAAGCACAGGAGAAAATTAAACTTTTCTGTATTGAAAGGAATATACATGGATTGTCACAAAGATGCTTTGCAAGGACAGTTGCTTTCTCCAGTAGCCATGACATCAGAACTACAACTGGGCTAATAGTTGCCCTGTCCAGTGCTGTGCAGTGCTACCTTTTATTTAAACAACAAAAAGTCCTACACATCCCATACATCTGTTTTCTTGTCTTTGACGTGTTAAGGTAAGCGACTTTACGTGGAGCCATGATGGGACTCAAGCACTTATTTCCTATAGAGATGGATTTGTGCTGGTTGGTTCAGTCAGCGGACAAAGACACTGGTCTTCAGAAATAAACTTGGAGAGTCAGATCACCTGTGGCATATGGACTCCAGATGACCAACAGGTAATGGGGCTTCGAGAGGTATTAATTGTATTGCATCGATGTGCTATAGAATACACGTCTTAAAAAGTCATTAAATAAAACAGTCACTTGGTAAGAACAGTTTCCCTCAAAACTGGTGCTCCCACAGATAACGAAAATGTAATTCATCCTGTCATTCTCATTAGGCAAATATGATAATGTACTAAGTTAACTATCATCACTTTTCATCCCAATTCACACGCAGTCTTATTCAAATTTAGTTGTTTGAGACAGAAGTCTGTAACTGTACCCCTAATTTGTTGGTACAGCTGTCTTGAAAATGCATTTGAGCAGCGATACAGCCTGGACCGGCAAACATCTGACTGGTCATTTCTGCATACAGCTGTCCAGTCTGCACTTGCAACAAAAGCATTTCGGACAGATACAATTATGTTTGCCTTCACATGAGCAAATGGATCCAATTGGTTGTGTCAGAGACATCTCTCAGCCTGATGCAAACGGCATAAATTAAAAGAAGACCATTTTTCCAATTGTTGAGTCTGAAACTTGCTGAGCTTTGAAAAAGCCAGTTAAAAAATTCTTCTTTACTGTTTTTCTAGTAAAGCGTGTGATATTGGCCACATCGCCATTTATAGCAGGGCTTGAGCCTAGCCCATAGGTTTCGTTTGCAGAATTTACAGTGGCTCTTTGCCTTTCATTGTTGAGCTTATTGGAACGGTCTTGCTTGCTGTCATTACGGTTAATGTGTGTGTAATGTAGTACTAAAAGAAACGATGGGAGTAGAACAGTGCAAATAGAAACTGTGTTAGGATCACAGCTGGATTATTTTCCTTCCTTCATTTTACACTGCCATGAAAAAGTACTGGTTCAAGACTCAAGGTACCAGTGACTTCAATTTAGAATGCCATAAATCCATGCGAGATAGGGTTATTTTAGGAATTGCTAGTGGAATATAATACACTAATAATATGCATTTCTGCAGCAGCATCTAATAATTTTAGAGTGCTCTGGAAAGAATAATGAATTAATTATTGCAACACTGCCTCTTTTTGAGTCTGGTGAAATGTAAGTCTTGACAATAAATAATTTACTCAAGATCAAGAGGAAAAAACAAGCAGTGGAAGTAGGAGGGGAAACTAGGATCTAATAGCTCTCCGTCCTATGTTTTAAACATGAGGCTACCCCATCTGTGTGATACTTAGTTGTTGGTGCTGTATTTGGAAATATCTTCATCTGAGTGTTTAATTTGGGGTGACTGACTGCCTTTAATTCAATTTAGCCAATATGTTTGTACTTTCTGATCCGGATGCTCCATAAGTGGTTATTCCAGAAAACAAACAGCTGTTCAGTGTCCAGATAAGCACATTTGAACAGAATGGCCAATTCCAGCTGGGTGAAAATCACTTGCTTGAGTTACGAGATTCTGCTGCTGGCAAACTCACTGAAATAGAGACCAAAACCAGTCATGGGCCTGATGTCGCTCTGCACGCTTCTCCTAACTGTGGGATTTGCATGTTAACCGATGAAGGATCGTTGTACTGTTCTCCAGAGTTGGTGGAAAGAAGTGATCTTCTAATGTGTATTTAGATGTGTTTGTCTCTGGAGGCACAAGGAAATACAGTTCACTGAGGTTCTAGGTAAGAGACTATGCTCAGTTAAAACTAAAAATAGCAAATTAGGAGGGAAAGACATTGCATATATTACACACAAGTAAGCACATATGGAAAGGGATACCCTTACTAGCTTATCTCCTTATCTAATTTGTCTCCTGATTGTATCTGTGCAAATGAGAACATAATATTATTCTAGTCTAGAGTACCTTCAGCATCTGCTCTGTTGCCTGATGTAATCTACTTGTCAATACAGTAAGTGAACAACAAATGTCAAAATTTAAACTTGTATTTGCATACTATTCTTTTTGTCACCCCTGTGACACCATGAAGATTGCTAGTGAAAGTATTCCTGGGAAACACTATGCTCTGTGGTCCCATGACCCTTAACACAATTAACTTGGAAAGTTAAATTTCCAAGGGGATTATATTGTTCAGTATCAGTTTTCTGTTGCCCTGATAAAAGTTTGCTCAGTATAGCCTATCTGTTCATGTCACTCTTCAGTTCTCTTAACTTTCTCCCTCAGCTGTCTACTCTATGCATCCTTCTCATTTTCCGTCCTTTCTCCCATCTGTCTGTTCAACACCAGTAGTCTGTCACCTCAGTCACACTTCACCACGGCTCTGTGGCAGCTCTGCAAAAGGAGGGTAATTTCCTACCACCATCTTTCTGTTGGAAGCAAGAAGTGGTTGGAGCTCCAGTATTGCCAACCATCTTCTTGTTTGCCAGAGCAGGTGTGGCCTCTGGGTTTGTGTCCTTGCTGTGCTTTGACACGGGCTTCTAAGTAAAGCACCCGAAGTAGTGGTTGATGCCACCTGTGGTTGAAACTCCAGAGTTTAATGCTTCCCAAAGTCCTTTGAGAGCCTAGAGATGGGATGAGAGCTAGAGAGATGGCCAGGGTGGAGTACAGTCCTGCTGAAACTGAGCGTACAGTTGTATCCTTTAACTGATTTGGTACGTACTTTGCCCTGAGGAAGTTGTGGTCTGATTTTATGACTACTAGGTGCAACTGTTCTGCATTTTCTTTTAGGAAGAGAGTGGTATCATTCTTCTTGTGGCGCTGGTGTATTTCAGGATTTCTTGAGCTCTCCTTGTCTGTTGGGGACAAATTTGCTGTGAGTCATAGGACAGTTGATACAATCTGTTTGACTGCAGTGCTTTCTTTCTCAGCATTGGATGTTGTCAGATGATCTTCTGGTGAAGGTCATCAGCAGATTTTTACTGTTGTTCACACCCAGGTCTTGAGTCTGGACTTTGAGCTATGGGCTTTTCAGCTAATTCAATACATACGCTTTTTGACTGTGATTCTGTATGTTTGTGGTAGAGGACTAGAAGTTAATTTTATCACTTTGTTGTGTATCTTAAGTCCTCCTGCGGAGGACTTTAGGTGTTTCCTGCTCCTGAACACTGTAACACGAGCACGCATCTGGCCAAGGCGCAGAGCCCCGTTATACCAATGGGCTCTTGAGGATAATAAGGAATACACAGAATAGGAAGACTTTACAGGACCAGGTCCGCTGCATCTTGAGCAGAGTGCCACACTGAAGTTAAACTTGGACAGATACGACCACTCAGGAGCGTGACCTTCCTTTTGCTGTGCTAAAGTGTTTTGTTCAGGGCTACAGGAGGCTGTAGTAGGGCCTGCTTCCTCGGGGTTGTGTGAAGCATTTTTCTGGTGAGAAGGCTCACCTAGGACCATGTAGGGTTGAAAAGTATATTTGACATGAAAAGTAAATTTGAAATATCGGAGAATGCTGTACCCTGTCTTGAGACAGTTCTGTGGTGCCATACCACGCTTGTTTGCAAAGAGGGAGTGTACATACCAAGTAGACTGAATGACTTCCCAGGTGACAAAAACTTGAGTTTTGTCTAGCCAAAGTGTTTATTTATAATTACAGGAGCAATGTCAATAAGTAACTGAGGATTTTTCTTAAGCCCACAAGTCATAAAATATCTTTCCAGTGCTTCCATCTCCCCTCCTGTGTGCTTGCTCAGTTCCTAGTGACATTTTGCTATCAACTTCTGCTGCCCTCAGGCCATCCTCTCCCTGTCCTTCTCCCAGATTTTACCTATTAAAGAGGCTTATCTCTGTTCACAACGCGAGAAAGGCACAGTGTCAGAGACCTGGGTGAGAACTGTAGAGGAGTCTGATTTTATCCTCTTGTTTGTAGCAATATAGTGTAAATCCCTGGACTTCACTGGGGTTGTTTCTGTTGCTGTTTCTGTGTGTGAGAAGGGAATTAGAAGGAAATCACTCTCCAACAGAGAGAAACCTTGATGAAAATGAATGAGTGTATTTTAATTCCTGGATATCCCAAAGTGCTGTTAATCTATGTTTGTTCCCTACATCTCAGCTAGGGTAAATTAGACTTTTCTGACAGCTGTAAGAATCCAGTTCTAATTCCGCCCCCCCCCCCCCCCCGCCCCTTTCCTTCTGTAAGCTTTTATTTGTGGAAATTCAGGGACTGGCAGGATTGTCTTTGCCCAGGACATGACAGACAACAGGTACGTGTGAACTTTGCCAGCGCGCTTCCTTTGGTTTCCTTTGAAAATAGGTGTATACAGGCTAATTTCATTTGTGTCCTGCTGGGTACAACGTGAACTCTTGTATGTGGTCCCATCGCAACGCAACATGCGTTAGTACTAAGAACGTGTAAATACAAACCCCAAGTTTCAGCCTGATCTGTGTCTAATCATACAAAATTCTGCTCTCGGTGGAAGAGAAGAGCAGCGCAGCATTGGGAACAGATACCGTGTGTACTGCAGGGTCTTACGAGACCCTGGAAGAAAATCTGAGACCAGTAGCAGCTGAAACTGATTTGTCTCAAAACATGGGGTGTGGGAGGTCTGCATGTTGTTTTTTCAAAGATCTTTTATAGTTCGCAGTTGCAGGAAGGCCGTATCCATGCTGTTAGCTCCCGGCGCTCACCACCCCTACTCCCATGGCAACCCCAGACGCTTCAGCATCTTTTTCTCTGACAGGGATGAGGCAGGGGCAGGCTTCGGCTTCCTCGCCCTGCCTGCAGCTGCCTGCGTGCAGCTCCCTGCCTGCAGCCCTTCAGGGTGCAGCCCGGGGTGTAGAAAGCTTGCCGTCAAGGAGGGGATGTGTGCTACCTTCTTGGTCCAGCAGTGTAGTCAGGTGGGATCTCTGTGCTGATACAGCACTGGGTGTCTTAGATGCCTCTTCTAGGATCAGCGCCGTGCTGCCAGGAGGTCAGAGCTACGGCCCAATTCTCACCGGGAGGTAGGAGCTGATTAACAAGAAGTGCTGTCAAATGGTTGCCGGTGGCACCAGGCATTTCATGAGCTTGCCTCTCAGGCTCCTTGGTTTTGGCACGGCTATAGTCCCTGGCAGGAATTTTAACTAGTAAATCCATTATAGTAGACTCTGCTTTTGGATCCCCCCAGTTTCCTCTGTGGGCTAGCAGTTGCTACAGCCTTTTCAGGGAAATAGTCATTCTGAACAACTCCTGAGCTGAAAGTAGGAAAGGTGGCCTTACCTAGCTTCCATAAACATGGCTTAAAAATAAGGAATTTATTATTGAGAATGTTGTATCCGTTTGGGCCATGATGACATCATCTCCTCACCTACGTCTTCTGCTTGCTACTCTGGAACGAGGAATTTGTGCTTCCATTCACCCCACCATTTTAGTTTTAGAGAGGTGCTGTAGCACAAGTCTGATTCAGGCAGTCAGTAGTCACATAGATCAAGTTTAATTATGCTCTGATATCTAGCTGTGTGGAAAAAAAATCCTGAAGACGGCTTTCTAATGAGTTGACAGAATGATGAAAGGGAGCTGCAAACAGGCAACTGGGGCAGTATAGGGGAGGCACATATTTACCTTAATTATTATGAATGAAGGGAAGGAAGGACAAAATGAAAAAAATTACCGCCTGTAAAATTTGGAAGTGTAAGCAATTATTTTGGCCTTTATTAGAATACTTCTTGTGCCTATTAAGGATCGTTACAGGTTCACATAAAGGAGCCTTTAAAATGCCAGGGAATATCTAGATTTTTTGCATCTTAACATAAAAAAATGCGTCTTTTCCCCCATCCATTCTGGGTGCAGGGACTATTGAAGGACCTTATGTATGTATTTAGAATGACCAAAGCCACTCAGAACTGCACTGTAAGATACAGTCTTTGAGGAACAACTGGAAGACTTGCTTTCACTGATGGATGAATTACTCAAATTACTGGGAAAAATGGCTAGAGGCTTTTTCTAGCATTGAAGAAGCGTCATTAATTAACTAGGCAGCTTATTCAAGCCACAAGGACTACAGACAATGGTTAAATTGCATATGAGGATTTTAACATTGCATGCTGCATAATTGAGCAGTACCATTAAAATGCAGAAAGAGGACAGGGGAAGGAGACTTCAGTTGTCTTTCAAGACAAATCTTCTTGTTATATAAAACAAACAGATGAACAAAGCCCACCACAGCTTAACTGTCTTTAATATTTTAGACTATTTTTAGAAGCATTTCAAACCTTTGTGGCAGACTTGCTGTTAAAATTAATGATTTCTCCTTGCTTGTGCTAAGGGTTCTGTGGATGTTTACTATCCTATTGCATCCTTTTAGAGACAAAATATGTGGGCTTTTATGTATACTGAAATGTGTAAATGGTTTTGCGGAGATTTTAGTATTCTTGTTTTATATATTTATAAGTGCTAGAAGCCAGTAACACTTTGTTGTTGTTCTTTGCTTGGTGACCTGATTTTTATGGTGCCACATAATAGCGACAGACAGATTTTGGGTGAAAAAGTAAAGTGAATTTTAAGTAGTAGTTAGCCTTTCTTTCTCCTGTCTCTTTTTACTGTGTTGTTTTGAAGCTGCATTATGCAGCTGTTTCTGAAATAATAGATTTTTTTTTTCTTTTTTTTCTGATGTCTATACATAGTTTTATTAGCATTGTCTTTCCTTTGCCGTTTTGTCTCAAGCAAGTTTTCATGGGACGTTCTGCTGAGAATACAGGTTCCAAAAAGCAGGAAGGAGAAGAGTTAAATAGCTTGGTGCACTGTGCCTTTTTTTTAGTTGTGCTTTCCTTTTCTTGCTAGCATTGAGCAGCTATGCTGCAGATTACAATACTCAGATGAGGACTTTATAGGCTTTGCATGGAGTTTCAGGGAGAACAGAGAACAAGGATGTTCTCCTTGGAGCCTCTAGGGTTCATCTATAGCTTCAGGAGCTGTGGCATCTCTCTGTAGATTTATTCCAGGCAAGATTTTTCCTGCCAGAAATGCTAGTTGATACTGCACAGTTATTGAGCGTGTAATTGAAGGAGCAGAGCAACAAGTTGATGCTTCAGTGTGCTTTCTTCTGCCCACTCGCTTCATCTGTGCCTTGCCTAATCTTTCCCTTGATGCTCTTCATCCAGCCTGTAGTGGCAAGACACTGAGAGAGCTGACAAGGTGGTGCTATTTGTTCTAGTCATGAGGGCTGTAAGATGGGGGATGTTTATGTGCTGACAGCATCATGGCTCATTTTTTCTTAGTAGCTCCTGCAGTGTCTCATGTCAACACTGTTTCGGATGAGTCTTGCAAAGAAATTTTTCCCTTAATGGCTCTGTCTGAAAGGAAGAATACAATTGTTTTGCTCATCTTTATAGACAGGTTATTTGATGTTTGTTACTGGGAAAAGCGAATGGTTGAATGGATTTCTGCATCCCTTTGGATGCACAGTGTGCTAGGACGTACGGATCACCTTCAGCGGTGTATCTTTTAACTCTTTACCATGATCCAACGTGACACTCGGATAGGTTGCAATATTTTTATTTTAGTTGACCAGAATCTAGAGTTTGTTATGCTCTGCGCACCCTACTGCGTCTTTCCCTCCCTCCAGAAAGGAAGGATGTCAATGGCAGTGACAAACCAGGGATGGAGGGAGACATGAAGACTCGTTGCGCTATGTAGTTAATGTGTCCACTTAGCATTTTCCTGCCCAGTACTGTGTTACATTTTTTTGGAGCATCAGTGTTTGAGTGAGCAAAGTAAAGATGAGCGCAAACAGAAACACAGGCAGTCTCTATGTGTGAAGTGGCATGAAGAAAGAAGTTGTTTGCCTCTTCTCTCACCTTGCTGGCACTTGTACAGAAAATTTTGCTCATATAGCCTGAAGTCTTTAGTTCTTTGGGACAGGGACTACTTACTTGAAACTGTGTTTCTGAAAAGCACTGTGTTACGCTGTGGGCCAAATAGCAAGAACAATGATTTGCAGTCCACCTCTGCGAAGTAGCAGCACATACTTAAACTGCTCTTTAGGCAGTGCAAGGGAAAACTGGTACCTCCTGCAGGAAGCTGCTCTCTTGCTAAGAAGTCGTCCTATGTAAAGTAGGAAAATTTCTTTATTTCCTTCATTCAGATTTTGAGTTGATCCTCTTACAGAGGAAAAACTCTCCAAACTGTGGAAGTTTTACAGCATTTTTCAGAAACAGTCTGTGCAATCCCATTGCCAGAGTCACTTGGCTGAGAATGCAGCAGCCCCAGGACCCCTTTGGTTCATCTAGAGCTTTGTGGTCTTTTCACTTCAAAAGAAACGTAGCTGCCAGAGTGGTTAATTTAAACTTTATTATCACTGGGACTTGACTGGTTGATTTTTTTGGAAGTTAGTAAGAAGATCGGGAGCCAAATGGGGTCTTGGACTTGGGTCAGATGTGTTCAAGCCTGTGAATAGTCTGAAACCTTTGTGCAGGGAAGGAGGATTAGAGTCCTTGAATCTGGAGGAGGAGATTTGTGGATTTCTGCATTAGGTCTTGTCTGGGAAAGCAAGGCCAACTTTCATACTAAATCGGAGATGGAAGGTGATGTTTTTGGAAAGTGATCTCGCATGGTCTTTCCATTGGTTTGACAAAAAGAGTATGCCAAAGGAAAGTGGGAGCAGTATCCCTTATTCTCTAAAACTGTTCCCATCGGGGTTTCATCCTGCATAGCTACAACTTGAGCTCTCTGCTCTTTTGCCAGAAGCCAGTTTCTTGTCAATGTTCAGACGTTCAGGGATTGTTGGTGACTGCATCAGCTGAAAAGGGATTAATCCTTCCCTGCTTTCCTTGCTCTTAGAAGGACAGTCAATCTTTAGTGCCTGGTTTCGGTAACGGTTTATTACTCAGCCTGTCTCATGTTGACTCAGTTATACTTGACCTCACCCATTCTACGTATTTCCTGACCATGCTGAGTTACCCCTCTCTGCCAGCACCCAAGACCTAGAAGGAGAATGCAGAAGTTGAGGGGCTGGCTTCCATTCACGTATAGCTTATCCCTGGGGCTTCTTGATTTTGTATTATGAAATTCAAAACAGCAAGGACATTGCTTCTAAACTGCTTTGTATTGCATTTTCACTGGTTGAGAGTGCAGTCCTTGTTGCTAAGTAATACCATTTTCAGTTAGGACAAAAAACAAACCACAAAACCCCAGCAGAAACTCTCAGACTTCTAAAGCTCTGAAGGAAATTTCAGCTTCAGCAGTCAACATATCTTTCAGGAAATAACTAAAACCTGGCTTGGGAACAATGCAGGAGACTGCCAAGTGTATCAGTTGACTTCTTTGCCTGATTGAGTGGTTGTTGGTAAAACTAATTGCACTTTCCCACGTAACAGTACCAAATAGTTGTTTTTGTTGCTGTATATAATTGGATATATGTGAAGAACATGTGTTTTCATAGACATGTGTGCACTTCCCTGGCAGAATTTAGTGAGAAAACAGAAAACAGTGCTGTTTGAAGAGCATTCCAGAGTACTTCTGCTGTGGGAGCTCAGTGGCCCAGGCTCGGAGCCCTGCCCGTGTTAAAGTCTGCAGAAGATGTTCTGTAGAAGGTGTTCCAGCTGCTGCCTTTTTGTTCATTTTGCGTACTACTTCGAATGTGGTTTCAAACCTGACACAAGTTTAAAAAAAACCCACAACTATTTTCCACATCTAAAGTAAACTGAGGCATATTATTAATTAAGTAAACATTATACAGAGGAGCAACTATTTTGACTTTAAAATCTAATTGTTATAGGATGCTTTCTTGAAAAATGTCTCAAGAGTCAAGAAAGAACTTAGAAATGTGTGTGCCTGGAAATACACAAGTCAGAATTAGTCCAGATATAATTACAGGGGCATATAATAATCAGTCTTTCTGTGATTTGCCAGGATGCTTTCAAACAACATTATCTTCACCTGGACAATTGCTTCCATCCCCTTATATCGAGAATAGTTGTATAGCTTGAGATCCTGATTTTGAGACTACTTAAATTTTTGACTCCTGAAGTAGCACACAAGGCTGTATCTCATTTACAGTCATTCAGCTATGTTATACTTGTTTAGAGATAAATAAAGCCAGAACTATTTGTATCCGCAAGTTTTAGTATTTCAGTATTTATTAAATGGATTTGTCACCAAGATTTGCAGTGTGTTTACTTTGTCTTCTCATTTGAGGGCTTTGTAATGGTCATCTAAACCCTGCACACTTCGTAAGAGAGCAGGAACAAGGCTCAAACTAGGTAACTAAGCCAGTGCTGCTTTTGAAAGCATTAATGGTCTCAAATGAGAATTTCACTGCTGTGTACATATGCAGTTATCTGGATGATCTCATGGTGTATCATCCATGTGTGGGGCTGGTAACTCCTCATGACCAAAGGAAACAAAAACTCTTTTCAGGCATAAAGGCAGTCAAAGAAAACCTAGTGCTTTCCCTCCGAGCTTGTGTGTGAATTGTGGTAATGTCTCTTTCTGTGTCAGCTCAAGGAATCATTTTACAGCGGTTTAATTTTTAATGGAAAGAAAAAGTATTCAGTGGGAGAGCAGCTGTCTCCTTCTCTCTGGTTCTCTCCCTTTCTCTCTGCATTTTGAGGTAAAAAGAAGGAAAGCCAGAAATATCACACTGAGAAAAAACAAACTTTCACTTTTTAATGTGTCCTAAGAGGCAGCTGCTGCACTGTCTCCTGCTTTGTGATAGAGAAACAGGAAAGAAGAGGAGCACAAGGAATACGAAATGCCAATACCACAAATAAATGGACTACAAAATGTTGTAACTCAGCCTTTGCAAGACTGGCATTTTTTTGTTAGGCTAATGAATGAAAATATTTAAAGGCAAGATTTTTCCAAATATTTCCTACGTTACGAAGCCTGCCTGCATAAATAGAAGGTTGATCCATGATTTTGTATGTTAATTAGTTTATAGTTCATTTAATTTTGGATCAGCAAAATAGATTTATCGCTATTAGTACAATGACATTATGGTGACGACAGTGAATGCAGTTCCTATCATGAATACTAATGGTTGTCCAGATGGCTAAATCAGGGCAAAAAGAACTAATTCAGCTTCCTTGAACTGCTCAGCATCTTCTGACAATGCAAGTGCAGTTGGCCTTATTAGCATTTTTGCAGAATGTAATTTCTGAGGGACAGTGCTGACTTTTTCCTTTGGGTAGAGGTGGGGAAGGAGGTTGGAGGAAAAAGCGTAAAGACAGGTCTCAACTTTGAAAAGGGGAATGCCAGGGAAACAACATTGGATGAGGTGGCTGCAGATGCAGAAGTACCCAGGGTTGCACCATTCGTACAGCAAGACGTGTGCCAAACAGGAAAGGAACCAGAGGGGCAAAGAGTAAAACAGAATGTTGAAAGAGCACAGTTTGCAAAGTGCGTAAGTAGAAGAGGAATCCTCCAGGCTTTGGAAACACAGCCATGGAGAATGTTAAAAACCAAGAGCCTAAGTTTTTGTGAGATCATTCATGGTTTACTTGCGCACAAGATGCTGGTGAGATTCCTGCCCTTGGCTACTACTTCCCTGTTGAGAGGCTCCTCACTGAGTCTGATGAAATTACAAGAGGGTCCTGAAACAGGTTGGTTTGAAGTGCGGCAAGTCCCTCTGTCCGACTGGTACATCCAAATATTGTGAAGGATCTTGAACATGAGCTAACTTCGCTGCTAGCAAAAATAATCATGTCTCTGTTCTAATTCTTGAAGGGCAGCACTATTTTCCTGCAATACATTTAGAAAAGGTTCTAAGAACATCCAAGAAATGTGCAAATAAAGTTTACATCTACACCTTGCAACTGGTTAAAAAAATTGAACATGGAATCACAAAACAACTGTAAACTAGTCTGAAAAGACCTAGGTAAGATGTTTCTTCCAGAGAGATACCGTGACTCACTAGTCTCTCAAAAGTCTATGCATTTGTCATTAAAAGTGATGGCTAGAAAAAAATAGCTGAAATGGTGTATTTAGTTCTGAAAAAGTCAACAAGTTCCAATGCAAACAGGCCTCCCTTGGGATTTCCTGACAGAAAAACCTGCGTGTGTGCATTGCTGTAGTGGGGATATATCCTCTGCATGAATGATTTGGCATTTGTGGAAACCCCAGAAAATTATAACAATTCATATTTTACTGTGTTTGGATGGCTTAGCAGTGCAGAGAGAACTGGCTGGGGATCAGTCTGCAAAAGGGAAGACTAAGTAGTCAATCTGCATTATAAAAATGGGAACACGGGGGTTGCCTTTATGTCCCACTATATGTTTTTAATTATTATTTTTTATTTTAAAATACTTACTGTTGTTTAAAATAGTAACTGTTGTGAGATAGCAACATTTACGTTACATACCATTATTTGCGTTACTTAGGGCTGTAGAAGGCTTGAGAATTTCAAGTCCCATAGATCTCAGTTTGCTGGGCTGGTCCAATAAGCAACTTCTAGGACACGTGTAATCCCTTGCCTTTTTCTGATGTGATCAGCCACTTCCTGGAAAAACTTCATGTGGTCACTTTGTCCTTCCAGCTGCCACCTACCCTGTGGGAGAAGGAAGAGCTGTAACTCAAGAAACTGCTCAGTGGAGTTATCATGAAGTTGACAGCTTAGCCACAGCTTAGGGAAGATTAGACCACCTGAGATTTCATGACAGATAACATTCATTTTCAGAACATTTCAGTGTGTCCAGGAATTTAAATCCAATCTGTTAATGCACCTTGTGTAGTCCAACAAGGCAAGTTCTGTTTTTCTGTGAAAATCTGGTTTTTAAATAATGAGATTATACTAGGATGGAGTTTACTAGATTAATTTTCAATGCTGTTTTAATCAGCTGAGTCTGTGAGTTGTTTTGCTTCCCTCAGTTGTCAGATGTACGTTCTTTGTAAGACGTCAAAGGGGTTCTTTTAAAAATCCTGGGCCAACAGAAGTAAAGCAAATGTTCCGTTTCCAACCTCCTAGCATCCCAATACTGAAATCTCTTACTTCAAAAGTGCTATCCTGAAATAATCTTCAGTAGCTTCCAGTAGCTACAGAAAGTTCAGCTTCTGATACTTCAACTCGAGCTTCAGTCAGAGGCTCGGTTGTTGTTGCCCTGGTACAGAATGATAGCCCATGTTCCGAAAATGTATTGATGAGATTTCCTGGGAGTTTTGTTTAACCAGCAACATTAGAAACCTTCACTGTTGCTGCTAAATGTCATGAAGGGAGCATCTTATTTTATCAATGTCTTTCTGCAACAGTATTGGCTATTCAGTTTGTACAACAAAAACCTGAGACTGGGAATAATTCTTTATTTTGCCCCTCATATACACATCAAGTCATGGAATACACTATTGCTGGGGTTGGATTACTCTCGATTATTATGAAAGTCACAGTGACGGTAGTTCTGGAAGGCTTCTTTGACAAAGAGGACAGGCTTAGGAGGTAGGAATGGACAGTAGGTACATTCCCTGCAGATGTAAGTTAGCACAGCTTCATTGACTGAACGAAATTGTTATGATTTATAGATTTTTCTCAATTACTGCATATAATCTGATGTGGGGAGATGGCAGGATCTCCTTCTTTCCTGCTGGGCTAGTGTATTCAAATTAATACAAAGCTTGAACTTCTTGCTGTTGATGAGTTCAATTTGCATACATCAAACAAAATTAAATGGCAACAAAATGTATTTTGTGCAAAAATAACATTGCTGTTAGTAAATTGTAGTCCTCTGATGAAGTAGTGGGCCTCCTGAGCTGGACTTCCACTGCACTTTGTTGTAGCTCTGTTGATGTCAATGCTGCCAGAGCATTTTTTGCAAGTACCGTGTCTGGTCCAGATGCATGACGGCATCACAACAGATCTTGCAGGAATAGCAGCAGTGCAGCACAACAGATCCACATGTAGCAAAATCACCGAACAAGTTCACGTTGTTCCTCGCGGGCTGAATTTTTTAGCTTCTTGGCTATTCTAGTATTCATCTCTTCGTGAAAAAATAGCTTCAGAGCATACTACCCTGTCTTTTGATTACCACATGTCTTTTAGGAATTGGTACATTTCAGACTGAGAACTGAAGACTCTCTGAAACCTTGGAGATTTAAACGGATTGCGATCTTGAATTATAATTTCATGGATAATAGTTCAAAAACTGACGAAAAACCTTTTTATTTACTAGAAACCAGCTTTTGAAACTCATCACCAGTTACCACAGAGGCTAAGAGGTCTGCACTTTTCAGAGAAGGGTGTTTTTCAGGTATTTGGATTTCTTACAATAGGCAGGAATCACCCCAAGCTTGGGTTTCATGGAGAACCCAGACACTTGTGTTTCGGGGCTGAACCCAGCTTTCACTCTTGGCACACTTAGAAAACTGTGTGTGAATTATCCCAGTGCTGTTTGTCACAGTTTTCCCATCAAAGCATAGAGCATCAGGGCACCACTGGAGACTGCTCTGCATTTGTATGACCTTTAATCAGCTGCACCTTCATTATTTGACATGTTTTGTAAAGAAATAATGTATTTATGTTGTGTAACTGACTCACACATTTAATGTATTGTGTGATTTTAGGCATTTTATTATCAGATTATGCATAATTCCATGAATGCAATTCTACAAGTGGTAATGCATGTAAAACCGGGTGAAATAATGAACAGTATAAAAGGAGAGGACGTGAGATCAGAGAAGAAATGTAGAACAAGGGGCCGAAGAACCAGTTCAAACTATATACTTGGGATTTTTTTTTTTTATTACTGTTATTATCATTTAGTTTTTGTATTCAAGGGTTAATAAACCACAGTAACTTGTTCATTACCTTTTCCCAACATTCCTGCAGACCTCCTAGACCTGCAAACGCCTGGAAAATATTAATTTAGGCAGCTAAAAAACAGCCTTGTAATTTTTCCATTGGATCCTTCAGAAGGCATACCCTGTGGCTCAACCTTTTTTCTGAAGGTCAAGAGAGTTTTATTCATCTGACATAAGTAGCTGGAGTGTGGCATTTATAACTTGAGTAATGTTATGGATGATAACACTGTTAGACATTTTTACAGCTTCAGCAGGAGTTCAGCCAGCAGGACTATCAGCCTGATAAATGCTTTCATCTTAAAGGTTGTATTGCTACAATAACCCCGAAACTTAAAGCTGCTCTTTGAAACCTGTAGCCTGGCTAAAGAGACGAAGAGTGCCCTCTGACATTTCTGGGTTGCTAAAGAGCTCTCTCAGGTTCCAGTGCAAAAATTAAGATGCCTACATGCAGCTGTTCTGATCTGAATTTGTAATTTTAAATTAATTGGGGGCAGTGCTCCTCAGAAGAATTAGCTTTAGATTGAGCTGGGACTGAACTCTGGGTAATGAGTCCCAGCATTTTTTTCCTACCCCGACTGCAAAGTGTTTCTACAGGATTTTAGCAGGCAGAACTCTTATACTGCTGTTTTCAGGAACAACAGAGTGTTTCACCTCCTCTGTCTGGGTATTTTGCAGTTATAAAACTCCTAGGAGACTGGTAAAAAACTAATTTATAGGGTAGGTGGACAGTGGTGTGAGAAGCTAGCAATGACAACTGGTAGGATTTTGGCTTTGTAGAAGAAGTTTATTTTATAGAGATCTGAAAGAGTGGTTATGTTCTGACAGTAGATAGTGAAAATGGCTGTGCACTGATTATGCATGTAAAAACAATTGAAATAGTGAACAGTGTGGATGGAGATGGGCTGATGCAAGTGGAAGAAGAGTAGAATAAAGGACCAAAAGGAAAGGGAGTGTGAGATGAACAAAGGTCAAGTTCTTGCTTTTATGTCTAAGAATGGTAATCTGAGGCTTGCAGCAAACTTTAGCCACTGTTTTAATGCAGCAGCTGTTTAACACAAAAATATTTGTAACATGTAATAATTCTAGTTAAGACGGCCAGATACTGGTTTTTAATTGCTTCTGATAATGTGAAACAACTCCATTGATTTTCTTACGATGTTAATGACTTGACTTGAGTTCCTCCGCTGAACTGCTATTATAGTTTACAGTCTTCTGTGTTTCCTGATCATTACCTTGACCATAGAAAAAACTGTAGCTCTTGTTTTCTTGACTGAGACTGTTGAAGCCATGCTTGCTTTCTGAAACCTTCAAAAGTGCAGCCATGACAATTGCTTCCTAGGTGAGTACTGTTGTACAAGTCTGATATGATACGCAGCATGAACGCTGCAAGTCTGGCACGACATCTCAGAAGGAAGACAGAAAGGAAGACCTCTGAGAGCAGAGGTCAGCAAGGGTGGTTGGGGGCTTTGAAGAACATCTGTTCAGGGAGGTCCTAGGTAGGCTACGGTTCTTCAACTTGGAAAAGAAATGACTAAGAGATTAGATATTGGAGGTCTATCAAATTGTGACCAATGTTGAGAATGTAAGTAGGGAGCAATTATTCTATATTTCTTTTAGGTATAAGAGGTAAAGGTTACCAAGCGACATTATCAATTGTCAAAGAAGAGGCAGTATTTTTTGCTGGAAGCTACATGAGTGTGGAGGGGAGATGCCTGTTTAGTGCATCCTGTTCTCTTACTCTTCTCCAAACACTTGACGACTGTTAGAGATTAAGATACAAGGCTAGATGAATTTTTGATCTGGACATGTAATTATTAGAATCTTAAATTTACACGCACCGATAGTAGGTGGCAGACTGAAGGGCAAGTATAAAATTTGCCCTTCCTTTTAGCTTCATTTTTAATGCTGGTTTGTTTTCAAGTTGAGCAGTGCCTTTAAACTTACTTTAAAACATTTTTGCCTCAGATGGAATTACATGATAGCAGCAGCAGCCTTGGCTAATGCATTTATCGTTTTCTGGATTTATTAATCCTTATTTCCTGATGTTTTTCTAAAATTCATCAAATATGCAGAATCTTAACTTGCTTAAAGCCTCAGGACAGAAGTCAGTGTGACTTCAGTCAGCATGCATTGGCTTCAGAGTAGTTTAGGGACAAGAAAAAAATATGCATTATCCATTTTGTGTTTGAAATGGTGGGTAGAACCTTTTCTTCACCTCTTCTGGATGTGTATCATATTGTCTTCTCTTGGGCTATAATAGTGTACTTCCAGTTGACTGATCATACTGCTTTTTGCCTCTGTTTTTGGAAGACATTCTCCCACCTTCTCTCAGCTCATCAACTGAATAACCTGTCCTCCTCTATTCAGCTTTCTGTTTCTCACAACCTCTTTGAAGTCTCTGCTAAGAGCTTATTTTTGTCAGCTGTGCCTTGTGATACTGTTGTGACTGATGCATACCTCGGTTTCTGCCACCAGTTTTAGAAGTTTAGAATCTAAGAATACTGAATCTGTGGTAGCCCTTCTGCCAGCTTCCTTTGGTGGTAGTAATGGCCAAGCTCAAGTAAAGTGTAATGTAAATATTAAAGTGAACAAAATGCATGGCACCGTGAAACGTTACTGGCACACAGATTTTAGGAAATAACTTCTAGACCCTGGTGCTTTGACTTCATTCTTTATATACATTTTTGGGTGTGGTGTCCTATTGTGGCACCATTTCACATCCCTGACTGCTTTGCTTTCAATTAATTTCCAGCATAGCTATGTAATTATGAGACACGTTTGAAGGAGGGTCCAGTGGCTGACGTTTAGTGGGACTGAGGGCCATTCTGTTATTTTCAGGTACTGTTTGGCACTGCTGATGGACAGGTTATCGTCATGGACTGCCATGGCCGAATGCTGGCCCACGTGCTCCTTCACGAGTCAGATGGCATCCTCAGCATGTCCTGGAACTACCCCAGCTTCCTGGTGGAGGACAGCAGTGAGAGCGACACGGACTCTGATGACTATTCCCCACCGCAAGGTAGTGTGGTGTGCATGTCCTTCCGCTGCAGGTTTGTGAGCACTCGTGAAGATACTTCAGACACCAGGGAGTGATCATGCTGTACTGAAACAGTGGGATGGCCATGTTTTCAGGCTGGTGGAGGCTAGTGGAGGCCAAAAGATGGTTCCTGTGGAGGTAGTGTGGGGGGTGGTGCAGAGGACTGATATGGGAGAGTGGATCTGTCCCCAGCTCTGCCACCAGCCTCTCTGCATGGCTTGCTACAGATCATACCTCGTCTGTGCTGCTCTACCTTTGTTTGCACAAATGAGATAACAGCATAAAGCTCAAAGTTTTTAGTGAGGTTGAGTGAAAAACACTAGATAGAGGCATATCAGGTTTCAATGAGAAGCAGATGTGAGGTATTGCAATGGGCCACACCTATGGAGGTAATCAGAGGGCAGTCATGAAAGTTAATCCATTATTATATAGATTCGTGTGAAAAGACACTAGTACTAGACATGGCGGGAAGTACTACGTCTTTAATTTTAAAGAAATCCTATGAAGCAGAGATAGTGCTTATCATTATAGTCCCATCCTTGATAGTCCTGACATAGAAGTCAATAAATTCCATAGAAGGACTGGAAATGAAAATATTTCTTGCAATTACTCAGGGTAGAAGAAGGGTGACTGGAGCTGTCTAGAGTTACTAATTCCCATGCTTTTGAGCACATTGCCAGTTTAAGGGTCAAGAAGAAATGCTCCCCTCCCCTTAAGTATAGATATAACTCATTGGGTGAAATGTTTTGGTTTTAAACTCTTGGGGAATCATCAATAGCAAAGACCTAGGAGGCCTAATTATCCATTCATAGTCTGAGATAGGATGCGGTCACTGCTCCTTTCACCCCCATCTTGCTTAGTCAAGCAGTGCTAATACTTCTTTTTGTTAATGCTGTTGATTATCAGATCTAGGTAAGCTGTTTGTGTGTTTCAGTGTATCAAGTTTGTACTAAATTAAGGACTAAAATAACAGTGATTGTATGATGAAAAATTTAAATACATAATAGCTAGAAATAATTCTGAATCTACGTCTCAGATCTGAACCACTGAATTGAGGACTCTTACAGTTTTAGATCTAATTTGGACCCAGTCAAAAAATCTACCTTTTCCAGAATCATGTGTGTATATGTCAATGTAATAAGCATATGTATTTAAAAAATAATAGAAGATAATGTGATCATTGTGTGGTAAAATGTCAGCATCTTTTAAACAGAATTTTGTTTTGGCTTTCTTGCCTTGCTTTTGGTACTAGGTGAGATTTCTTGCCTTAGAAAGAAAGAAGTTTTTCATTGCTTTTTTAAATTACTGAGGTTCCAGTTGGAGGGTGGTAAAGATGCAGAGTACACAGATGAGAACTTAAATGATCCAAATGCGCTAGCTTTTTCTGAGTCAGTCGGGGGTGGGTGGACTCATTACAAGCCTACAAGCCTGTTTTAATGATTACCCAAACATGAAGTGTTTTCTTAAGAGCAGATGCAGAATAAACCTCTCAAAGGTGACAAACCTTTGACTCACACAGTTGTGTAGGAAGGACTGGAAGTTTGATGGGTTTTTCGTATCAAATTATATACACAGAGAGGCTAATTAGTAGACATCTTTCTCCAAAGTGCTTTTTGATCAGCTTTTTCACAAGTTCAGGAAGCAATGCTACTCATAACTGGCTTTGCAATTTTGGTTGACTGAAAACGTGCTGATTGGGCCTTGAGAGGCACTTTATCGGGGCCAGCGGCATCTCCTGTCAGACCTTGTAAACAATAAGAGTTAAACAGTGAGTGCTGCAGATGATGATATTGGTCATTAAGTAATTGAACAAGGGAGCTTCAGTGAATACTGAAAAACAAGCCCAGAGGAGCAGAGACTTTGCTGAAATCGTTTTCAAAGCTAAATGTCCGTTTGGGCTCATCTCTACCTTTTAGTGCATTGGATCCTGTTATCCAGGATGGCAGGTAACTTTTCATGCTGCTGCCTAGCTTTTAACATTTAGAATACAGTAATTTGTGAAAAGTCAGTATGTTCTCTTAGAAGTGCTTGTAATGTCCCTATGTGACTTGAGGAGGAGTCCCCAGCACCTGCCCAAGCATAACATGTATCTGACAAATATCTTTTAAAGTGATTATATTTTTTATTACACTGGTTTTCAGCTTGGGTCTCAAGGAAGCCTTCCAAAGCATTGGTTTTCAATTTGTGGACACTTTGGGGAGTAGACAATGGAGAATGATTGAAAACCACCACTGTATAACATAGTAGTATTTGCATAAATCACTTCGGATATACTGCAGTAGAAATTCACAGAACAAAAACATTGGGGTTGCACAAAAGCAGACAAACTAACTGGCTAAAGCTGCTATGCTTTTGCCCATAGACATTGCAGAAATAAGCAGGTAGAGTTTGAAGCCTGGAACCACTCCTGATGGTGGTAGACTGAAGTACAGTGTATTTCAGCCTGGATGTAATTACTTCTGGTCTTTTGCCCTTTGCTCACTTGAGACCCTTGTTTTTGCAGATGGACCAACTGCGTATCCAGTCCCGGTGCAGAACACCAAGCCACTACTTACTGTCAGCTTCACGTCAGGAGACATCAGTTTAATGAACAATTATGATGACTTGTCTCCTACTATCGTCCGCTCAGGGTTGAAAGGTACAAAAGGAAGCCATTTCACCCCCTTCCAGTGCTCTGTTTTTCTTGTATTTTAATGATGTGTATATAGGTTGTGGTTTTGCAGTTGTTTCTCCTAACGCAGAAGCACTCGGCCGCTGTTATTGCCATTTCCAGCAGTGACACCTGCTGGGGGAAGAGCAGTGCTTGGCTGATAGAGTTTTTGTGTTTGAAAAAATGTTTCCATTTTTGAGATCATGTTGTTGTGGCAGTTTAGTAAAGCAAATTGATCTGTTTGCTGTTTTCCAGCTGAATGTGCTAGTATGTTTATGCTTCTTTGTGTGAATGCCCCTGCTACATAACACTTCCTTTGCATCTTTAATTCACAAGGTCTCCTCCCATGCTTTTGGTAACCAGGTATGAATCACAGCGCTGCTTTGACTGCCACAAATTTTGAAGACTTGCGAGAGTTATTAGTTATCAAGAGGCAAGTTATTCTGAGAGAAGAAAAACTCCACTGATTAATTACTATACATCTTGCTAAGTGATGTGCATGAATGTTTGTAAGATCAGTATTCCATGTAAATTCTTTAATTCACATTGAAATTTTTACTGTTCTTACCTATCAAAAAGTCCCTTACTTTGCCAGCAGTCTCAGTACAATTTACGGTGCTTTGCCTGGAGAGTTTTAATTCACTACGGCACATAAGCACATACTTAAGTATAGGTTCCATTGATTCTTTTTCATCTCTGCAAGTAAATTAGTTTTGTATTAGAGGAAAAAAAAATTAAGCTGTTGGAGCAAACTCTTAGCTGTTCCATAATAGTGGGATATTTTTGGTGAAAAGTTGTCCTAACAACAGCTCAATGATTTTTGGGAGATCCAGTATGTAGGGTAGTCTTAGGAGGTCAAAAAATCACCTTTGAGGTTTCTTTTCCACTCCTGCTTCCATCTGTGCCAACACAAGAAGCACATGGCTCGCAAAATGTATCATGCTGGGGAAACCCTATGATCCAGGAAGCTTCTTCAGCTAAAATGAAGCCTAAAGTCTGGGAAAATGGAACCAATTAAGAGAGGCTCTTGTGATATCCACCAAGGAGTGTGCCCAGCATCTCTACAGAATTATGGTAAATAAGATAGGAAGTAGTCTTGAGTTGTCATCTAGTCTAGCTTTTGGCTGGAAACAGTAGGAGAAACAAACTCCTACTCTTATTCTCTATTTAGAGTTGCAGGGCAACTATCTTGCTGAGGATGTCTGTCCTGGTTCTCTTTGCCCACTGACTTTCACGAATGGGAAGAAGATCTCTTAATTACTTTACCCTGCTTTAGCAAAATATTAATGTACAAGCTACAACAGAAGTACTTTTTATGAATTGTAAACTGGACTACATTGTTGACATCAGTAGAAGAAGAATGTGCAACATCTTTCTGCGCTGGGAGTGTGTATGAGAGAGAGAGAAAGGTGGTTGGGATATCACTGGTTTTTTGAAGCTACCCATTGTACAGTAGAAAGTATTTTACATATTGCTGACATACAGATGTAAACATTTTCTGTGCCTTCTTATCAAATTGTTTTTTGAGTGACTGTAATTTTACTGGTTGTTATCACATGCAAGAATGTGCAAAACCACCCAGCTTAGGGTCTCTATCCTCTCCATCCGCTTGGTATTCTGCTGAGAGTGGATGGTCTTCAGTCTTGTGAGAGAGTTTTAATTCATGTGTTTCTGTTTGAAATCTGTAAGTATTGCTTTGTGGTCTCTGCAGCAAATGCCCTTGTCTTTATGGGCTGCTGTAGGCTACTCAATGTATTTTTAAAGCAGGCAACTATAAAACTATTTCAAGCATTACCAATATATTTCTGCTGTTCTACTAGGTTTGCATAGCTGTCATTTTACTGGGAGTGTTCATATTAAATTGATGCAGAAAAACATTTGCTGTTGGATGAGAACTGGATTACCCAAATACAAGTTCTTCTTTTCATCCAGCTTGAACGCTCCTGGAAATTTTTTCAATTCTCATGGAGGTCCTGAACTGTTCTGTTGTATAGTTTCCTTTTTTATGCTTTTTAACTCAGTAATTCTCAGTGCACTGCTACCTGCAGAACTGCTGAACTACATCTACTAGTTGTACTAGTTGGCTACAACTCCTACCTGCAGAGCTATAGCGTATTTAGAGTGCTCTCTGTTCAAGGTTTGCTGGTACACATGCCTGTAGTGGCTGACAAGTAGTTTTGGGGAATGGCTCTGATCCACTGATTCACTTGCAGACCTTTACTCTAGATGAAACCTCCATCTGGTTTCTAATCTCTGTGCTTGTGCTGATACCGCATTATCAGTTGAGCTGTTTTACATCAAGGTTCGATACTCGCTGAGGACCCTGTTGGCAGGCTGACCATGCTGTACAGCCACGCTCTTCCTGGGGGATGCTGCAGCCCATGCCCAGCCCTTCGCTGCCTTTGCAGCAGCCTAAGTCTAGCAGTTTTGAGAGAAAGAGAGAAAACTGCTGGACACAGTAAGCACTCCTCTTCCTCTTGATATGGGGATCGACTGAAAGTTTTACCTGAAGGCATGTATCCAAAGGAGACTCTTTTTTCACTTTGGTAGTTGTGTAGTTCATCCAGTTACCAAAAGTGGAGTTGGTCAGCTTGCCTCATTGATTTGTAACCTGCCTATTGTTACACTCTCTGAGAAAGATGAATTAAATCCCACTGTAGATTACTTATAGAGAGCTGAGGGCTAAGAGAAAAAAAGAGACACACAGTGCCTAGCTGTGGAGAAATTATCTTGAGGAACATGCGTCTTGCCTCTAATATGTACAGAAGCATAATTCCCATGAGAAATAGCAGAAAGTTGAAATAATACAAAACCATTTTAAATTGCACATAAAAGTCCCTGAAAATGACAAGTTGACAACTTGAAACAATTTTGAGATCCTTCCTGCCAACTCTCATTTCGCTCCTGCTTCTTCATTTGAAGACAGCTTCTCGCCCACAAGTGTCTTCAAAAGGTTCTTGACAGATTGAGCATCCCAGAGCACAAAAGTTTTGTCTTTACCTTCACTTTGTCTCAGCACAAAATAGCTGCCTTTCACCACTGGTTTAAGAGTGAAAAGGTTTGAAGGCTAGCTCAGTATTCCTTGCACATGCGTATCTGCCTGCAAAACACAAGCAGAAACAGAAAATACTGGTTTAGTGCTCTTGTAGTGTGACAAAGAGCTGGAGGATATAAGCATTTGAAATTAGCATCCCCAAATTAAGCTGTGGGCATTCGTCATCGTGAGGTGCCTGTAGGAGAAGTAACTGATATGTATATTCATATTCATGTACATGAAAGACTAAGCACTCCCTGTGTGCTTCTGGCAACTTCCCGCTAGACAGATGAGTAGGTTTTCACAAGTCATGTGTCAAAAGAAAACCTATGACATGGAGGCCATCTGTATTTATGGACAAAAATACAAACGTCTTTCTAGTTTGGTTTTATACTAAAATATAATTCTAGTCTGAGTGACACTAAAAGTTATGTTCACAGCCAGTGAGAACATGAGGCATTGCCAAATACATTGCTTTTTTGCACTGTAGGCCTTTCCAGACAAATACACTTTACTGCTCTCTCAGTCAGATTATTTCTGTGTATCAACTTCATTCCAGTTATTTACCCCAAAGATGTGCATAAGATCTTCCACATCAGTTTTAACATCTCTAATAAATTCTTGTACTTAGTTACTTAGGAGCAACCGCTGATTACATTCTAGACTCACCATGAAGAGAGAAAAATTAATGGTTTTTACACGTTTTTTGCAGTTTACAAAATAAAAAGCAAGTGTCATTCTTGGAAGCGCATATGCAGCATATTTGCTGCTATTTTGGTGAAAGGATTTAGGTTTCGAAGTACTTAAGTAACCTTTGAGAGCGTGCTTTAGCTGTTCAAGTAACTTTGCAGTAGCTGGAAATGCTGTTCCTATTGATTTTAATCAGTGATTACTGCAGACTGTCTTTGCAATTTCAGATGTGGTGGTACAGTGGTGTACACAAGGAGACCTGCTTGCAGTAGCAGGCATGGAGAAGCAAAGCCAGCTAGCAGACCTTGGCAACGGTTCCCTGTTGAAAAGCGCACTTGTCAAGTTCTACAATGTGCGTGGGGAGCATATCTACACTCTGGAGACACCTGTGCAGGTAGGAGGTATTTTCTGAGTAAGTTCTCAGTGCTTTGTTGGCATGCTTTTCCCACATCAGCTCTTTGGTATAGACCTGTAATGTGAAAAGGTTTACAGAATGTCCTGAACACATTCTAGAATACGATAAAAGTGCACTATAAATAATTATTGTTTGCCTTAAGGTAGACATCCAAGAGTGCATCTGATGCTAAGGTCCACTGTGCTAGATATAATGAGCAACAGTCTGTTTCCCAAAACCATTGGGCCATGAACAGCCAAGACAGAAAAAGGAAATTCTGTTGTTTTATGAATAAGTGACCCAGGGGAAAAAAATTGATAACTTGCTTGATATTGTAGCAGAGCCAAGAACTGGACAAAAATATTCCAAGTCCAGTGATATAGACACAAGATTGTTCTCTCTTTGTTATTGCTGTAATTTTCTAATGTACAGTCAATGCATCTGATGCAAGATTTTAGTTTTTATGGCATCAGACAGAGAAGGATGAATCAGAAAGTTTTGTTTCTGTTCCCACCTTCTGTACAGACTTTCACCGTAACCTCGGTCATGTTACTTGACAAGTAAATGTCATCACATGGTCTGTGCACTGCTGAGGGGCACAACAAGCTTCATAGGTCTTTGCTGATATTTCAGGACCCAGCTGAATGTCACTGTACAGTTTTATTTTATTTTCTGCAGAACAGGGCTGACTCCGTTCTGATTTCTGACTGTTACTAGTGAAACTGAATTTATAATAGCTTTGAAATCTAAAAGTGAAGAAAAATGCTGTAGATATATTTACTTAACTATGAATAGTGATGATACTATTTATTATCATTTCTTTTTCAGTACCCTCATCTGGGATGGATACAAAAGGGTGACATAGTAAACCAGCTGCTAAGCTTTTGTGTTTGCTTATATTTAGAATTAACCTGTGCTTATTAACATTAGCACCCTAATTTAGATAGAATTCTTTAGTTCTGTAATGTACAAAATAATGTTCTCTAAAGCCAACCTAAATATGTACAGTGGTGTCTAATGCTGATTTAGGTATCTAAAGGACTTACCCATACACACAGCTTTGTTGTCTTAAATGTGGCCCTTTCAGCAAAGCAGCACGGCCCTTTCCTCTCTGGATCAATTCTGGAGAAAACATATTTATACCGGTGTTGCTTGTTCCCAGACCAGGCAAAAACCAAACCTCATTCTGTTACTTCAGTATTGGAACATCGTATGTCCATGTTAGCTGTTGAACCAGTGTAGCACTCTGGTCTCAAGTTGTGAAATCGAGCTGTGGTTGGAGCAGCAGAACCGATCAGGTCAGGCTGCTGTAAGGTGTGCGTGTGTGCAGGCTCTGCTCTTAACTGCTCTCTCCCTCACTGTTCCCAGTCACCTCAAATGCCTTCATTTCCTCTAGCTCTCCCTATATCCCATCAACAACTTCTCATATTTTCAGCTCTGCTTTCTCCTTTACTTAATCAGCTGGGAGAAAGCCCATATTGTCGCTGACGTGAGGGCTAATTATTCTGCCATTGTATGAGTGCTTACAGGACAACTGACAGGTCGTACAGAGCAGGTAACTGCCAAGTTCATGCTGCCGTGTTTCTCATAGTGAAAATATTAACGTGAGCCTCTCTGCTCTTTCCAACTGCTAGTTTTCATTGAAATTGCAGCGTTTTAACATCACGCAGATTTCTTCTCCTGTTCTCAACTTCAGCTGAAAAGCCAACAGCTTCAGAAGTTGGAAGCCAGGTTGGAAGTGAAGGGTGGTGGGGGTGGCAACCACCAGTTAATAACACAAACATGGAGTCTCATTTCCTTAGGAAACCAGGGTAAAAATAACAAACAGATTTATTTATGTTTATTATAAGACTGTGTGCATAGACCTACCTAAAATTAGAGCCGCTCCTCTTCTCTCAGTAGTCAGTGTTGATTTTCTTTAGTGCATTTAAATTCCTATTTATGCAGCTGCAGGAGGAAGTGAGGGGTCTTTCAGAAGGACACCTGTATCTGCTTATGTGGACTTTATGCTTCTGTGCATTTGAATGCTGGTCTAACAGTATTACCAGCTAAGTGACAGGTATGCTAGAACATTGCTAAGTGTTTGATTTACTAACAAAACCAGATAGAAACTGCTGTTGCAAAAACATTGCTAGTAACTTTTGTTATTCAGTGCCTCTGCTCCAAAGATGTATATGCAAAGGTAACAGAGTGAGTCAGTGGTCCCAGTAATGTGTCTGATGACAAATTAATCACAGTAAATTTGTTAGTTTCTTTACCATGACAGTCAGCCTTCTAATGGGATTTTATAAAATTCATCACTGATTATTGAAGAAAAAATTTGGAGAAAAGAAAATAATTTCCTCATCTTGAACTCTTCTGCTAAAACTGTTTCTTCTGAAGCAAGCAAATGTGTGACTGGAAAAGCACATTTATTCTAAATGAGCATTGTTCCAAATATAAAGGTCAAAAAAAGGAAAGCAACAATGAACATAGAAAATGGTGGATTATAGGTGCAAAAATGATTTTTCATGTGGTCCTCTGTTCCAATTCTTTGATAAAGCAGACGTCTGAAAATTTTATCAGTAAGATATGCTGAACTGTCTTTGTTTCTGCTGTTTGTCTCTCCTGAGTGTCTTTGGTAGGATATTCAGGAAATGAGATTTTATTGTTTATAACAAAATTCAGTCTAAAACTGACGCAGGATTTATATGCAACTTGGCTGGAACATTACCTAACATGGAGTCACTGCAAACCTCAAGGTAGAATAGATTTGGGTACTGCAGGTTACTCAGCTTGATGATGTCTGTTGTCATGGAGCCCTTCAAGGTGTTTTATATGCTGCTTCTCCTCCAGCTTTAGTATAGTTTTGGCATCCTCTGTCTCATTTGATTAACTCATTTAAGCTCTTAGCTTCAGTGTAGGACTTTATGGTTCATAAACCTAGTTTGCTGACTGTAAAACCCTGGACAGGGAAATCACACCTGTTTAGAAATACTGAAATGAGTGCAGTAGCTTTGCATGAAAAATAACATTCATAAACAGCAGTAGAGCTAGTGTAAAGTAGCAGTATCTTGCTCCTTGCTCTGGGGCTTCAGGCTGCCACCCTGACATGCTCCAAGAATATATTTGCAGAATACAGTAGAAAGAGCTGAAAAAGCATTGGTAAGGGTTTGGCAGATGTTGAAGTTCTGCTACACAGAATCAAACTGTTTCGAACCTCGAAAGAATGATGAAAAAATTTCAGAAGGGGCTTCAGAAAGTCACAGCAGATCTTCCTCTCGTTGGAAGCAATTATATGAAAACCAAGTCCATACTGTGACTCCAAAGACTTGATTTTATAAATGAAGAGCATCGTATTTGTTTTATAAATCAACAGCATATCTTAAAGGCTGTTGATCAGTTGATAACTATTCAAAAATATACTATCAGTTCCTGTAAAACTTAGATCTTACTACACTTGCCCTTGTGTACATGAACACCAATGTGATGAATCAAAAATAGCCCAGTTCTTTTAGCTGGCAGTTTTTTCATGGTCCTGCTTTTCCAACATTTAAAAATGTGATTAGAACAGCAGGCTGCCCTGGCGCGCATAATTTTTTATTGGAAGAATGTTAATTTCTTACATTATCTGTTAAATCCTCATAACCCTTCCCTGGCATCAAGCAGGGATGATAATAATCAATTTACTCAAGACTGTTTTACGGTTTTAGAATCATAGAATAGTTTGTGCTGGAAGAGACCTTTAAAGGTCATCTAGTCCAGGCTCCCTGCAGCGAGCAGGGACATCTTTAACTAGATCAGGTTTCTCAGAGCCCCGTCCAACCTGGCCTTGAATGTTTCCGGGCGGGGCATCTACCACCTCTCTGGGCAACCTGTTCCAGTGTTTCACCACCCTCATTGTAAAACATTTCTTGCTTAAATCTAGTCTAAATCTACCCTCTTTTAGTTGAAAACCGTTGCCCTTTGACCTATCACATCAGGCTGTCCTAATAAGTCCATCCCCATATTTCTTTTAAGTCCCCTTTAAATACTGAAAGGCTGCAATAAGGTCTCCATGGAGCCTTCTCTTCTCCAGGCTGAACAGCCCCAACTCTCTCAGCCTTTGCTCACAGGAGAGGTGTTCCAGCCCTTTGATCATCTTTGTGGGCCTCCTCTGGACCCACTCCAACAGGTCCATGTCTGTTCTGTGCTGAGGGCTCCAGAGCTGGATGCAGGACTCCAGGTGGGGTCTCACGAGAGCGGAGTAGAGGGGCAGAATCACCTCCCTCGACCTGCTGGCCACGCTGATTTTGATGCAGCCCAGAATACGGTTGGCCTTCTGGGCTGCGAGAGCACATCACACAGAATCACAGAATCACAGAATGGTACGGGTTGGAAGGGACCTCTGTGGGTCATCTAGTCCAACCCCCCTGCCGAAGCAGGGTCACCTACAGCAGGCACATTGTTGGCCCATGACCAGCTTTTCATCCACCAGTACACCCAAGTCTTTCTTGACAGGGCTACTCTCAGTCCCTTCATCCCCCAGCCATTACTGATAGCGGGGGTTGCCCCGACCCAGATGCAGGACTCTGCACTTGGCCTTGTTGATCCTCATGAGGTTCACACGGGCCCACTTCTCCAGCTTGTCCATGTCCCTCTGGATGGCATCCCATCCATCAGGTGGGTCGACCACACCACTCAGCTTGGTGTCATCTGCAAACTTGCTGAGGGTGCACTTGATCCCGCTGTCTGTGTCACTGATGAAGATATTAAACAGCACTGGTCCCAGCATGGACCCCTGAGGGACACCGCTTGTCACCGATCTCCATCCAGACATTGAGCCACTGACCACTACCCTCTGGATGTGACCATCCAACCAATTCCTCATCCACCAAACAATCCTCCCATCAAATTCATATCTTTCCAGTTTAGAGAGAAGGATGTTGCGGGGGACCATGTCAAAGACCTTACAGAAGTCCAGATGGACGACATCTGTAGCTCTTCCCCTGTGTGCTGATGTAGTCACGCCATCATGGAAAGCCACTAGCTTGGTCAGGCAGGACTTGCCCTTGGTGAAGCTGTGCTGGCTGTCTCGAATCATCTCCCTGTCCTCCATGTGCCTTAGTGTAGCTTCTAGGAGGATCTTGCTAAGATTGTTCAACAGAAATGCTGCAGCCCAGTTCTGTCATTTCAGAATTTTCCATGTGTGCAGACAGGTCTTCGTTATATCGGCTAACCATACATGCCGTCATAAAGCTCTCTTCTGAGTGGATACAGCTGCTTCATATCTTCCGATTTGAACTTTAAACAGAGGAATCTCCTGCAGGATCACTTCAAAATTACCTGACTGCTGACTTTACAAAACCTGTGAGATTATTCCATCTGATGGTTCATAGTTGTGGCTTATATTTTGGTTCCTTCTTCACTGTTTGTAATTTTCTTTCCTATATATCCCTGAGATGACCAGAGGAACAAGAATGTGGGTTTAGAATCCTTGATGCTGATCTCTTTTATACACCTGTAATCCTAGAGTAGCTTTACATTATCTTATGATTCTATACCACTGTGTAACTGGTGTAAGAACAGATTAAACCTCAAGTGCAGTGGAGAAGGAGGATAAGAGTGAACTGAGCCCCATATATTCCAGAATCAGCTGTATAAGCCACAAGATTTTATGCAGAAAAACTGTGATCACATTTTAATCAGTGTAATGTATTCAAACCCTAATTCACAGTGGTGTACCAAAGGCTAAATCTTTATGGGAGAGGTTTCCAGGAGTCTTTGGGAATCATATCCCCTTGTTCTAAACCTGCTGCTGTCAGTAGCAGCCTTCACAGCATTTCACAGGCTGCTTCTCTACTGGAAAAGTCCAGGCATCTGAATGTATAGATTTAAGATTATATGATCCTGCAGAAACCTGGTAGTTGTGTAACAGCTATTTTACCAAAGGCTTTGAAGGAGGGTGCAATTTTAGGTTGAATTCAGATCAGAAGTCTTTGAGAGAAGAGGCTGCCTTTTATGTTGCCCAGCTGAGCTGACCTTGCTTACTTTGTCTCAGTTTATTTCGTATAGTGTTTGGGTTTGTTGCTTCTGAGTTAACGTTGCCTTTCATTTATATTGCCTGAAATTAATCCAATTTAGTTGTTATTGGATGACAACAAAACTTCAAGAAGCGTTTATTTTCTTACAGAAAGAGAAACAAGAGCAACAGTTTAGAACTAGCTGGTGAAACATTTGGGATATGAGTGAGGACTTTGGTATTTTCCATATAGGCTATAAGATCATCTCTGACTGCTACAGAAATGGATCGTGATCAGGACTGGAATGGAGATTCTTGTCTAAGCAGAGACCCATTCTGCTAAAATGGAATCTCATCGTTGTATTGAAATCTTGAAAAAAAATTTAACTGTAGAAACAGAGAGGATATAACAAACATCTGCAAATCAAGTAAGAGTTTGCTACATGAAAAATCATAGAAGGCCACAGCAGTGTAATTTCTGACCACATCATAGTCTTTATTGCTTTTAGCACCATGAATTCTTGCTAGTTAATATTGTTCCCACTATAAATATGGGGAACAGAAGAGTGAAGAAGTTATATTACTTCCCAGCAGCCATCCATGAATGCTGTGGCAGTACAGAGATGTGCACACACAGCTCACAAGAGTCGGGTGGGCACTGCAGCCATTGCACCTTCCAGCTTCTCTCTGAGAAAAGCAGAGGGATAAATGTCTGTCTTCGTATCAGAAAAGTGAGAGCAAGCAGGCAACATATGTCAGAGTTTTACTTACATGTACCATTCACTAGATACTATTTTGCATTTGGGTTCTTTCTCCTGAGAAGAATCCCACTTGTTGCTGGGCTTTCTGCCCTGGAATACCATTTTTATTTCATTACCAGTGGGACCTCCAGTGCCAGCAGACAAGGGTTTAGTGCAAGCAGCAGGCAGGTCCCATGGCTCAGGATTTCTGAGCTCAAGGCAGGCAGCAAGAATCAGCTTGAACAGTGTTTTCATTGACTGAACTGCATACAAGTAATGAAAGGTCCATAAATTATGTTCTCTCCTGTAAGACAAGCAGATGAGTGACTTAGAAGAAGCAGCCACAGAGCTTGAGCAGGAATATCCATTCCTGCGTGCTGTTCCAAGGGGAGTCGACATCCCAGCTGGGGGTACAGATTTGAGTAGGTGTAGCTGACTTTCAGGGCCCCTCTGAAAAAAATCGCAAGAGCTGCTTGTTGTCCGCTTTTTGAGATGTGTTTTCAGTCAGTATTTCTCCTAATAAAATACCTGATTTTTTGGTCCTTTAGCCAATTATTTCTAATATATAATTGTCATAGAGCTGAATCCTATCTATGTGTAGAAGTTCAAGAGTTATTCCATGATTTTTTTTTCCCCTGCATGTTTTGTATTTGAACCCTGGAATTCATGCAGGTATTTACAGTTTGTGCTTAGATTTTTCAAAACCTGATGGGATCTTTATATGCAAAGTGAGATTAGAAATTATCATTAGATGTTATATTTGTAGCTGCATTTCCTTGTTTCTAGCACCAACGAAACAAGTGTGCAAACGTGGAAAATTAAATTCTCCTGTGGTAGAATCTGCTTGTTCATTTTCTAACAGCTGCAATATAGGTATCAACAACTTTTTTCCTTCCTTTTTTTGCTAAAACAGTGCAAATAAGTGGGTACTTCGTGAAGAGCAATAGTTTTGCAGTGGAAGTTAGAGTTCAGTTGTCTTTTCTCAGCAGTGTCTGGAAGGAAAGCTATGGCCAGCTCATAACTGACTTGCTGCAGTAATTGATTCATATCCCTTGTCCATCACAGGACAGAGTGGAAAGTGTAGTTATTGAAAAATATTATTGGAGCAGTACATTTAAAGGTCAAGTCAGATCTGGCATTTGGGTGATCTTTTATTTCTCCAAGCCTGTAATGACAGGCTAATTTTCCCTGAACCTCATGTTAAATCTTAGCCCTTCACCATAAATGAAGTGTTGCTGGATAGTAGGCTTGAGGAGTACCAGGGGTCTGACAGTGCCATAGAAAAGGAAGGTAAGGTGTGTCTGGTGAATCAGTAAGCAAAGACAAACCAGGATGGTACAAGTGCTCTTTGATGAGACTGAAAATATTGAGTAAAATATGAGGTGTGTGGGGAGACTAACTGTACAAATGGAAGAGTAGAAATGTCTTATTTACAAACAGTACAACACTTCTAGGTATTGTGTGTGTGTGTGTCCATGTTTAAACATGCACCACTCGCATATTGTTGACATAAAAATACATATGCAGAATATAAGGGAATCAGCTATTCAGAAGTTTAGAAGATGGCTGAATTACGGTTGCCTGTTGGGAAGCTTTCATGTAATCATGCAGTGAGGCAATGTCTTTCGACTTCTGACTTTCTGCTCTTCCCCAGCTCCACAGTGCTGTGTTGGCAGAAGTCCCACCAAGCGTTTCAAAGCTTCTGAAAAACCTGTTCCTTGGCAATATGTTTAAGATTACAAAATTTCTTGCACTGGTGCTATCTGCATCTCTGCTGTTCTCTGCATGCAGCAGTAGCCTGAGGAGAGAAGTGGTTTCGTTTGACTCTGGATGAAGAGAGGCCTCTCTGGGTGTGATATATTGGGTTATAATAGCTGCAATACTAGACTTCATGGCAGGGCTGTCTGGGTGTGCTGTGTTGGGTTACGATAGCTGGGATATTAGACTTTTCTTCTGGCATTGAACTCTATCCAATAAATAAACATTTGTGTGCCAAGTCAAATACTTGTTTGTTCCTTCACCGTATTTATAGGTAAGCTTTAGATGATGCAAGGTGAACAGAAGGATGCGGTTTGGATCCGACTGTAATGATGAGGTAGATAGTTCTGCCCATGCTGGAAATCGGCCCTGAGGGAAATCAGGGTCACTTCTACTGGTGCCTTTCTCAGGCTGTCATGTAGTAGATGTGGCAGGTACCAAACTTGTGTCAGCGCCTTTTCAATTGCATTTACTTTGCAAGCAG
The DNA here is from genome assembly GCF_030867145.1 of Opisthocomus hoazin. Lineage (NCBI taxonomy): Eukaryota > Metazoa > Chordata > Aves > Opisthocomiformes > Opisthocomidae > Opisthocomus > Opisthocomus hoazin. The sequence continues at coordinate 62,309,328 of NC_134415.1, forward strand.
CTTGAACTGTCTCATTACTGCCAGATAGTATGAGGAATGAGCCGCACTCTCAAATCATGAAAATACCAATCAGTAAGGGATACTTCATGTGATCTCTCATCAAATTTAAGGCTCTGTCCTACAGATTATGGTTATGACAAGCCATGTAATAATTATTGATGATGTACAAAGGATTTCTCAATTCTTTTGAAGTTCTCCACTACAAAACGCCTTTAGCAATTACTGTGAAAATCACAAGGTTCACATGTTGCTGCTTTCTATTTGCATATCAGTCAGCCTGAAGGTTTGTGCCTCCATGGAAGCGTGTGTGGCATTGCGTAGATGTAATGAAAATGAAGCTTCTTTATTCTCCCACTTTAAAACTACTCTTTTCCTTGAAATTTAAATCTAGCATGAGATGATGCAGCAGGGACGATCTTTCCTCTGAAGAAGTTCTTTCGTCCAACCCTTTATGTCGATGATAGACATTGATATAGTACTGTGCAGCTGCATTCTGCTTTATATCATTCACATAAAAACATCTTGTCCTGATTTCTCACCTTTAAGCTTTTTGAATTTGTAACTGAAAGGAAAGCTTTTTTCCCCAGACTAGATAAGTGGCTTCTGGGTTGATCTAACTCAAGTATCTTGAGTACCATATTACTAGAGAGGAGTGGATGAAAGTTACTGCTGATGGGGCCTTGACCCTTGTCTTCTGTATAGTTAATTCTTGTTTGGTGCATCTTGTGAAGCGCAAAGATATTCCAAAGAGACCCTCACCTTTCAGTAAATATAGTGCATAATTTAGATGAAAAACATATTTGCTTAAACTTTTGAGTGTCACAAATTGTGAAAAGAAGGGAACCCTTCACAGGAAGGAGTAAACATTTTGTAGTTCACTGATTACAGGCTACTGCGCAGTATTCTTCATAGAGTGAGAGTTTCTTCTTTGCTCTGAGTTGCTTATTTGTACAGAGATAGCAGCTATGGGATTGAAATTCCATACAGCAGCTGTGTGTATATATATATATGCTTTGTAACACAGAAAGCAAGAGATGATAGGTGGATGCAGCTCATGAAGGGCAAAAGTAATAGTGACAGGGCTACAAGAGGTCCCAGCAGACTGGTGCTTTAAATGAAAAAGGTGGGATTTAGGAAGAGAATTTAGAGAGCTCCTTGCAGGCACAACTCAGTATTCTCATACGAACTTTTAATGTTCATGCAGCAGGGGATAATGTCCAAAGCAGCGTTTGAGTTGGTTATTGTTATTCCGCTCCACTTTCTGACACTCAGTACCAGTCGCCCCTGACTCCTTCTGTTTTTACTGTCATGAGTTTAGACATTTCTGAGTATAGACAAGCAGCAGACAAAAGGCCATTCTCTGTTTTGTTCCTGGTGCTCTTTCTCAGTTCAGTTCCTTTGGAAGTAGTTCAAAAGAGACACTGCAGCAGAAGACTCGGTGCAAGACAAGAAAGCCAACTGAGTTTTATCCACTAGTTTACTAAGTGTCTCTGGGCCTGTAATTTAACTTTTCAGTCATAAAATGTGAGCCATTACCAGTGGATGAAGATTGATTACATGACTGAAAAAGTGATCTGGACAGGGCATTAAAAATCCTGGTTTTTAACACTGTGTGACTTTAAAGTCACTTATTCTATCTAGGTAATGAATTTGATAGACAATTCTTTGTGTGAAGAGCTTGAAGCCTCGGGAGTACAAAGCACTGTGTAAACGTCAACCACTGTTATTGATAATTTCAGATGTTCACATTCTTCTCCCATTTTGTGGGCAATAGCTTGCACTTTGAAGTTTCTGGAAGACTTAGGGTAACAGGACCGGTGCTGAATTCATATGATCGCTTGTTTTGCAACTATCTTGGAGGAAGCATACGCTCTTTTAAAGTTATATCCTTTATCTTGGAGAAAGTATGCACTCTTCTAAAGTTGTATTCTTTTCCTCTCCACGCAGCGTCCCATCATCTCGATCTGTTGGGGTCACAGGGATTCGCGCCTGCTGATGGCTTCCGGACCTGCATTATACGTTGTCCGAGTCGAGCACAGGGTCTCCAGTCTGCAGCTGCTGTGCCAGCAGACCATCGCTAGCTGTCTGCGGGATGACAAGGATATCAGCAAACTGACCCTGCCCCCTCGGCTCTGCTCGTACCTCACCACTGCCTTTATACCAACAATCAAGGTAAAATGGAAGAAACGTGTGTGCATGAGGAAGAGGGTTGCTTGATTCCCCCCCCCCCCCATGGTGCTCCTAAGTGACAATAGATAAATTATAAGATATTATAATTATCATAATTACAGTTTTTAAAGCTTGAATAAGGGTCATTCCTGTCCTCTTCAAGAGCCCACAGATCCATTTGGTGCCTACTAAAATCTGAAAGGAAGGCTCACACATACTGATCTACATTATTCCATGGGGATGGATTTCCAATGACATCCCAAGGGTAAAATATGCTGCTGACTCACAAAGGCTTGTGAAGAAGCTCATGCTGATGCTGTGTCACAGTTATAGGAGAGATTCACAATGGTAAAACTGTTGCCTCTCTACTTTTTACATGAGTCCTTATATCGGCAGGAAAGTTATACTTAAGACCTATGGCTGCCCGAATAATTGTACTGACAGTGAGTTCTGCCAGCCTTACTGTTCCAACAGTGCTATGGAAAAATGAACCAGACATTATGCCTTTTCCTATAGCACTAGCAGAGCCATCTGCGCAGCCCCTTTCTTTCATGGTTTTGCCCTCAGTCACATCTAAGGATTTCCAAACTCTTTATCACAGCCTGTAAACCAGAGCATTAGCTGGTAAATGCCCTACGTTCAAACATATATTTTTGTATTACGTGCTTTTTGTTTATGTGTTATAGCATTCTCTTGAGCCAGTTTCAGGTCCTTGTTAAAACAATGCAGAGCTAGAATAACTAATTTGAAATCAGTGGAGTTGCCCCAGCTTAAATGAGAGCAAATTATGCCTATAAAATAATGATTCAGCACAGTTCCATTTGGGTACTGCTAATCAGGGCAATTTGTGTGACTGCGAAACATTTCATTTGCCAGAGAAGAATAAATGCCTTGCTGTTACCATAACTCCTCGATCTCCAAAGACACAGAGCATTTAGCAGACCGGTGGTTCTCAGTTCTTTCTAGCACGCTTCTCCCCAGGATGCTTTCCATGTTGTCCCTGCAGCTCTCTAGAGCACTAGTGACGCTTGCTTGGCTTTTAGGGAAGGCAGGGGATGGGATGGGTTGGGACGGGATGGGACATGCTGAAGGCAGCAGTTGGCTGTAGCAAGGCTGGGAGCCATGACGGAGATCTGGGGGCAGAGGCAGAACAGGGACACACCATTGCTGACCACCCTTCTGTCAGCTCCTAGAGGGGATGCTGGGGTGAGGAGTGGTTGTGGGGCTGCATAGCTGAGAGGCTGAAGCAGAGTTCCCAGAAGCCACATGCCCCTGCTGATTCATGGGTGTTTCTGGAGCCTCCTCAGCACTGCTTCATACTTTAACCTGGCTCTAGCCCAGCCACATTCTCCTACCTCCATTGTCAGCCATGCCTCCAGTGCCTGGCAAGGCACCCTCTTCCCTGCATATATTCCTCTTCCCCCTCCAACTTGAGGACTGCATTACAAATCCCTCTTCAGCACGTATCCATCTTGCCAGGTTAAGGAGGCTTCTTTTTCCCCCCGCTTTTTTTTCTTGAACTTTCATTTTGAAAGAAACTGTGTTGGCTTAGTAGTATTTGTGTCACACAGGCTGTATTGTCTTAGACAAAAGCACTCCAACTGCTTTAGGACTGAGCTTTTCATTAATACAGTGTGCTGGCAAAGTAACCCACCCTGAGCTTTGTGCTCAGATTTCTCCACATTGCACGCAACTAGTCCCTCAGCAAAGATGGGTCATGTGCTTGGAAGTGGTATAAGAAGTACAAGCTTCTTCCAGAGCTGACAGCATTGTAGCATAGTGGCATAGCATGTACCAATACTAACCAGGAATGGGAACCTGAATGGCCAAGTTCACTTGGAGGGCCAGCAAGAAACAAGATACTCTGAGACTTAGACTTGACCACATTACCAAAGTTAAAAGAGAAGTTTGTGATGAGCTGGGACTTGAGAACAGGTTTGTTATCTAATTCAGTGCTCTAACCACAGGTACAACCTTCCTTTTTGATGTAACTAGTTTTAGTTTTCTGTGTACAGCTGCTTTGTGACCTAACTAGGTAATATGCAGCCACTCTGTCTTGCGTGTGGGTCCTGCATAACTCACGCAGTAACCTGTACTAATCTTGACCTGCCACATTAGAGCTGAGTTCAAGTTCAGTTAGTTGTGTTGGGATTAAGTCACCACAGAAAAAAAATCCAATAACCTATAGGAAACTTTCTCTTTCCTTCCTTCACTTAATTAAGCCTCCTATCCCAGACCCAAACAATATGAGAGATTTTGTCAGCTACCCAACAGCTGGTAATGAACGACTTCACTGCACGATGAAGCGGACGGAAGATGACCCAGAGGTTGGTGGTCCATGTTATACTCTGTACCTGGAATACCTTGGGGGACTGGTGCCTATCCTGAAAGGACGTCGTATCAGCAAGTTGCGGCCAGAGTTTGTCATCATGGATCCTAAAACAGATGGAAAAGCAGGTAGAATTTAGTTGTTGCTCTGTGTAAAAAATGATTTAGCAATACTTCAAATATTAAATCCTCAAGAGTTAAAGAAAATCTATATATGCAACATGCAAGGTGGCATCTGATACTTGTTTTCTGATGCAAAAAAAATCTTTAGCGTGACCTGGGCTCAAGCCTCTGGCATTACACCATGCTGTCTTCTGTTTTACAAAAGGGAACTTGTATTTTGAATAGTGAGGAATAGATTGCTAATTAGCAGAAAATACTATTTAGTCTCAGTTTTGAAGTCGATTGAATGCCATTCACCCTCTGAATCATGTTCACTGGAGTTCAAATCATTGGAAATTTGGAGTTTATACTAGGCAGGGTGAAGAACTGTTAATTTTCTCTGCGTAGTTTTATCTTAGCTGCTGCCTGTGGATCGGCTTTATGCTTCTGATGACTGATAGTTGTAACTGATATCAGTTTTCTGAAGCAGTACTTACATTTTCTGGGGCCTGTCTTGATAGATGAAATCTATGGAAACAGCTTGATTTCCACTGTGATTGACAGCTGCAACTGCTCGGACTCCAGCGATATCGAACTGAGTGATGACTGGGCAGCGAAGAAATCTCCCAAAATCAGTCGAGCTAGCAAATCACCCAAACTCCCCAGGTAATAATTTCTTGGATATTTCTTCTTCTTTTTCCCCGGCTTTTTCTTTTCTTTTTTTTTTTTTTTTAAAACACTGTCTTGACACCTCATGAAATTAAAAGCAAACTCTTTGGGCACATAGGAGTCTTCTGGAGGAGTCCTGTACAGTGTGCAGTTCTGGGCTGATGTCAGAGGTTGACGTTGAGGTAGACTTTGGGGAAGGTTCTGGGGCAAAAGGTAATGGGAAACAACAATGGGTAATGGGAACCACTTCTCCCTAAACAGTTTCGAAGAAAGATTTTATAATTTCTCCCATCACTGCCTCTGCCACATGTAAACTCTTGCCACCATAGGATGTATTTTGTCCATCAGACAATCTGGGGTTTTTTACTTCCTCTGTGCTTAGGGTCCCAGGTCTAGTTTAAGCCTTTAATTTCCTCAGGGGTATTTTCAAATTCGTAAGTCCATGCATAGGTGGCACTGATGCAGTGGTGACCTTGCCTCAACAAGCAGATCCTCCTAAACACTGAGTTGACAGGTTTCTGTAACGATACGCAAAATAAGCTTATTCTTTGTCTGATTGCTTTCCTGCCAGCTCTTTTTTATATTCATTATGTACATAGACAGAACCCTCCACCTGCACAGAGCCTCACTGATGTCTGTGGTGCTTCCCAGAGGCACTGACATCTATCTGCCAGCTGCATGTTATGGGATTGAGGCCCTGATGCCTTCTACCTGCAGCTGACACTTTTTGAAAGACCTTATATTAGGAACTTCTCCTCATACGAGGCAAAGCAAATGTATCCCTTTACATGTGAACATCATATGTGAAATACCAAACTTTCAGTTTAGTAATACTTGACAAAAGAACCATCAGTTCCTGAGCCTAAAACCAAAATGGCACAGGAAAAACATTTATCTTGCATCCTTGGTTTTGTAAGACAGTACTTTTGAAATGTAACTTTTGTTCATTATTTTTCCTACCAGTGAGCTTTTTTGGGTGCTTGATCTCTTCTTCATGACCGCCTTTGTATAGTGGGAGGTAGGAGTAACGTTTGGCTTAGAGTAAGAGTATTGACAAGGTCTGTGGAGCCTTGGTTTGCTGTGCTAACGTGGAGATCTGCCAGCTGAGGTGTCACGTTTCCACTTCTTGAGGCTTTGCTCCAAGTCTGCACAGATGAAATAGCTCAGCCCTACACCTTTTTATGGGTTAGTGGAAGATATATTTTATCCGACAGAACTGCTGTAAGCTTTCTTAAAGGAATCAGAAAGCATCTGGTCAGAGTTACTGCAAGTGTCAGGCCTTATATATCTTTAAATTTGACCTCTATAGTCTTCATTAGCCACTTAGAGGACACCGTACCAGTTGTCTTCATTACCTCTTTACATTCAAAGACACAAATTTTGTGAATTTTTGTATACCTGTTGATGATTCTAATTACTGCTTTATATGCAGAATCAATATAGAAGCTCGCAAATCTCCAAAGATGTCACGAGCTGCGCAGGAGATATCAAGATCACCAAGGTTACCAATAAGGAAACCTTCTATTGGTTCACCAAGCCTAACCCGAAGAGAGTTTCCTTTAGAAGATATTACTCAGGTATTGTGCACATTGTTACCAGACCTGAGTCCAAATGCGTCTCCTTCTAGAGGCAGCAAGTTGTGATATAGATCCAATAATCACAATAAAATTTTTTCATTTAATTACAGTAACTAGATGGAACAGCTATAGACTTGCATCTTCCAGTTCAATGTTAATGTCTGAAAGTGTCAATGGAATATCAGGCATTGTTTGATAAATTGTGGCACCACTGACTTCTGTCAATGTGAATCCATGTGAGAGGTTTTATTCTAGGTGATGCTGTTGGAAAGTGTATGTGAAAATGCTTCTTATTCTCTTTCTCAGAGCTGTCCTAATGCCACCGTAGTTCTTGCTTTGCTAGGAATTGCAGAGATAAAGAAATGCTTGCTTCAGAGGGCCACCTCTGTTTCATAAATCATAGAGTCATAGAATCGTTTGGGTTGGAAGGGACCTTCGAAGCTCATTTAGTCCAACCCTGTTGCAGTGATCAGGGACATCTTTGACTAGATCAGGAACATGGAATAGCCTTAATTGTAAGGAAGGCAAAGAATTAGTACTTTGTGCTCTTTGTGGTGTTCATGACCTGTGAGTAAATCAAACTTAGCAGGCTGTAGAACTGTCTAGGTTACGTATTTTATTAGTACCAACCTGTGTTCTTTTAATTCTGTTTTGTATCGTTTCAGTTGGTTTTTTCTGCTCTGTCTTTTCACTTTTTCCTTTATATTGAATCATTCTAGATCACTTACATAGCAGCTGTAGATAGGACCAGAAGTCCTTTCAGTGGGGCAGGAGACCAGAGGCTTAGATCCTGCTCCTGATACTGATGGTGTAATTCTTGGCCTTTGAGAAAATCTCGTGGCCTTTCAGACCCGTAATTTGATCACCATGGAAGCAATGGTTTGGGAAGCTGCTTTGGAAACTCCAGGAAAAATATATTTGTCATTATGAGTAATTAATTTCTGTCTTATTTACTATTCTATAAAGTGATTCATAAGCGTGGAAGCGAAGGGCAGGGTGCATTACTTTCTGAAATACAGAATAGTCACACTCTTATTGTGCAAGAGAAGCAAGCATCTGAAACAGGCCTACTGTCACTAAGCAGCCCTCATGTTGTTCAGTGCTTCAACAGCTTTAATCAGCCTATGTGGCTGTTGTGTACATCACTTCGGTTGGTGTTCCCATACCAAAATGAGACTTCTTAATGACTAGGTATAGCAGTTGCTATGTAGGCACATTAGACTTTCAATAAAATAAAAGCAAGAGAAGACGAAATTGTATTATTACTTGCAATAGCTTGAATCCTCTGCAGGTTTTTATTAGAGCTTGATATAGACTTTATTAGTTGAAAATGATCTTGGTTTTGCTTTGCAGCACAACTACCTTGCTCAGGTCACATCTAATATCTGGGGAACAAAATTTAAAATTGTGGGTTTGGCTGCTTTCCTACCAACTAACCTTGGTGCAGGTAAAAGTAAACTCTATTAATTTTTTGCATGTCAAACTCTTTCTAATAAACAACAAACTTATGTCATGTGATTCTTTCTAAGTGACCAGAAGACTTCTTTAGCAAAGTACTTACTTTGTGTGGACAGTAGGAATTAGATTTTACAAAATTCACTGTAACTAAAAGAGATTAAAATCTATAAATACAATAATGAGATGATCAATAAAATGTTAAAAGTCTCAGCTGTAATAAAAAGATTAACAGTCAAGCCCAGACTTTTATTTTTACAATTTATTTGAACAAAACCCAAGCAAGTAAAGAAAATTTTTGCAAGAGAACTATAAAAATTGCACGGTTTAAGTTACTGTAATAGGAATATTTTTAAAACTCGGACTTTTATAGTCATTTAGCTCCTAATTATACCAAAATAATGTTAAAAAAGCTCTTATGGCATCATGCTCAAGATTCTTCAAGCCAGTGCATAACCTTATCATATGGTTCTGTTGCTGGAGAATCAGTAAATAGGTAGCCTTCATTAAAAGTAGCAGTGGTCTAGTCTCTTGACCACCTTCTGTGTGTGCTATATCTCCCTGGATAGTCCTGTTGAAAGGAAGAAGGCTAATTAAAGAACAGTTTGTCACCTAGCAGAACTGAGCTCTGAATTGAAATATTAATGCAAGTATAGGAGATTTACAAGCTCTTTGGAAAGCTTGTTTTTTCCTGTGTTGCATTATATAGTTAGGTCAGGACTACATAATGATGCCCTGGATGGAGAATTAGTTAAATAAATATCTTTTGTGGCTGTAGTAACTACTGTCGGACAGGAGATTCAGTCCCAACTACTCTGGAGAGGACCAGCCTCCAGCCAAAGGTGGTCCTCTCAGGATATTGTCTCCTTGGGGACAACCAGTGCTACTACTATAGGGTAGTGGCACCTTCTACTTAATAGTGTCTTATAGAAACCCTCAGGTTTGTTCCAGCCACTTTTTTTTCAAGCAATTTTTGAATTTCTGACATCTGCATTTGCAATGATTGTCAAAAGATAGTGTAAGAATGACGTTACTGGTTCAGACCAGGGGTTGTTGTAATTCTCTCATTATCAGTGACAGATACATAGGGAATGATGTAAGTGTAGAGTAAGTGTGTGGTGATACTTACTTCCAACATTCTCCTAGTCTCCAAAGGTTTGGGTCCAGGGACTTGCTGAGCCAGAAGGGGTTGCTTTGTGTGTAGTAACCCACAACAGATTTCCTTCCTGCGAGCTTTCCAGTTTTCCCCTAAACTCATATAATCAGTAGCATCCTGTGGTGAAGAGTTCCAAAAGTAGAATGGAAAAATTATTTTCCTGCTTTAAAAATAGATGTGAATACGAGATGAAAGAATTTATTATTTCTACAGTTTGTTTAACTACAGAGATGCTGCTTCTGTTTAAAGAGAAATAGCTGAAAGTAACAATCTCTTTTATCCTGTTTATGCAAAGTGTTACATAGTGGTTTGGCCAAGAATGGCCCATATATGCGATTGTTCATTAATACATTAGATAAAAATAGTCATGACCCTTCTGTCTGCTTCAATTGATTCTTTCTTAGCGTTAGATGCTCTTTGTGTAACAGGTTTTGGTTTTGTTTTTTTTTAATTTCTTGTTGTACTCTTTCTCCAGTAATATATAAAACCAGTTTGCTGCATCTTCAGCCCAGGCAAATGACAATATATCTCCCAGAAGTGCGGAAGATTTCAATGGACTACATTAACCTGCCTGTCTTTAATCCAAATGTTTTCAGTGAAGACGAGGATGATTTACCAGGTAAGGAGGAGGAGCTGGTGGTCTGCCGTGTTATGGGCTGAGCTAGATGGAGGACAGATCACTTGTGTCACTAGCCCCCTCTGGTAAGCACACAAATAAAAATCCCTTAGTCTGATGGGGTCCTGTAGAATTGAATTTAGAGTAAGGCTAACATGTATTATGGACATTGTTTTCCAAAATATGTGGAACATATAATCCATGTAAGTTTCAAGTTCCTTGGAAAATTATTCAGTTTGCTGAGAATTCTCCATAGACCGAAGCCTTGCATTCTGCATCTTTGTAGGACTCAATCGTAATATGTTGGAAGCCCCAAAGGGTCGTTCTTGTGACCTCACGGCAGCAAAGCACAGCCTGCTGATAGGAGCTTGGGTTGGAGGGCATGTTCCCATAAACCAGCCACCCTGAGAGAAGTGGTAAATACCCATTTGGACTTTTATCAATACCAAGTCTTACAGAGAGGCTGAAATAGTAAGGTAGTCTATAAACAAGGGGTATCAGGAAGAATTCCGCATTTCACCGAGATGTAAGGTAGCAGAAGATTCAAGCAGTGATGGGAAGGCATGGATTCAGGCAATGTGAGTGTGGAAGGTACAAGGACTGGAAGAACTCAGGACCTCATCCAATTAAAAAAAAAATCATCATACCAATAAAATTAAGAAACAATAACCAAGAAAATAAATTAATACATTTTCAGAATTGTCACGTCAGTGAGGGATTCCTGTTGCCAGGTCACAAGTTTCTGGAACTACAGGAGTAACTGTCATGCTGGTACCCTGTAAGGAGGAAGGAGAGTGACCACCGCAAAGCAGTTAAAGGCTTGTGCTAGAGTCTGTTGACATAAATGGAAATACTCCCATTATTTCATACCAAGGTTTTAACTGCTGAAAGCACCAAAGCTTGTGTCTGACCCAAGCATCAGAGTAGTCCTCTGGACTTCTAAGGAAATACCGGTGGGCTTAAATTGAAATCCATTCTTTCACAATTTGGGGCTTGGCTTGCCTAATTTATGTCTACATGATATTCAGCTGTAGGATCTGAAGAAAACAATAGAGACGTTGATGTTTGTGTATATATTATGTGTAGGAAGCACACATTTTTTATTATGAAACATGGTCCAAGCTGACAGAAAGTAATACAAAAATGAAACAGAAAAAAGTTAATACAAAGTCTTCTCATCTCTTCCTGAAAATTGGATTAGATCTGTAGTATCAATTCCTTTTATATTATTAAAAGAGTTGAAATGGTACTCAGAATTGCAGGGATGTACATGAATGTAGGGAAAACTGCTAGAGTGTTTTGTTACAGCTCTTTGAGAAGGCAAGTAAAAGAATCATACTACCCTGTCCTCCATAACAGCCTTCCTTTTCTTGCCCACGTTTTTCTCTCTAGTTTCTTCTGAAAGTTCATTTCTGACTTAGCAAATGGAGGCTACTTAAATCTTCAAAAACAATTTGGGGATATCCTTTCTAAAAGCCTGCATATAAAGGAAAAAAATGCCGTATACTAATGGGAAAAAATATTGCAGGATAAATAATGATTGCATGATAGATTAAAAAAAACAGAGTAGAAAGCTGCTCTTGGGCAGTGGAATGTTAATAGTGAGGTACTCTCGGGACAGGTGTTTTTTAATGTAGTCAGTAAAGATTTGGCAAGGCAAATGGACAGTGAATTGATTTAACTTGCAAATTATGCAAACAAATAAATTAGAAACCACCGGAGAGATGAAAAAAACATTGAACTTAAACAGTTTGGGATATTAGGCAACACTGCAACGAATGAGATTTTGTTTGATAAGGCACTTAATACCCATGACAGCAACATTCAGCATTGCTCAAGCCAAGCTAACAATTAAACCGCAGGCTCTGGTGGATAAATTGCTAACCTGCAGGCATCAGGATGAAAGCACGGCCTGACAGCCGAGCACAGAACCACGCTGCCTTAGGGTCAGTGAAGTTTAGCTGTCGGTCTTCTCCTAAAGGAACGAACAGAACTATCATAAAATTTGCCAGCTAGCCACAGACCTATCTGTACACCTACCACATTCGTGACTGATGCTGACAGAAGCCTAATGCTATCGAAAATATAATTACAGGGCATAGGTAGATGACTAGAATTTTAATTAGGAATTACTTAGGAAATGGGCAGCAGCTGGAGGAGTCCTGACTAATGGATCTCTTGCCTGATCTCGTCTTTTAAATCAGAGGTCTCCACAGAATTTGGCACACTTAAATGATCCTGGATATGACTCTAGGATTCTGGATATTATTGTAGTCTCTCTTCGTCGCATAAACCTGCTGATACAACTCACTTATCATTTTCCATGGTTTTATACAGGAAAACTAATAAAGAATCTGCAAGATTCTTGGGGGTTTTAATAAAGTGTTGGCTGTTTCCCCTCATTATTGTATTTTGTTCCTTCTTATCTTGACTTCTGCACCTGTACTTGGTTCCAGTGTCCTCATTTCCCTGCCACGCTCCAGCTTTTCAGTGGTAGTTCCTGTTGGAACCACTCTCGCCACTTTTTGCAAGCGGAATTGCAAGCAATTGAGCAAACTCCACGCTTCTGCTTAAAATCATCTGAACTGCTTCTTGCCTCACTGTCCCCTGTTCACCACCACCATGTGTGGGAACCTTTTCCTATATACATTTGCTTCTTTTCACATTTCTGATTGCAGCCTGTCCGAACATTGATTCTGAAGTTGTCCTGACCACAGTACCCACTTCTTGAATCTTTTTGGCTTCCCATCTATTTGCTTACACTTCCCCTTACATTTCCCACCTGGCTTCTCATCTATTTCCTCACATCTTTTCCTTACAAATCTTCTTTCAAGAACTTTTACAAGTTTTGTCTGTATTTCATGCCATCGTATTCCTCTCTCACTTTGTTTCATCTTCCTTCTTTTTGCGTTACTGATTGCTTTGTCATGCACTATGCTCAAGAGATAATAGTACTTCCCTTTTCCCAACTGTTGTCTGTATCCTTCAGTTTTCCTAAGCTCATTGAGTCTGGGAACATTATACTAGATACTATACAGTGCCTTCAGTGCAGGTCTTTGACTTTCTTTGTTCTTTTCCTCCACTTTTTTTTTTTTTTTTTTTGATGACAACAGATGTCCAAGTCAAAACTCAGAACTGCTGTCAGATCAGGGCAGGCTTGAGGAGCATCATTTCATCTTCCTCCTGAAGCTCAGCTCAGCATGGCACAGTGACATCTGACTGGCTCTGGAGGGAATCAGCCTGGGCCAGCGGCAATGTTTTTGTGCCTCACCATTAGGTAGTGGCAGCCCTAGAGGAAGGTCCTAAGACCGCTAAGGTTAGTGGTCTTAGGACTAGGGGCAAAGAAGAGGTGGCAGCAGCCACAGGTCTGTGCATGGATTTTCCTTTCCGTTGTTTGTTGATGTATTGATTATCAGAAAACTTTGCTGAAAGCTAGTGAGTCCTGATTAGGCATAAGTTTTATTGATTTGAGTGGGAGTAGTTAAAAATGGCTGAGAAGTGAATGGTAATTCAGACCCCTCAGGTAAACTCCATGCTCTGTGAAAGTCTGTGGCAATCATAGTGCAGACTGAAAGCGAGCTCTGAACTTTACCCCTGAAGCATCACTCACAAAAAGTTACTTTGAAGTTGACCCCCACCTGTTACAGTGGGGATCAGTGGAGACAGGCTGGCTTACTTGTTCAAACTAAGGTCTGATCCATTGATTTTGGGGTCTGATAGCAGTCCATCCAAATGCAGCGGCAGAGTGCTTAAGCAAGTACGTGAAGATAGCAAATAGTTTAAAACGTCAAAGGTAAAGTGGAATGAGAAAGTGCAAAAGATGTGCAGTGTTTTTTTTCTTCTAACTAACTTTAAAAAACAATTTCCCGCCAGTTTCTGAATTTTATGTCAACACTGCCATGGAATTTTCCCGTTAAGGATATTTTAGCAACTCACATGTCTTCCACAAGTGCTGAAGAAAACCCCAAAATGTGTGAAGCACTGCTTCAGGAAACTTCCCTATTTTAGTATCTCTTTAGCACTTGCCTAAGCGCTGCAGTCAGCAAAGGCTCGCGGCCCCTTGCCCCTCTGGGCCTGGGGCCACCCCACAGCTCGGGCCTCGCCACCGCCATCGCGTGCGAGGGGCCCTGGGGCAGAGGAGGCCGGGGTGCGCATCCGCCCCACGGGGCAGCAGGTGCCGGAAGGCCGATGCGGGGATTTGCAGGCCTGTCAGCCTGACCTCGGTGCTGGGGAAGGTTGTGGAGCAGCTCATGTTAGGGCCATCACGTGCCACGTACAGGGCAATCAGGCCCAGCCAGCATGGGTGTATGAGAGGCAGGTCCTGCTTTACTAACCTGAGCTCCTTCTATGACAAGGTGACCCACCTAGTGGATGAGGGAAAGGCTGTGGATGTCTTCAGTGCAGCCTTTGACAGAATTCCCCACAGCATTCTCCTGGAGAAACTGGCTGCTCGTGGCTTGGACAGGTGTACGCTTCGCTGGGTAAAAACTTGGCTGGCTACGTGGGCCCAAAGATTGTGGTGAATGGAGTGAAATCCAGCTGGCGGCCGGTCACAAGTGGTGTTCTGCAGGGCTCAGCACTGGGGCCAGTTCTGTTTAATATCTTTATCAATGATCTGGATGAGGGGATTGAGTGCTCCCTCAGTCAGTTTGCAGATGACACCAAGTTGGGTGGGAATGTTGATCTGCTCAAGGGTAGAAAGACTGATGAGATGCATCCCAGAGTCCTGAGGGAACTGGCTGATGTAGTTGCCAAGCCACTCTCCATGATATTTGAAAAGTCATGGCAGTCAGGGGAAGTTCCCAGTGACTGGAAAAAGGGAAACATTGTGCCCCTTTTCAAAAAGGGTAGAAAGGAAGACCCTGGGAACAACCGACCTGTCAGCCTGACCTCTGTGCCTGGGAAGATCATGGAACAGATCCTCCTAAAAGATATGCTAAGGCACTTGGAGGCCAGGGAGGTGATGCGAGACAGCCAGCATGGCTTCACCAAGGGCAAGTCCTGCCTCACCAACCTAGTGGCTTTCTATGATGGTGTAACAACAAGGGTGGACAAGGGAAAACCTATGGATGTCATCTATCTGGATTTTTGTAAAGCCTTTGACACGGTCCCCCACAACATCCTTCTCTCTAAATTGGACAGGCATGGATTTGATGGGTGGACCGTTCGGTGGATAAGGAATTGGTTGGATGGTCGCAGCCAAAGGGTAGTGGTCAACGGCTCAATGTCCAGATGGAGACCAGTGACGAGTGGAGTCCCTCAGGGGTCTGTACTGGGACCAGTGCTGTTCAATATATTTATCAATGACATGGACAGCGACATCGAGTATACCCTCAGCAAGTTTGCAGATGACACCAAGCTGAGTGGTACGGTCGAGACACCAGAAGGACGGGATGCCATCCAGAGGGACCTGGACAAGCTGGAGAGGTGGGCCTGTGTGAACCTCATGAGGTTCAACACGGCCAAGTGCAAGGTCCTACACCTGGGTCGGGGTAATCCCTGCTATCAGTACAGGCTGGGGGATGAAAGGATCGAGAGCAGCCCTGCTGAGAGGGACTTGGGGGTACTGATAGACGAAAGGCTGGACATGAGCCGGCAATGTGCACTGGCAGCCCAGAGGGCCAACCGTGTCCTGGGCTGCATCAGGAGAAGCGTGGCCAGCAGGTCGAGAGAGGTGATTCTGCCCCTCTAGTCTGCTCTGGTGAGACCTCACCTGGAGTACTGCGTTCAGCTCTGGAGCCCTCAGCACAAGAAGGACATGGAACTGTTGGAGCGGGTCCAAAGGAGGGCTACAAAAACGATCCGAGGGCTGGAGCACCTCTCCTATGAGGACAGGCTGAGAGAGTTGGGCTTGTTCAGCCTGGAGAAGAGAAGGCTGTGGGGAGACCTGATTGCAGCCTTTCAGTACTTAAAGGGAGCCTATAGGAAAGATGGGGACAATCTTTTTAGTAGAGACAGCAGTGACAGGACGAGGGGTAATGGTTTTAAACTAAAACAGGGTAGGTTTAGGCTAGATATAAGGAAGAAATTCTTTACAGTGAGGGTTGTGAAACATTGGAACGGGTTGCCCAGAGAGGTAGTGGAGGTCCCATCCCTGGAAACATTCAAGACCAGGTTGGACAGGGCTCTGAGCAACCTGATCTAGTTAGCGGTGTCCCTGCTCGCTGCGGGGGGGTTGGACTAGATGACCTCTAGGGGTCCCTTCTGACCCAAAACTTTCTATGATTCTGTGACTGCAGAGGGGTCTGGACTGAGGCCATCTGTGTGAGATTCAACAAGGCCAAATGCTGGGACCTGCACTTGGGTCACAACAACCCCATGCAACGCTACAGGCTTGGGGAGCAGTGGCTGGAAAGCTGCCCAGCAGAAAAAGACCTGGGGGTGTTGGTCAACAGATGGCTGAACAGGAGCCAGCAGTGTGCCCAGGTGGCCAAGAAGGCCAACAGCATCCTGGCTTCTATCAGGAATAGTGTGGCCAGCAGGAGTGGGGAGGTGATCGTGCCCCTGTACTCGGCCCTGGTGAGGCCGCACCTGGAGTCCTGTGTTCAGTTTTGGGCCCCTCACTACAAGAAGGACATTGAGGTGCTGGAGCGTGTCCAGAGAAGGGCAAAGAGGCTGGTGAGGGGTCTAGTGCACAAGTCTTATGAAGAGCAGCTGAAGGAACTGGGGCTGTTTAGTCTGGAGAAGAGGAGGCTGAGGGGGGACCTTATTGCTCTCTACAGCTACCTGAAAGGAGGTTGTAGTGAAGCAGGTGTTGGTCTCTTCTCCCAGGTAACTAGCGATAGGATGAGAGGCAATGGCCTCAAGTTGCATCAGGAGAGGTTCAGATTGACTATTAGGAAAAATTTCTTCACCAAAGGGGTTGTCAGGCACTGGAACAGGCTGCCCAGGGAAGTGGTGGAGTCACCGTCCCTGGACGTGTTTAAAAGATGTGTAGGTGTGGTGCTTAGGGACGTGGTTTAGTGGTGGACTTGGCAGTGTTCGGTTAGCAGTTGGACTCCCATCATTTTAAAGGTCTTTTGCAGCCTGAATAACTGTATGATTCTGTGACACGCTGTGTTGTTCGTTGCAGTGCCCGGGGCCCCTGGTGCCCCCGCCAGCAGCCCGCCGTGCACCGTCAACATCCCCATCGCCCCCATCCACAGCTCGGCCCAGGCCATGTCGCCCACGCAGAGCATCGGCCTGGTCCAGTCGCTGCTGGCCAATCAGAACGTGCAGCTGGACGTGCTGGCCAATCCGCCTGCAGAACCGGGGGGTGAGGGGGCGGGGCCCTTCCCGGGGGCGCAGGGCCGCTTTCCCGGCCCCGGGGCGGGGGCACTGGCTGGGGGGGAGCTGGGGCGCGCCAACCCCGCGCCCCCCGCCATCGCCCCGCCGCCCCCCGCGCCCCCCGCCATCGCCCTGGCCGACCTGCGGGACCACGGCGACCGAGAGCACGAGCCCCCGCCCAAGGCCAAGGCCCCTCGGCCAGGGCCGCAGCTGGTGGAAGGGGACGCCGTCGTCTTCGGGGCCACCCAGGAGCTGCAGCTGAACAAGATGAACCCCCCGCCGCCCTACCCCGGCACCATCCCCGCCGCGCTGACCGCCGCTCCACCGCCCCCAGCCGGACCCCCGCAGCCGCCCCTCGACCTCTGCCTGAAGAAGGGGGAGTTCTCCCTCTACCCGGCGGGGCACTACCAGACGCCCCTGGGGTATGAGCGGATAACGACGTTTGACAGCAGCGGGAACGTGGAGGAGGTGTGCCGGCCTCGCACCAGGATGCTCTGTGCCCAGAGCACCTACACACTGCCAGGGCCCGGCAGCTCCGCTACCTTGCGCATCACCGCCGCAGAGAAGAAGATGCAGCAGCCCTGCACCAGCGCCACCCTGAACCGGCTCACGGTCCCCCGTTACTCTATCCCAACCGGGGACCCGCCGCCCTACCCCGACATCGCCAGCCAGCTGTCCCAGGGCAGAAGCATTGCACAGAGGCTGGACAGCACTATCATTCATGCAACTCTGCGGAGGAACAGCAGAGAGGCAGCCCTGAAAATGGCTCAGCTGGTGGATGGTCAGAGAGCCACCTTGCAACTTCCCCCGAAAGCCAAGAGCAATGTTGTGACGGCGCAGTACCAGCAGAGACTACCCACCGCCTTGTATACCTGCAGCCAATGCAGCAGCAGCGGCGGCAGCAGCAGCAGCAACACGGCCGCTGGTGGTGTGGGCAACATCACTAGTGCCAACGCTAGCAGCAGCACGTCCAGTATTGGTGGCATGAGACCTGATCTGAGCACGGGGAGTGGCTCCCAGCACAGCTCCATCATCGCTCACTCTGTCAGTACTTCGCCTCTGGCCTCCCAGTCCTCCTACAGCTTGCTGAGCCCACCTGACAATTCCCGTGACCGAGCGGATTATATCAACTCTGCCTTCACGGAGGATGAGGCCCTTTCTCAGCACTGCCCGGTGGAGAAATCGATACGGCACGTACCCGTTGCCTTGACGGAGGCTGCCCTTGGTGTAAAACGGCCACCGCCGTACCAGTGGGACCCTATGGTGAGTGAAGAGATATGGGTTCCTCAGGAAAGGACATCACAGAGCTCAGTGCCCAACCCTCTAAAACCTACTCCTCTCATCATCGGTCAGGCTCAGCATCTGGATATGTCTCGAGTGCCATTTGTTTCCCCCAAGTCTCCAACCAGTCCCACTGCCACTTTCCAGACAAGCTACGGGGTTGGAGTACCTTACCCAGGAAGCTACAATGCCCCTCCCCTTCAGGGAATGCAGCCCCCCTGCTCCCCAAAAGAAGCTCTGGCCCAAACACAGTTTGCACAGCAGGAGCCCACAGTCGTGCTTCAGCCAGGTTATCCATCCAGCCTCTCCTATTGCCCTTTGCCACCCATGTACCCGGGAAGTAGCGCCTGCTCTAGTTTACAGCTGCCACCAATCGCCTTGCACCCATGGAGCTCTTACAGCACCTGCCCACCCGTACAAAACTCCCAGGGCACGTTGCCCCCCAAGCCACTCCTCGTGGTGGAGAAGCCGATGATGTCTCCCCCACCGGCAGAGCTGCAAGGCCATGTGGGCACAGAGGTAATGGTGGAGACAGCAGATACCTTCCAGGAGGTGCTCTCCTTGACGGAAAGCCCTGTTTCTCAAAGGACGGACAAATTCGGCAAGAAGAGCCGGAAGCGCCTGGACAGTCGAGCCGAGGAAGGAAACGTGCAGGCTATCACCGAGGGCAAGGTCAAAAAGGAGGCAAGAACGCTGACGGACTTCAATTCGCTAATATCCAGCCCTCGGCTGGGGAGGGAGAAGAAGAAAGTCAAGAGCCAGAAAGACCAGCTGAAATCCAAGAAGCTGAACAAGACAAACGAGTTTCAGGACAGTTCGGAGAGCGAGCCAGAGCTTTTTATCAGCGGGGATGAACTGATGAACCAGAGCCAGGGCAGCAAAAAAGGTTGGAAAACCAAAAGGAGTTTGAGGACAGCCAGTGAGCTGGATGAATTCAAGTGCCGGAAGGCCAGTGAGAAGGAGGATGGGAGGCTGGGGAGCCAGGGCTTTGTGTACGTGATGGCCAACAAGCAGCCGCTGTGGAACGAGGCGACGCAAGTCTACCAGCTGGACTTCGGAGGGCGGGTGACCCAGGAGTCAGCAAAAAACTTCCAGATTGAGCTGGAAGGACGACAGGTAGGAGAGGGTGGCACACACGGGCTGGGGTAGGGCCCAGAGGGTGGCAAATCCATGCCAGAAATAAGCTCTGCCTCTCACACGGCCAAGTGCCTCCCGCTCGTGTTAGCTGCTCGGTGAAAAAGAAGCTTTGCCGATTAGCTGATAAAAACAACCTGTCAAAGCTGTATATTCAGAGTGGACGGTGAAGTTCAGTTATAAAGTAAATGTACAAAATATGTTTGGTCTTACTCCAGCTGGACACAGGAATAAGGGCCTCCTTTAGTCTCACTGGCTCTCACTGCTGAAGGTAGGTGGGCTTTGTCATAAACACAACAGATCTCCCCAATGGTAGCTGCATTTGCTGTCAGTGGTTGTGGATGGCAGCTGGCTGAGTGAACACTGCTTCTTTCTTGTGATGCTCACAAAGGTTAGCCACTCAGCAGATATCTAAGGCAGGGATGATGGGTGAGCAGTTATGTTCCTTCCATGCCAAAATTTTCCCTTGTGGGTTACCAGGGCTCTGGGGCTGGTTCTTAATGCTAGAGGAGGCAGGCACTGACACTCCCCAGAACAAAGTGCTCCTGGGCCTCTTCTGAACTGCCCGTGGGTAGAGGGGTCTGTGGACAGTTCAAAAAATCAAAGTGTTTATTTTTAGTCTCTCACACCTTGGCTCAACTGGGATGTTACTACACCAGGCCCAGGCCATTAAGTGGTACCAATCAGCAGGGCGCTGGAGTGAGACTAAGGAGACACATATTTATTTCCTTGTCCAGCTGTCGCATCTCTGTAAGTCGCTTTTGACTTATTAAAGACATCAAGGCTCTCAACTCCCTCTGATAGAACTTGGGAATTAGATGTCTTAAATATCCGACATGCGTGACCAGTCTCTTGGTTTTGTTTGTCTGTAACAACAGCTCATGAAAAAGGCAGTGATCAGAGCCATTTAGAACGCTTTCTTCTTCAGTTAAATGGCTGTGGGTATGTGCCCATGGACAGCTGTGCAAAATCACCCAGCCTTAGGCTTTGCTGGTGGAGGAACAAAGCCTGACTCAGCTTGCACAGCCATCCTCTGTTCTAGCTCAAGGATCTTCACTGTAGAGCAAATATGATCTGGGCTTCTGACAATGCGAATGAAAAAGCAGTAATAATAGGCCAAACTTCAGATATTCCCTGTGGAAGAACAACAAACAACCTGACTAGCCTTGCTTTGCATTTCAAACAGCTCCCACTGCCCCTTTGCTAATTTATTTTCAATGTAATTATGCGCTAGTGAAAAAGACATACAGCTTACCGGCTGTGAAGTGCTAGAGCCAGGAGATTGGTTATTCTCTTTCCCTGAAAGCTCCTTTCTTTGAAAACAAAATCTGATTTCCTGATGGGCTGATGATGGGATCTCTCCAAGGGAGAGAACGGTATTTTCCTGCAGGAAGCGTGATGCTGCTGAAATAGTTGGTGACAATCTACTCACACCAATGCTGTGTACAGTCTAGAATGTTTTAAAGCTCAGTTTACTCTATGGAAACAAATACTGCACTCAGATGCTCTATACAGACAAATAGTATAGTGCTGTTACTCTTCTTTGGCATCGTACCCCATTCTGTGAGTAGCCCCATTTATAATAGCTGGGGAGGTGAGGGGTTCTTACAAAGGAGCAAAACCACTTTGCTTTTATTCTTCTCTGGTTCTTTTTCTGTGGTTCACTTTTTTTGACCTTGTTCTCTTTTTCCTTCCCTTCTCCTCTTCCCCTGCTTCCCAGGTGATGCAGTTTGGAAGGATTGATGGCAATGCTTACATTTTGGACTTTCAGTATCCATTTTCTGCAGTACAGGCCTTTGCTGTTGCTCTGGCTAATGTGACTCAACGCCTCAAATGAACAAGCAGAGACTGGAGAGAGGATAATGTTAACCTTCTCATAAAGTCCAAACCGGAAAATGTCAGGGCAGCCTGCGTTAGGTGTGCAGAGGTGCCTGGGAGCGAAGAAGGCAGTAAAACTGGAAAAGTCTCGTGGTGCCCAACAGAAGGGCATTAACTCTAATCAGTCATGGGGTGGAGGGTGGGGGGCTGTTTTCTGTTTTGTTTGTTTGTTCATTTGTTTGTTTTCAGGTGTTTTTCTTTTTCAGCACAGTGCTGGGTCTCAGAAAGAGCAAAGGGTTGAGAGCCATTCAGTGTTACGTGGAGATGTGTGGCTTTTGGCTTGTTGTGGTGGTTCTGCCGTGTTTGCTACAGTAGCTAATGTAAGCTCATAGGGGGATTAAAAAAGACTGCTCTTTTTGGTAGACTGCCTTATATCATGCTGTTCTTTTTAAAACAGGGAACATAACTTTTTTTCTGGTCCAGTTTGTACTGCTACTACTACTACATTGGTGATAGCAGCAAAAAAAAGAAAAAAAAAAGAAGCTATAATACTTGAAGGCACGTGTTTCTTCTCTGATCTCTGATAATAACTGAGCGCCACAAGTTCTGAGGAGGCTTATGTAGGTCAATGCTCAATTTATAAATAATGATGTATTATTCAGAAGAGAAAGAATTGTTACCAATGGGTGGTTTAAAAACCCACTGTATCAAAGAAGTTGATGTCTGCTTGTTTCGTGTGCTGTTATTGGGGATAAACCTCTTTCAGTAGGTGACGGAAGATAGAGGAGGAAATAATGAGGAGCATTGCTTCTTTTGTTACTGGGGATAAACATCTTTCAGTAGGTGACAGGAAATAGGGGAGGAAATAATCACGAATGTTGCTTCTTTGCTTGTATTGATCAGCAGTATTCTCCAATTTGGCCTGTAGTTGCGAGAGGTACAGCGTGACCAGATGTACCTCTGAGGCCACACCTGTACATGCTCCTCATTTAAATGTGTTTACACTCTACAAACAGTCTTTCAAGCGAATGAGAAGGCCCAGTGTATTCAGCCTTCTTAGCAATCAGTATGAATCAAGTTCTACAACAGTGTATCAGTGCTTGAATTAAGAAGGAGACAGAAGTATAGCAAGTCATTGCAGGAAACAATTTCATCAGGACAGCAATTTCATCACAGGAAACAACTTCATGGCTGGCTGGAGATCAAATGAGTTGAAAGACGAAGGAAAAATTGGACAGAATCATCCCTTTTATCACCTTGCTACTTCAGTAGTCTTTGTGACTGGTTTGAGAATGTAATACTCCAGATAAGAGTGGGATGCCAAGGTTTACATGGAGTGTTTTAGAGGAAGGCTTAATAACTGTAGCATGACCTTCTGTCTGCAGTTCTTTCTGGTGGACGTGCAGACCTGTTGAGCGTTTCGGAAGGACTGCTTGCACAGAAGAGTTTCTGTGTTGCCCGTGTGTTGTGCACACATTTATTTACTTTCTCTCTTTCCTCCTTGCCTGCATTTTGTACAGAATATGTTTTTATATGTAAGTAGTTTCCCCAGTAACACAGAAACCCCAAAACTATTTGGACATTAGATTACAAAACATACCTGCAGATTTCCTTCAGAAATTACTCTTTTGAAGTGAAAGACATGCTTATAAAGAGACATTGGTTGAGGTGTTGATGACTGCTTTGTCTTTCACCCACAGTTTATCTCCTTGCTTGGTACAACTTAAGATGAATAGGCATGATTTTCTCTCTTTGCTTTTCTTAATGGTAGGGCAGATGTGGGTTGCATTTGATGTGTTCTAGAGGAACCCATCACAGAAGATAAGACCCTGCTATAGCAGAAGTTACCAACATGCAGTGAGCTTATAACTTCTGCTCTGCTGAGGCCTCTGGAGCTGTGCAGCACAGCGGGAGCGGTGCCAGTCAGAGGAGTTTCAGAGAGGTGCCAAGGGAGGTGACGAGGCAGATCATCCACAGGAAATGTCCCTCAGGGTAAATCCAGGAAAAAACACCTGCAAGATGGTTTTGTTGGAGAGAGGAGGCAGAGGTAGGAAGGAAGGAAGGAAGGAAGGAAGGAGAGGGGAAGTAGATGGTACCATGCCTGTATTATCCCAAAGCTCACCAGCTTCTGCTTGTGTCTGGGAGTGATCAGGCACAACATTCCCCTCGGCATCTAGCAGATTGTTGTTTGCTTTAATTAATTAATTTTGTTGAGTTTCCATCAGTTGTCTGGGCCCATTTGTATTCTTTCTCATGTGCATGACTTACTCAACAGTTTGAGTGCCTGAATGTATAATGTGTGTGCAACAGAGGAACCGAAATGGATTTGGTTCTGGTCCTTTTCAAATCGATGGAAGTGTTTGCGGTGTTTTTTTGTGGAGCAAGCACTGTTAAGCCCTTTGTCTATATTGAGTTATACGCTGTACAAACAGTAGGTTGAATTCTCAGTCCACCAATTCCAGTGCGCAAGGAGGAAAGTTGGCTGATGAGAGTCCTCACCTGCCCTAAGGTCTGTGCTGACCAGCCATACTCTAATTAGAGTATAACAGGCACACGCTGAGCACCGTAAGAGAAGAAACGTACTATGGCTTGCTGGCTTGCTTGCTGAGGCAAGAGCCACTCAGTCACGTGTTAGAAATCTTCAGCTTGAAGGAACATCACCTGTAGTTTTAAGCCAAAATTCTTACTACATGGAAACAACATGAATGTTTTTTCTGAACAAAATCTGATCTAAATAGAACTTCTGCGTGCAGTTTCTTTAACCTTCCAGGGAACAATATTCCTCTTCACTTCGTTTATTGCAAAATTTTTCCAATTATCATCAGTTTTATGCTAATGGAGAACCAAGAAATGAAAGCCAGTACAACAAGTAGCAGAGTTAGTAATTTGGTTTCACTGGCCTAGGTCTTGATTGTGTCCTTCTGATGGCACTTACAAAGAACCTTGGCGTAGAAGAGACCTGGTTTCTGCCCCAGCAAAGCACAAGGAATAATTATAAATTAGGAAAATAAATGCAATTTCCAACATCCTTCCCATTTACTTGTCAGAAAATGCTGTAGGATAAGATAATCTTTTATCTTTTTGAAAATTAACAGACTCCCGTTAATGGAGGATTTTAGTGGCTTAGAGAATACCCAGTATTAGAGGGAGAAAATACTCTCAAATATATAGAATTTTAATGAAAGGAATGGGAATTATGTGAATGTCTGAGTGTGCAGCTGGATCCCAAATTGTACAAAGAACAAGTGAAAGTGGCAGTTGTTTTATTTTTCATGGAGATACAACATAGGAAACAATTTAAAAGCCCCCCCCAAATAATCACTTAAATCCTGAAGATCGCTATTGCATTCAGCCAAAAGATAGATGTTACATTTTATATTTCGTTAGTAAAATCCAGGTTTTCTGTAGTAACTACGTTCTTCTAGGAAGAATGTAGCAAAGTGTTCAGAAATACCTAGTTCTTTTATACATACAGTAATTTCCAGTAGTTAAGTATGTTTTTTCCAAAGCTTTTTTTTTAGTTGTGCAATAATTGTGACAGTCTAGGGGTTTTATGGGTTTTTTTGTTGGGGTTTGTTTGTTTTTTTGAGGGAGTTTTGAGTGTTTTTTTAAAGATAATTTAATGCAGATTTCCTGTTAATGTCCAAAAGACAAATTATTTATCTTGCATAATGGAATAAGTGGTTTAGGGATTATTTTATTACTAGCTATCCGTGAGTTATACACACTTTCTTATTTATATTTAAAGAGCGTCTTTGTAAGTAATTGTTTGCTAGCAGTATGTTTTGCTGCAAAAAGTTAAAAATGCATATAGGAAGACCTGTTTTTGCTGGATAGTATGCAAAATTTCATAATGCAGGCAAGCAAAAATACTGTTTTTGGCAGCTGAACGCAGTGAGTTTGCTATGGAGGACTGTGTAGACTACAAAGAGTGTAGATGACTTCTTTGGGACCTGCAGAAATCTGTCCTTCTCCACTGTTTTGCTCCTGTGTTTCTAACTACATATTTCAGTTGGGAGTGGTTTTAAAAATGCAAGGCTTGATTTGCTTTCCCTCTTTTTAGTACAGTGCTTTTTCTCGAGGTAGAAAATAAGGTGGCTTACACGATAAAAGAGGGTATAACAATATAGGCTTAGTTTATTAAAAGTTCATTGCGTAGTTTAGTAGGGTTTGGCAGTGGCGTAATGCAGTGCTATGCAGAGATACAAGCAAACTAGCCTGGAATAAGCTGGCTGAGGCGCAAGAAATAGTGCAGCAGTAGATATGTTTTCCTCTGCTCAGACTGATAACGCTCCTCCTTCAGCTGGGCTCAGCTGGTTCCAACACAGCCACAGTGCTTCTGATACCCGAGCTAGTGCTGCACAGAGCTGATGGAGCTGAGCCCTGACGCTGCCTGCAGCAGCTTTGCCTCTTCAGGATGCTCCATCAGAGACCTAGTGGAACAGGCGTTCCTCCGCTCGTCCTTCTGGGTCTGCTCCAAGAGCAGCGTGCAGCTGCCGTGGGGTTTGGGCTGCAGCAGCTTCAGGCAGAGAAAGCCGCGATGTCAGCTGGTGGCCATGGTGGCCATTGGAAGTCAGAATCTGCTCCACTGGGGTTGTAAAGGGATGCAGCAGAAAACCTGATTCTTTTGAAAAAATATGGCTGATATCCTCAAAATACAGCTCCTTACAGAGTCTAAAAATTGGTACTTAAAGTCTGGTATGAAGTGCACCACGCATGCAGTGGCAAATTTTAGCTCAATACAGCAGGAATATCATGTATTTCTGCAACGCCCTAAGAAACTGTGAGAAGGAGGGGGGTGAAAGAGGAAAAAAAGGAATTATCGCGTTGTTAATAATTTTGCACTCAGTTCCAGGGGTAGCAGTAACATGTGCCATGGGCTGCCTGAATATCGGTAAATCTGCGCACAGGTTCATCTCAGTTAGGTAAACTTTTTGTGATGCAACCACAAGTAAAACAGTTCCACATTTCTCTCTCTGGTTTTCTGTTGTTTTTATGAAGATGCATGAAGGTGTACAGGTGTCAGACAAAGATATCTGACTTTGCCGAACCCTTGAGCCTAGACTTTCTGTAGGTCCAGGCTTCCCTTGATGTGTCTCTTTAGTGTTCTGTCAGAAATCTTCGACAGATTTGGGAGCTTGCCTGATTGTTGCCTCAGACAATTTCTGTGCATTTGCTTTTTGCAGCCTGATGTGTGTGATGCTATGTTATCTTGGTGCCCTGTTACCTGTCAGAAACAGTTTAAATTGTCATATGAAGAGGGCAACATGTGCAAAAACTGATTAGAAGATTGAAAGAAAACATAGAGCAGACAAAGTAAGTTTTCACTGGCTTTTAAGATTGTGTTTCCCAGAGCAACAGTTTGGAAATTGCACATTTCTGCAGAGACCAAACTACTCCAGGCCAGTAAACCTGACTTGGAGATTGGTAATAGTCGAGTCACTTGTGTGGCGTGCTGACAGAGGGCCGGCTTCTATCCTCACTACATGATTACACCAACCCATTACTGTGTGATTATAAAGTGAGAATGACTTATATGACCCATATATCCACTTAAGAAAATTACAAAGCATTAGCCAGCAACTATATTGACAGTTCTGTATAACCCCCTTGAAGAACGCTAGAAGTGAAATCCTGGCCACAGAGCAGTCATTCAGATTTTTGCCTTTTATTCCCATTTCTAGGATTCCATCACAGGAGAGAAAGCCTTTAATGTTATTTAGAGACTGGCATAATGGTTTTCCCAGTAAAAGACAGCATATGTTATCATACTGCAGGCAAAAATGGAAAAATTCTGGTAGACAACTCTTTTCATTTACAAGTCCCTTCACCTTCAAGGCAAGCACAATCCTCCATCAGCAAATAACAATTTAGAGTCCTGCTACCCTCAGGAGTAGTCTGCAGGTAGGCACCACAGGTCCTCTTTGCAGGATTGGAATTTACATACACGACGCGCTCGAAGGAATAAGATTAATTACTCCTGATGAACCATGGGCTATGTGAATTATTTTATCTTTGTGTTTATTTAATTTTCTTCTAAAAAAATCCTGCAGAGAAGTTTTATGATTAAAAGACTCAGCTTTGTGTGTTGCCTGATATCTCTGAAGATTTATCAGGAGATAATTTCTTTGGACAGTTAGATTTTTGCTGCATCTAGAAAATTAGATTTTTAAGACAAAAGCAATTAACCAAATAAAAGAATGAAATAGGATTCAGTGAAGCAATTCTTGCTACGAAAATTAAAAACTTCACCCTTCAACTTTTGATTTTGCAAATGGATCTATAATGAGAAATTTGTGCTTCAAGGCAAATGGATGGCTGTGGAGCACTGTGCAAGTGCACAGGTTTGCTGACTCAGAGCTGACTACAGGATCAAAACAACATGATTTTGTGAGACTTATAATTAAATAAGTGAAAGCACCGAATGCTTACCTATCCGAAGCATTCAATGAAGAAATTAGATAGTATGATGTTAAAGCCTGCCAGTTTATTCTTAATCCTTGCCCTCCAGTTTACGTGATTACAAATTTAAAAATATGATCTGATTCAGCAAATCAGAATCCTGACAAATGTTGTCTATTTGTGGAATGTTTATCTTACTGGTCAAGTAGATGGCTTAAAATATGGATTAAGATTAAAGTAATAGTGAAAGAGAAACATTTCTGAACAGTGTGCAGACACCTGAGTTTCAAGTATTTCATTGGAGTAGTGCTCGGCTTGTAATTCCTACCAATGTTGTGTCAAGCTATTTGTTCGGAACTTTGCTAATTTTCCCTTTGTTTCTTTTGTTTGCTTGATACATGTTATGCCTTTGGTTTCCTTTTGTTTCACTATTTCTGCATACACGGCTTCTTTCTTGTTTTTGTGCGTTGTGCATTTGGGGAAGGGCATGTCTGTTCAAGATCTCGTCGTTTGTTGTAGATAAAATATACGGTGTTGTGGAATAGCATGGGGATGCATTTGGTTGAAAAGGCACTGTAGTGTTTCCTGAAAAAGAAGGGGAGTTGCATTTGTTTATAAATGCATTATTTTGGTACTATAACTTTGAACATGGTTTTGGATTTTTTTTCCTTTTTTTAATTTAATGAGCATATAGTCATGCAGGTGCATGCATTCTTAAGCTATCAAGCCCAGCATGTTTTTCTTAAGACTTTTGAAAATTTGGTACACGTTTTGTGTACTTTTACACACCTATACTATTTTTTAAATACATTTTTGGGAATCTCAAGTTTTCTTCTTTTTTTTTTTTCTCCTCAGTATACCATGGTATACCTGGTTTCCACTGTACTTCAAAACTTACCCTGATCTGCCTCTCCTTTTATGTATCTTGTGTAATAGATTTTACAGGAGGTGCCTAGAAAGCATTGTTGGTTTCCCTATAAAAATGTGGTTTGTCCAAATTCTTTACTGTCTACCTGATTGAGAGATGGACCGATTGCCCTGTTTTTCCTTGATGATTTGGAGTTGTAAGAGTTGTCCAGCTGTTGCTTAATAAAATTTTGCAGACTAGAAAATTCCTGACTTGTTTTTGTTGCATTCTGCATCTTGTCAAGCACCTCAAATACTTTTAAAGCAGATGACAAATCTGCACTGGAACGACCTGAATAAGAAGTAGCCAGATGCAGTTATGCTTTCTCTTTTCAATAACCGTATCCGCAAGTTCCACTGAACCTGATGCGTATACCAGCCCATCATACTTGGTGTCATTCATATGGGAGGATAGATGGCAAAGAGTTCGTGGTAATAATGTTCCTGTTTGCCTGGAGATCAGCCAGTTCTTGTGCTATTTCTCCTCTGCTTGTTTTTCTTTCTGAGGAAATTACCTTTGGGGTTTGTAGTACTTCTCATTTTGTCATTGATATACTAGAAACTTTAATATTACCAAGAGGGATTCCTCTGTCCTGTCATCTTTAAAACAGAATAAAATGCTGTGATGGCCAGTGTTCATTCTCTGTTTTTTAACTAAAATAAGCATTCTGGGGACTGAGAAAATAAAAAAGGTAGTGAAGTATCTTACCTTGCATAATAAATGTCTCAGCTATGGCACAAATGAGAGAATCCTGGCATGGATCCTCCTAATGAGTTCCCATAACACAGGTTACTAGTGGAGTTTTGCAAGGGTCTGTGCTGGATTCTTGCCTGTTCACCATATTCATGGGTGGACTTGAAAAGAGTTTGAACATTGAGCTACAAAGTTTACTGATGATATGAAGTCACTCAAACTAGTAAGGGCAATGGCCAATTGTCAAGAATCTCAGAAAGTCTTTGTGAAACTTGGCAAGAAAATGGCAGGTGAAACTCAGTGTAGGTAACTGTAAAGTGATATACATGGGGAAAAAAACAATGATCTCCCTGTAGTGATCTCTACTACTTAGGGGAGTTTGATAGATAGCTCTCTGAAAACATCAGGTTGGTGCTCAGCAGCAGTCGAAAGAAGAAAATAAAATATTGGTAATGATTAGGAAAAGAATTGACAGCAAAGCAGAAAATACAGGGTCACTATAAAACTGCAATTGACCATATTGCGCATACTCTGCAGTACTGGTCCCCTCATCTCAGAAAAAGTAGAGTTCTGGAGAAGATTCACAGAAGGGCAACAGAGGGCACATATCCACTTTTATATGTATTCTCTATATATCTCTATTATATAAAACTTCTGTATGACTGCAAAGGCTAGGACCCTTCACCCTGGAAAAGAGACAGCTTAAAGGGACTGCTAGAGAGCCACCAAAACAGGAGTAGTGTGGAAGGGTGGGTAGGGACTGTCTATTGATTGTCTCTTCCTGCAGAAAAACTAGGAACTGTGAAATAAAAATAAAGTGAAATAATGGTGGGGCAGGAAATCAAACAAAAGGAGGTGGTTCTTCAAGGACGTATGTAGCCAAAGACCCTTTGCCAAAGGATGCTGTGATACAAGAAGTTTACAAGAATTCAAGCAACACTGGAAAAGTGTGTGAAAGAGAGATCCACTGGGACACTAAACAAACTACAACAGGAGCACTCGGTTTCATGAGCTGAAAACAGTCAGAGGCTGGGAGAGGATTAGGGAAAATATGATATAAATTTGCTCTGTTTTCGCTCTTCTGGAGGAATCTGCAGATGGCTGTTGTAGGAGACAAAATGCTGGGCTTAGATGGATTCTTACTGTGAACCAGTGTCACCATTCGTACACTAAACCAAGCTTGAACCTGGAGTGTCGTTCTCTGAGAAAGAGGAGAAGGGGGAGGATTCGCAACCTGGTGTCCAAGTACTTTGCATTGCGACTGTGAAATGTCCTCTTCTAGCATCAGCGCTGCTCAGGGAATGAGTGCTGGGGGTCTGCCAACCTTCATGAGATCTTCCTTAGCTCTAGATCAGTTTGCATGTGAAATTAGAATTCTACTAAAATGCAGAGATTATGAAATTAGTTGTCAAGTTTGGAGACAGGTGAACTAAGCTGATTTGCGCACTTTCCTTTTAGATAGAGGTTCCAGTAATTTTCAGGCTTTCATTATTTGTGTATAATATTGACTGAAGATCTAGTCATCTTCAGCTTCCCTGCCCTCTCTTAGTGTTAATTTGGAGGGGTTCTGCTGACTATGGCACTGGCAACTTATTCAGTCAGGAGAACAATCTGTATCTCGTTTGCTTGTGGAACTGAGCCAATGCAGTTTGGTTTGTTGTTCTGGAAGACGGTTTTTGGAAGGCCCCTCTTTGCTGGGTGCAGCCAGCTGAATTTAACACATGTAGTCACTTGTAGTTTGTAAATAAGTTTCTTTTGCTGTGTCACATTCTGTCCATGTCAGTACAGGAATGAGACTAAATGAGAGCACTGGACCAGTAACCAGCTCTTGAAAGAGAGGAGGCATGAAAGGAAGCAAACAGGTCTGGGGAGGTGGCTTGTTTGTGGGAGATGGCTGCTGAAACATGCCTGCCTGGAAGTGGCAGGTGGTGCAAATGCAAAATTTATCAATTAACAGGGGCTGCAGTAAACAAATAGAAACAAGACCCTTTATGAAAATATCCTCGAAAGATTCCTGTGATCATTTTCTTGGCTCTTAGAGGGCTTATAGCATTTACTTTTCTTTTTTATATATGATTGTGGTTGGTTTTGATAACAGTGCTATCATATTTTTGTGATTTATATGAATACAAGGGCTACTTGTGCCTGGTGCCCTCTGTTTATGCTGCCTGGTTTAGAGGTCAGAAGGACAAGTGCAGACAGTGAGGGAACAATATTTAAGCAGAAAGAGAAACAGAGAATACAGCAGCTCTACGCATACTTAAGCTTTTATGTATCATTTAATAACTACTAGCTAGATCGTGAGCTTTTTCACCAAGACAGGTTATTGTTCTTGATGTTCTCTGGTCAATGGCGTATTCCATTTTCTATTGGCGTTACTACCAAAATCACTGTCAATTGTAAAATAGCAGTCTTTACTTAGTGCTGATTTTTTCAACAGCAGCCCAACTTTCAATATGCAATCTTAATGGGATACACTCAGGAGCTAAGTAATTACCTAGCTGTGAGGGAGCTGTACAAGATGATTAGAAAAAAAAATCGGAGCACTTCATACCTTTCGAGATTCGTGTCGGACCTTTCATCTCACTCCTAATCTGTTATAGCTGTATATTGCATATTTGCATTTCCTCTTCTGTTTAAAACAGACACATTTCAAATCTTTTTTTGTTTGATCAAAGAGAAGCCTATTCACCTGGGGGGATGCTTTCCTTTGTTTCATCTCCTGACACTTTTAGCCCTTCCAGCTGTTCCACGTTTTCTTCCTTTTCTCACTTCCCCATGGATAAGGAGGAAAGTTAGATCTGAGCTGCAGAAACATTTCTTTGTTCTCATTGCACTCTGTGGTGATAGTCCTGTGTCTTTAAACAGGACTATCTTTGTTCCCTTTTTTTGCACAATTTTGGTGAGATTAATTTCTTACTTTTCCTTTCAAAGCCATTTAGGACTTTTTTACTTGTTGTAATCTGAAAGAATGTTTATTTAAGAGAAGACTCTATATGAGGTGGTTATAACAAAGGGAAGATACTAAAGATGATTTAAACATTACAGAGCCTTCTAATTGCCTCACATGGAGGCAACCAAATGCGGAGTCTCATCTTCAGAAGTTACATAGCTGTGATTTGACTTCTAAGTTCTCTTATTTGATGATACTTACTAATCACACACACAGAGAATCACAGAAGGGCTGAGGTTGGAAGGAACCTCTGGAGGTCATCTGGTCCAACCTCCCTGCTCAAGCTCAGGCACTTGGAGCCAGTTGCCCAGGCCATGTCCAGATAGCTTTTGAGTATCTCCAAGGATGGAGACTCCACAAGCTCCTTGTTTTCATCAAATCTATAAACATACTTAAGATTTTTCTGCTTGAAGTGGTGTAGTAGCTAGTGTAATCTGAGCTGGCAAACATTAATTTTGACAGGCTTTATTTGTATGGCTTGGAGAGTATTTTTTAACCTCTCCATACAGTCAGTAAAACCAAGGTTCCAGGAATGTTCATAAATCCACTGCTAGTATTCCTGTTTACGTGATACTAATAATTTTATCTGCAGTTTATAAAATACACAGGTTTTAGCAGATCTGAATTGTGTCTGGTCAACAGAACATATCAGTGAGTGTGAAAAAGGAGTGGACGTCTTTCCGAAAGCCGTGGCATATGTATAACTTGCACTGGAAGTTCTGCTATGAAATTCAGAAGTTCCAGATGCCGATGAAGTGTCCCCTCAGACCATAAACTGAGAGAGCAACCTTTGGAGAGCTGCCAGAATCCACAGTTAGATTCCACTTCTGGAGATCATGGAAAACTTGAGTGAGCGTAAACTGTGACACACCAAGTATCAACAGAAGTACTGCAGTATGCTTATGATGAAAAAGCTGTCCAGAGAGCAAGGCAGTAGCAACTGAGAAAGGAGAGGCTTCTGGGAAGTCAGTGAAGCTATCAGCGTGGATCAGCAGCATATGAGGTAGAATGTACCTTATGTCAGAAGAAGTAAGGAGAAAACTCATGAGCTGATGCATTAGTGTAAATCACTTATGTTCAGGTATATCAATGCAAAATCTATAATGATTGTCATCCGTGCCAGCATCACTAGAAAGGTAGCCATGGAAACTTTTTTCTTTGCAGAAATTGTTACCGTGTGAATATTAAATGTGAAGAGGATCAAAATAAAACTTCAGAAAATGTTGAGAATTGTGATCTACAATTAAATATTCTGAAATAGAAAGTATTGCACACTAAGAGCCATTTGCATCCATTAAGAAAATATCTTTCTTTATCCAAAGATAATAACAATGAACAACCTCAGCGAGATTGCTTGTATCTGTGAAGTTACAAGCAAGCCAATGAAGAAAAGATCCAAGAAGTGAAGCTGTCCTAAGCTGGAGGTCAGGTCTGAAAGACCAAAACATGGAATTCATGAAGATGAAGTGATATTTATCATGTTCCCAGAGTTGATGCATTAAACCGCTATGTGTGGATTACTCAGTGCAAGAGACAAAGTTGAAGATTTAATCAAAAGAACAGATGTTTAAAATGGTTTTGAATAGAGTGTTACAGACAATTGATGACACCAGGTGTCTTTAAATTGGATCCCTAGTTCTTTTGGAAGAATCTTAGTGTAGCATGCCATGGAGAAGTAGTCAGCTGAAGATACTCAAAGAACAGGATGTACACCAAAATTTACTCTCAAAATAGTTATGTTAGGTGGTAATTGCATGAATGAGTTGTTAGTAATCATACAGAACAATTGACAGCCATGATTTAACTGATTAATTTCAAGGTAACCCATGAGGAGCTGTAAGTACCTATAACTTTAAAATATCAGGTGGGTGTTGAAGCTTTGTTTGAAAAGTTTGAGAGTACTAGATAAATGCAGTCAGTGCTGATGAGGCAGATGCTGTCAGTCTGTTAGCTGGCCTGTTTCCTCTCTGATGTTGTTGATAACCTATTAAGGTATGTGAAGTTAGGGAAGAAGCACATAATGGTATCAGGAGGAATTGTTTTACTCACCTTCATAAAAACATTATGACTAGATGTCTGAGTAGAAATAGAAGACATTTTCAAGTACCAACAGAAAGAATGGAGTTGGAAAATGCTCAGGAAAGGTTGTTGGAGGAATTTGTCAGGACAAATATTAATTGTTGTGCAACACAGAGACGAAGGAGTCCCTGTGTATTCCCTCGGCACGGGTGACATTGGATGGGTTAGAAGTGTGAGTCCTACTGAGATCATCATTGTCTCTGTTGCTAAAGAATTAATTTAATCCAAAGAATTAACAGTGTTAACTAGGCGTTCACTCCACCAGATCATTGGCACTACCGAATGATACAGAAGCTGCAAAATTTAGCTAATGTTTGATATTTCCGAAAGATGACAAAAAAAGGTGCAGAGAAATGCAACAGAGGATCCAAAGCACATATTCATTTCAAGAACAGAACTGTGTAGCCATGGAGAAAGGATTTTAATCCCATCAGCAACTCAGGCCTCATCAAATTCATGGCAGAAGAGAGCAAGTTTATGTGATAAATTCCCCATGTCGTAAATGAGTCCCTGAACTAATCAGTGACTTGAAAAAACCTCAGATTTAATAAATTCTCTTATGAAAGCTGATGGACTTTCTTGGATGTAGTGTGTGCTTCAAGTCATGGGTACAAATCAGCCATCAGTTACCCCTGCAGACATAACTATTCTTGAGCTTAGCCTTGGATGCAGGAATTTTATATCTTGCCCAGAATATCAAGTGGTTGGAACACAAGCCTGGACAAAATTCACAGGCATCCATGAAGTCAAATGCTCCCCTGAGGTTGATGTTTGTGGAACAGTAACAAGCCTATGTGTCTTTTTGGGATGTGACACTGCTGGTGCTTTTATGAATGAGGGGAAGTTGGGGGATAGAAAATTCGTGCAGATCTAGCTCCAAGCACTGGCCATTTCATTAGATGTCTTTGAAACACAGGTAGCATGAAATCCTGTGATGGGCAATACTTGGCATCAACATGAGCGTTTTATTAACCTTTCTTCCAAAATGGATGAAGTAGGTCACAGCTGTCTTTGGGCATGTGCTGTGTCAGTTTGCACTGGGTACAATCACGCTGGAATTTGGAGGCAGCTGCTGTGGTGCAAAGCTCTTTCCTTTACTTCTGCAAGCTGTGGCTAAACAACTGATACCCAGAAGAATCTGGACATGAAGTAGATGTTTGGGTCACGAACAGCACTGCTGCCTTTCACATTTATTATCAGGTAGTGTCCTCCTCTGTCAATGCACATGTCCAAAGCAGTTCTGCCTTTGCTTGAACAAAGAGGTGCAAACTGCAACTTTCTACCTACCAGAAGATTAAAGATGAAGAGAGGTACTGAGTAAAATCATTTCACTGAAGATTTGTAAGACTTGGAGGTGATTTATTTTGTTTGAAATAGAATCTTACAAGTGTTTTATAGTGTATTAATGTGTTAAGGGAAGATATTATGTTGTCTGTTTATGGTGCTTTTAAATAGTGTATATAATCCTTATTGTATTAATAATCAATTTTTGACCGATAAATGTGCAAAGCTTGAATGTTACAGTGCAAAAATATGTCGCCAACAAGCAAGGCACCATTTTTAAATGCTTAAACATCATTTTGAAGCTTCCAAAGGCTATGGGGTGTGAACAAAGTCTGGCAACACTGATGTCTTCAAAAAGCGTTATTAAACTTTGCTACTTCAAATGACACCAGTAGCTGAATTTTCTGACCTTGGTTCATTGACTCCATGAGCTGAATGCTACTCCCAGGAGCTTTACACACAGCAAGCTCACCAAATTAAACTAGATTTTCCTGCCAGGTGGTTCCTGACAATGACTTTTCCAAGGCAGTGACAGAGAGAAGTCCTATAACAATGGTTGTCTGTGCCTGACTCAGAGTGGTTGAATAAGCCATCGTTTCTTATTCAGTGTGGCATTCTGACAGCTTCCCTTTTATTGCCCTGTTCTTTATTTCCTGTGATGTATTCATCAAGCCAATTAAAAAGAAAAAAAAATCAAAAACAACTTCAGCACAACACTCTGGCTTCCCAGTGTGTGATACACGCAGCATACCAGCAAGCCTCAAAGGAACCTGATCTATCAGTGATGGTAGCGGTGGGGGGGTGGGCAGGGGCTTTTCATAACAGCGCATCAAGAATGAAGTGGGAGCATCCACAAAGCAAACACCAATTCTTGAGGTACACCTGCGGTAGGAAGGCAGGCCAGCTCACCCTATTTCATGATGCCTGTGTGAATTCACCAAGAGGAAGACTTTCCTGTGGAGCAGGTGATGAATGAACCAACAGAGTGCAGCTGTAGGGACCAAATACAATCTCTCAAAAGCCAGAGGAGATCAGGGAACTGCAGACTGCAGCCGTATTTTATGGTATTTCACAAAAATAAATGTGAAACACAGATCCTTGCTGCAACAGATATCACCTGGGACTGCAAAGCAGAGGATATGAGCAAGCTAGCAGGAGGGATATTCATTGTAATTCCCTGAGGGACCAGAGAGTACACACACAGACAGCCAGGAGAGACAGCTTGAATCATCAAAGAATTTGAATCTTGAGAGCAATTCAAAGATGTGAAAAAGCAAGCTGTGTTGTGTCTAGTTTATCACGGTACAGATGCAATGAGCAGTACCCAGGAGGTGGACTTAGTTTAAACTGTGACTGATCCCGAGAGGTGTAATTTTAATAATTATCAGCTCTTTCTTGTGGACAGCAATAACTGTATGGAATCCTACTATAGCTTGAAACTTACTGTGTAGCCCTAAAATAAAATGCATCTAAAGAAATTTTGTTCTCACACAAGGAGGCAAAAGGTACATGAAGGCACTGTGCAGTGTGCCAAGAGATTCCAAACTCCAGAGCCAGCTCTGCAATTTTAGCTCTGTAAGAAAATATCTCTCTATAAAGTACATGAGCCACAAGGTACATGAGCTAACTTTAAGAAAAAATGTGGGAGTCTACTAGCTATACTTTGTCACCCCAAGCAATGCAAGATGGTATCATGTACTACTGTTGGAGAACATATTGCTAGACTGGAGCACACTTAACACCTTCCTTCCTTTTCTGCTAAAATAGATGGGTTTGCACTTGCCTTTAAATTTAAGTGAAAAAAAGAAATGTCCTGCCAAACTTGTTCCTCAGACAGTATAGTTAATGACTTGCAGTAATAACCAGAATGGACCTGTCTCAGTTCATCCTATTTCACCCTTTTTTCCAAAAGGTCGAGACTTGGCTAGTTTGCTGTCAAGAGTGGCATAGAGGAGGCTGAAGAAAATTCAAAATGAAAAGAAAATTCAGATTGAATGGATTTTATATAGTCTGAGAAATTTCAGGAGCCTGAGAAAATGCTTAGCTAACAATGTTTGAAAAAACGAAGTAGGTACTAGGTGGGATATTTAAGCTAATATATGCCACTGGTAATTATTATTCCAAGTATAGTTGACATTTTGAAAGCTAATAATGACACTGCAACACCATATTAAAATGTTTATTTATATAGGAGAGACAACCTAGTCATGCTCCCAGTTAGGCCATTTCAGTCTTCCCATTGCTTTCTCCGTGCCAGTCAAGAAAAGAACAACCCAGCCTGATTAAGAGATACACAGGAGTGTGAATCAGGTGTGATTAGGGTTTCCTCTTTGCCATCTTTGAAATCACCTTGCATGAGATTCTTCTTAACGTGTCATTAAAAGAGATTATAAATCTTGTTTTCTTTGCTTGTCTTCACATCTCTTCAAAGCAGGACACATTCAGGAAAGATTCAACCCCAAAGACACAAAGAGAGAGAGATGAGTCTTTCTTGCTGCTGCTGTGAGGGTCGGGACTGCCAGCTGCAGCCGGCTGTGTGGAGCTTTATTCCTCCCAGCGATGACAAGAGCAGCTGTGGCTCCAAAGCCCCTGTCAGCTCAGAGATGATTTTCTATGGATGACCTGTCAGGGGCTTTCCCAGCTGATGTCTTTGTGCCACCTCTTCAAGTAAATGAGAAGCCTTGCTTCACGGTGAGCGCCGTGCTCCTGCTGAGCTCCCCCGACCTGTCTGTCCCCAGCACACTGCTGTGATCCGCTGCATGTGCAGCAAGGGCTGCGTGGCTACAGCTGTCATCACAGAACCGGTGGGCTGTGGCAAAATAGTTTTCTGACAGGAGGAGAGAATTAAGCCATGATGGCCTGGGGTGAGGCAGGGGTTCTTCCTTTCTAGGATCAAGGCAGCAGTGAAGAAGAGGGCAAGATGGACCAAAGTCCTGAGGTTTCTCTGGGGCTTAGCACGGTTTCTGCTCGTGTAGTTTAGGGGATACTCCCTGAAAATTCTTGTATGCGGCAAGACTCAGAGGCGTATTTGCAACTGGATAACAGCAGCGTAGACTCTCTTATCTCGGGACAGTCAGTATGGATGTGCGCTTCTTTCTGTGCCATCTGATGTGCCAGTCCTTAACTCCACTCGGAAGGAAAAAGGCGCTTATTCTTTTCAGCCAGCAGCTGTCACTTCTGCCTTTCTCTGGCCCAAAACGATTTTGAAGGAGAAAGTGTTTGCTAAGCAGCTGGACTTCTGCTGCTGTCTGTGGGTTTTGTTCCTTTGCTGAAAAAAGAGGGACTTGAGTTGGCAGCATGTATTCCCTTAACTTCTCAGCACCAGCTGCTATTGCTTCTGAAAGAGCCCAGAGTGATAATCCTGGTGCTTTTATGTGGATTGCCAAGCTTTGTACTAAGCTACTATCACGATTTAATACGTGTGGCTGATGCTCGAAAGGGCTAACTATACACGGGGGAGAATCAGGAAGAAAAATTGTGTGTGGGACTTCTGTTAAGCTTCACCCTCAAAATAAACTGTCCATGTGATGTGATGAGCGCATGGAACAGACGTTGAATTTGATGACATCGTAGTCTTAGACTCTTGGGGCTTTTCTCTCCCTCATGAAGTCCAGAAGCACTCAGGGGATGAATCGAGTTCCAGATGCTTAAAGTCTAATGGAGATTTATAGAACTCTTACTATTACTTTAGATTGGTTTGTTCTTAGATGCGGTTTGATGCTGCCTCTCTTCTAATATGTGCTGTGAAAGGCAGTAAACCAAGGCTGACAGAAGGTGCTGTGCTTTGCCGGGTGCGTTAGGGTGCCCAGAAATGAACGGGGCAATTCATACTTCTCAGAGTCCCAGTTTGAGTGACTTGTTGGTTACACTTGCACCTTGTTTGCAAAGCTGTCTGTGAAACCTTGGCTTCCCTTGGCTCTTACCGGAGTCGTGCTTCCTGCAGAACCAAACGTTTTTCTGTGCCAGCCCAGTCTGTGCCGTGACGGCACTGGATGGGAAAGAAGGGCAACTGATAAAGGTAGAAGCACGATCTGATTGCATCTGCAGGGCTAGGGGTGAGCGAACAGCTAACTGAAATGTTCTATTCATTAGGGTTTGGCAAAAGGAAATAGACTGGCAGTTTTAATAGAAGTGCGTGTTTAATATTAAAACTCTGTTTTAACAGTTTCCTCATTTAATAAAAAAAAAGAAAACCTGAAAATTCTTTGAAGAAAATGTTTGGATGGAATCGAATTTTTTTTT
Source organism: Opisthocomus hoazin (assembly GCF_030867145.1). Classification (NCBI taxonomy): domain Eukaryota; kingdom Metazoa; phylum Chordata; class Aves; order Opisthocomiformes; family Opisthocomidae; genus Opisthocomus; species Opisthocomus hoazin. Next base: position 62,349,459 of record NC_134415.1, read on the forward strand.
TTTTCCTTAAAAATGTTACCTAGGAATTGCTACTGTGTAGCAAGGCACAAATTTTAGAAAAAAAAAACAAAACAGCAGACCAGACTTGTAACTAGAGTATCATTTTCTCAAAGTCACTTTGGGGTGGCTGAGTTTCATGGACCACCAACATCCTCAGCTTTCGGTGTTTCCTCGGCTGCACAAGGCACGGCCGGTGCAGCTCTGCGTGCTTTCAGTGCCCGGTCATTTCCCAGGCAGAGGAGGCCGCGCGCTGAAAACTGGTGTGTGCATACAACTCTCTGCACTGCTTCTTTTATCAACATGTTGATCTTTGGAGACTCAAAATTGTTTCCTTAACTTCTTAGAGTCTTTGAGAGTTTAACACAGACCACAATAGCTTGTTGAGACCTTAGTGCAGCCTTCCAGCACCTGAAGGGGGCCTACAAGAGAGCTGGGGAGGGACATTTTACAAGGGCATGTAGGGAGAGGACAAGGGGTCATGGCTTTGAACTGAAAGACGGTGGATTTAGAATAGATATAAGAAGGAAATTCTTCACTATGAGGGTGGTGAGGCACTGGCACAGGTTGCCCAGAGAAGCTGTGGCTGCCTCCTCCCTGGAAGTGTTCAAGGCCAGGTTGGAGGGGGCTTTGAGCAGCCTGGTCTAGTTGAAGGTGTCCCTGCCCATGGCAGAGGGGTTGGAACCAGATGATCTTTAATGTCCCTTCCAGCCCAAACCATTCCACGATTCTATGATTCTGTGACAACGGGAACACACAATTAGCTGGAGCCTTTGCACAGTCGCAAACTTTACCATTCACAAGCCTGGTAATTTTAATCCTGTAATGTCTGGTGGTTGTTCGTTGAAACACTGTCTGTTTTTTGTCTGATTTTTTTTTTAATAGCAGAAGTTGGTGGGCTCGTACATGGTCAGTGCTAACACCTTGTCTGTGGGAGTGACCCGCAGGCCGGACCACCAGCCTTCTGCAGGGGCTGGGATTTCCTCCCACGGCGCTCGGGGTGGGGGTGGACAGACAGAGTTTGAAGCCAGTCTGGGCAATGTTCAGCACAGCAGGGAGGAAACTGGATTACACCTCTCTAATGGTGCTGCTTTGTGCCTGCAAGCAAACTCTGGGCTTTTAGGGGTTTTTTTGAGAAATAAATGCAATAGAGGTCATTTAGTTCTAAGAAATTAAATGGTAATCAGTTTTTAATCCTTGAGCCCATTTTTTATTTCTTTGCTACACTAATTGCATAACTCCCAGCAGTGAATGTGTTTTTACTCAGCTGAAGCCTTAAATGTTTTATTTCCTCCTTTTGGTAAATACTTAAAGATCCCATTGATAATTCCTACTTCTGCTGGAAGCAGCACATTCATCACACGTAACAAAGAATTTTAATTCTTGCTTTGAGGGAAAACACGGCTGAATCTTAATCACGAATGAAACATTTACAAGGAAATACATGCTTCCAGGAAAATCCTGCATGACTGAGTCAGCCTTGCGTACCGTAACAAGCTGGGTGCCGGCGAGCTACAGCCTATGGACAGGCACAGAAGGGCAAGGGACCTGCTGAGCCTGCCCCAAGGTTTCGGAGCAGCCGTGCGGAAGCTGGCCAAGCTCTACCCGAATGCTGGCTGGGCTCTGTGCTCCTCTGTGGAGGTGGCTCCAGAGCAACAGCCCCGTGGTTGTTAGGAACCTCCTAGTCTCCAGCCTAAATGTGCATGTGGCTTTTGTCCTGCTGCTACGTCTTCTCAGGCTTAGGAATATTCAGTTAGGAAACAGAAATTCTCAGTCAAAGGTGATCTTTCCTCTCTCTCTCTCCCACTGCACCACGAGGAATAACCCCTTTTCACCACTTATTGGTGAGACATCGAAGTGGCCTTTGAAATGAAAGTGCGTGTTCTAGTATGTGACAAAATGCAGAGTAAAGGCAAGGCTGGAAAAAAAAACCAAACAGCCCAGCTTCCTGAACATAAATAGAGAAGATATTTACGTGGGAGGGGCAGTATGGTAAGCTTCTATATTTATACTCTCTGGAAACAATAATGACATTATCAATAGTAACATGCTTTCATATTTAATATGGGTACCATCACTGCCATTAATGCGTGGGAATTGTTAAGGTTTGAACTGATAGAACAATTTAAAACAGAGTTTAAATGTGAATTTCTTTCTGTGGAGAAGTTCAATAGAAATGAAGCTAACGTGGCAGTCTGCAAATTGACTGGAGCTCAGCAGAAATCACTCTGAAAATCTGCACAGCTTCGTTCTTAATGCCGGACCATTTATGGCATTGTGAACACGAAAAGCGGATTGAGCACAGCATTTCTTATACACGCAGGTTCGGCCTTCGTCGGTGGTGTCAGCTGTCCTCCTTTAAGTTGGGTAAAAGAGGCGACAAAACCCAGGACATTAAGTTTAAACAAAGCTGGTGTGTATTTAGGAACAAAACGGCTTTATTTTAGAAAAACCAGGTGTTTCCAGTGGTGGTAATCACAGAATCACAGAATGGTAGGGGTTGGAAGGGATCTCTGTGGGTCATCTAGTCCAATCCCCCTGCCAAAGGAGGGTCACCTACAGCAGGCTGCACAGGACCTTGTCCAGGCGGGTCTTGAATATCTCCAGAGAAGGAGACTCCACAATCTCCCTGGGCAGCCTGTTCCAGGGTTCCGTCACCCTCAGAGGGAAGAAGTGCTTCCTCATGTTCAGACGGAACTTCCTATGCTTCAGTTTGTGCCCATTGCCCCTTGTCCTGTCACTGGGAACCACTGAAAAGAGTCTGGCCCTATCCTCTTGACGCCCATCCTTGAGTTATGTATAAGCACTTATATGATCTCCTCTCAGCCTTCTCTTCTTCAGGCTGAACAAGCCCAGCTCTCTCAGCCTTTCCTCGTAGGACAGATGCTCCAGTCCTCTAATCGTCTTTGTAGCCCTCCGCTGGACTCTCTCCAGTAGCTCCTCATCTTTCTTGAACTGGGGAGCCCAGAACTGGACACAATACTCCAGATGGGGCCTCACCAGGGCAGCGTAGAGGGGGAGGAGAACCTCCCTCGACCTGCTGGCCACACTCTTCTTAATGCACCTCAGGATCCCATTGGCCTTCTGGGCAGCCAGGGCACACTGCTGGCTCATGGTCAACCTGTTGTCCACCAGGACGCCCAGGTCCCTCTCCACAGAGCTGCTCTCCAGCAGGTCCGCCCCAAGCCTGTACTGATGCATGGGGTTGCTCCTCCCCAGGTGCAGGACCCTGCATTTGCCCTTGTTGAACTTCATCAGGTTCCTCTGCGCCCAACTCTCCATGTGACGCCTTCGCTTGCTTCCCTGGGGAGCTGCGGGCCGGAGGGCAGAGGGCAGCGCCGGGCCGGGCCGGGGGGGACCGGGCTGCCCGGCACCAGCTGCCGCGGGCTGGTGAGAGGCCTTCGGCCCCGCAGCCCCCCTGGCCCCGCAGCCCGGCCCGCCGGGGCGCCCGCTTTCCCCGGGGGGCGGAAGAGGGGGCGCACCCGGGCCGCCGCTCTCCGTGGTGCTGAAGCGGCTCCCGCCGCCCCGCGGGCCGTGCGCCGAGGGCCCGCCCCCTGCCCCCGCCCCCGCCCCCCCCCCCCCAGCGGCCGCGCAGCTCCGGGCGGGCTCTGGCGGGGCGCCGTGGCGGCGCGCGGGGCCTGAGGCGGCGCGCGGGGCGGCATGGAGGCGGATTTGGCCGCCTTCGGGAGCCCGCTGTGCGGCGAGGTCAAGCGCTTCTGCCGGCGGGTGCGGGAGACCTACCGGGAGATCAAGGAGGACCTCACCCCCTACAAGGATGACCGTTACTACCGGTACGGGCGCGGGCGCGGCGGCTCTCCCTCGGGGCCCTGCCCGCCCTCCCGCCGGGGCTCCGCAGCGGACCGGGCCGCCTCCGCGGGGCGAGCGGGCGGGGACCGGCGCAGGGAAACCCGCGGCCCCCGGCCGAGGGCCCGTCTCCAGGGCGGCGGCGCAGGGGGCGGCCGGGGTGTGCGGGAGCGGGGGTGGCGGCCGGCTCTGCCCGGAGACACGCGGGGATGGGGGCCAAGGCAGGCACGGAGCAGCCCCGGGGCGGTGCGGGACTGGGTGGGAAAGCGGCGCCGGCTGGCAAGGGCGGCGGCACCCCCCCCCGCTGCTGCTGCGCCCGGGCCCGGCCGCTGCTGCCGTGACTGGTCGGTGGTGGCTGGAGAGCATCGGTGTCTTGGGGTTACCCAGGGCTGGGAAAGGCTCCAAAAGCGTCGGAGGACCGGGTTATAAATTAAAAGAATTTCTGGATCAGAGAAAGGGTCTGAAACAGTAGAATGAAAATCAGGAGGAACAAATGCCGGGGCCTACCCAGAGAATGAATGCTGTTCAGCCGCACAAATATTGAACCGTAGAATGGTTTGCATTGGAAGGGACCTCACAGATCATCTAGTTCTAACCCCCCTGCAATGGGCAGGTTGGGGAACAAATAGTTACGTCACAGTTTTTATAAAAAATGGTACAGGAATTACAATGCTTTATAAAATAACCTCTTTCAACAATGACATTGTCTCATACATACGAGAAGGGAAAAGTAATTTGGGGTGTGCAGCAGAAGCATGGTTCGTAAGATGTGAGAATTAAGCCATCTACTTTAGTCACCTCTCCAGACCATAGCTGGAGCTGTGTCTGGTTCTGGGCACCACACTGCAAGGGCCTGCCAGCAGAAGAGAGGATAATGGATATCCATAAAGCATATGGATAACCAACAGCCTAGAAAACATAGCCGTGAGGAAAATTTGGGGTTGCTCCCCTAAACGAACATCCGAGTTGGAGGAATAGGAATTTCTGTGAAGACAAACTTCATGTTCATCTTGGACAAAAGATTACAGAGTAATATGAATTGAAGCAATAAAATTTCATCTCAGACATGAAGAAAAAACTTCTGAATGGGAAGGATGGTATCCCATCAGAATGGGATAGTCCTTAGACAGGATTATCCAGGAGACCATAGCATCCCCGTCACTGCAGATCTGGCAGATGCTCTCTTGAGACAGAAGGAAAGATTAGGCATTTTGTGAGGTCTCTTCCACCTCTATTCTACTGTGAATCTGAACGTAAGTACTTCTGTCTGTTTGGGCACAGTGCCCCAGTTCTCCTGCTTAGATCATTTGACTTCAGTACGCTGCGTCTGTTTTTCCCCAGTGAAGGGGCAGGTGGTCCATTAGAGTGAATTTGTCTCATTGTTCACAACAGCAAAGACTACAGCGAGTCACAGAGTTTGGAAACGCTGCCTGGCAGCTTGGCAAAGTTTAACATAACTGTGGTCCTTCCTGTCAAAACAGTGGCTGCTTCTACCTGAGCGTGGTGTGAGAAGCCATGGGGGGTGATAAGGAGTGATGGAAATGCACCTCTGGCAGGGCGGTAATCAATATTGGCACTAGAATGGAGGAAGAGTGGAGAGAGCAGCTCTGGATTAACAAATAAGAGGTCCTGGGAGAAGCATTTATTCAGCTTTGTTTCCAGAAGAAACCCGAGCTCCCCAAGGCAAATTGCCATTAACTCACTTTTACGACTAAGTGTGTATGGAGGGAGAAGATGATGCTCCACAGAATCAAATGACCTTGTAGAGTCAGTGCTAGATTGCCCTTTTTTCTTCAGTGAGAGTAGCCCCAAGAGGTGTCAGCCGCAGGTCATCTGGAATGAAATGGAGTAATATTGGGCTCTTGGCAAGGAAATAACATTTCGTGACTTAGAAATCATGGGAGCACTTCCCTGTATTCCCAAGATCTTAACCTAAGTGACCTAGTGTAGAACAAGTTTACTGTTACTGTCACTGCATACCTGCTGTTCTGCTGCGTGTTTCCCTTTAGCATTATGGATGGCTGTAGCAATGGCACCTGCTCTTTAGATTCCTGGTGAGGAGGAAGGTTTCTTGATGCTGCCATGCATTCTCTTCTTACAGCCAACTCTCACTTATGGGAAGGGGAATTAGATACTTCATCGTCTTCTCTCTGTTTTATTCAGCACGTTTGGTCAGGTTATAAATGAGCACACTCAGGGATGTGATGGAGAGCCTTACTGCTCTGACAGCAGAAGGAATTTTGGAAATGTGACCAAGGAAATGCAATGTGATTCATCTTTACTTCAGACCAAGGAAGTTCTTTAAAATTCATAAGAGCAAATAATATCTTTACCTAACAAACAAACTAAACTTACAACAAACTTTCATACACTGTATTCACAAATGTGCAGCTGTCAGCTGCTGCCAGCCTTAACTCTCCCCTCCCGCCGGTTGAGCAAGACCATTTGGCCATCAGCTGGTGGTTTCCATTGCCTCTTTGGAAATGGAGCGGTCTAGTCCATTAAGCGATAGGGAAGCAGAGGGAGGGGGGAGCATGAGCTTGCAACTAATCAATATTTTGCTAAAAAAAAAAAAAAATTTGGCTGCTGCAGCCTCACTCCTGATTTCTGTAAGGACATCCTTCCCGGGGTGCCAACAGGAAAACTCAAAGCTGGAAAGCTTTGGAGCAGAGCTGGTACAGAAATGGAAAAAAAACCCAGCAGTTCCCTTTGTGACTGGCAGGGAAGTAGCTCTTCTTGACTCAGGAGTGCTCGCTGTGTGCTGTGCTGGTATGTGCTCCTCAGTGATGAGGGATTCAGAGCAAGGGGATGACCCAGCTCGGGGACGGCTGATGAAGCTGTTAGCCCAGGTGACTGTGCTCTCGCTGCACAGATGGCTGAGTCATTTCTGATTCAGCTCTGAGGCTGTCTCAGTTTAGTGACATCTTTTGGTGATGGTTTCCTTTCAAGCGTGGTGCTCTTGAACACGTGGTTCAGCAGCTGTCTGTGAGCAGCCTGTTCTTTGGGCAGGGGTGACAGCTGCGGGTGGCAGGATCCTCGGCCATCTCAGGCTACGCCATCCTCACTCCCAGGGCACTCATACACGCTGTACAGATGAAGAGGTGGCAATGTGAGCAAGCTTATTCTGCCCAATAGCCCAGAATAGTCTCTACCTCATGCCTCCTGGTGTGTTTCCTCACAAGCAAGTGCAGGTTTGTCCAGCTGTCTTGGAGAGATGGAGGCAGCAGGGTTAGCCATGGCTCAGCACACTGATTGATGCCATTGGCTTCAGTTAATAGTTCCCTTAGGCAGACATGGCACTTCATGGTATGCTTGCAAAAGAAACTGTGTATTTACAGACTAACGGGCATGATGTTAAACAACCTCATTGGTAGCCCTAATACAAGGTTGGTCAGGACTTGGTGCATCTAAGCTTAGTCTGTGGTACACCAGGGGATGCCTGGTGCAGCAGATAAGCTCAGAGAAGGCAGAGGAAGGGAAAAGCATTACACTCTCCCGTCAGTCCTGGGGACTGCCACAAAGCGTATCAGCCCTTGACTTGTTACAGCAACTGCAGCATTGTTCTAATTCATACCCCTGAAAAATTGTTCCCAACAAGTCACTCGAATGAACAGTTTGTTCTCTGGTGTCTCTCCCTCCCACTCCAACATGCTCCTTCCTTCCTCCCCTAGCACGCCTCCTGGCCAGGACAGCAGGGCTGGGATTGCTGATGGAGGGCCGGCAGCCGACGGCTCCCTTCCCTGCACTAGGCAATTTTAAGTAAGCCATCGGTAAAAGAAGAGCTTAGTACTAATGCTACTAAACCGTCTACATTTTTATCTCTGCAACAAGTCGTCAGTGAGATATGCAAAGCTTGCCAGAAGACACCAGGCCTCGCAACCAGCTGATGGTTATTTCAGTGGGAGTTTCATAACTCTATCCCCTAGCTAACACTGAAGAGTTCAGCATGCTGAAAACATTTTGGTAGGGAAGCAAGCAGTTAAAGTGCCTACCTGATAGAGAGGAGAGAGCAGGAGGGTGGCTAAATTGTGGTCTGACATCAGGGTTGCGTAACTGTAAGTAACAACTTCGTATTCTTGAAAAATAAATTTCTCGGTTAATGAACGCATCCCACTGGCCCATCAGCTTATACAGGGAAGCACGGTGTCGACACTGAATTTAGTAATAATACCCAGAGATTAAGATAAATGACCTACAATCCACCCTCCTTTAAATGAGGGACACATTTTAAACTCCTATCATGCAATAATATGACATTCTGTACATCAAAAAGAAAAGACTATATATATAGGACATTGTGAAATGTACTATTTAACTTTCAGCTTTATTTAATGCTCAGTGTTGCTTATATGAGTATCAGAAGAGGTAATTATATATGATACTGATATTCTTAATATCTCAACATCTCCTATCAGTGTTTCCAGTTCATTAGAACATAGCTCATCTTCAAAAACTGTTGGAAAAGTTCATTCACAGTTCTGCTGCTGCTTTGGCAAAAAGACCAGAGAATAGCACACCATTTGACTCAGCGATATAGAGAAGGTGTTCATTTTTCCTTACAGAAACTCTGGTGCCTGCATGCTGGAGAGAAGAAACCTAAATTTTGCCAGAGAGGGCTGTTGTGATAAGGATACACTTCTTTCCCACCTTCTTAAAATGTTTTCCAAGTGCTCAAAGGGCGAGTCTGTGAGAAGCCAAGGGGTCAGCAGGACCTTGCTGGAGAATTGCAGTCAAATTCCCTGAAGGTTCATGCTGCTTTCCAGCCCAGACCCAGGCAGGACCTTCTTCAAGCCACAGCTGGTACCTTTCTCTTACTCTTCCCAGGGCTCACTGCTGGGTCCTGGCAACTGGGGAAGAACCCAAATGACCCCAGTGCGAAGCACTCAGCTAGGGCTAGATGGCTTGAAAGAGCAGCAGGAGGAGGAGACTGACACTGTAGCTTCGTGGCCGCTTTAAGCTGCCATAAGCTGGCTCTGTATCTGGAAGAAGCCATCCCAGCTCTCCTTTCCCTAGTCACACATTTCTGTTGTCTTCCTTGTCCGCCAGCAAATATTCCTGTAGCTGCACAGTGACTGTGTAACCAATCCAGCTGAACACCATTTTTTCCTGAGTGACTTTTAACTCGGGCTGTTGCCATGATGTGATTCACCACGCAACGGCACCAGCGTTTGTGCTGGCAAAAATCAAAGAGCTACGGAGAGGCTGGATTTCTTCTTTCATCGCTGATGCTGTAGGTATGAGTATAGACCGGTCATGAAACTATAGCGTAAGTATTAAGGTGGTTGGTGCAAGTAGAACCCCGGCTGAGCTAGTATTCAGCCTGCTTGATCCCAGGTCAGCCTGCCTCTGCTTGCAAGCCTCGTCCACCACCCACTGCCCAGTTTCCGCAGCAGGTGAGGCAGACAGCAGCTCCCCGCACTGGTTCGCCCCAGAGCAGGTCAGACGAGGCACGGAGTGAGGCACCTTCTTGTCAGGAGCAGAGCGGGACCCTGACTGACTGTGTCTGCGGAGGGAGGGGCTCTTCGCAGTGCCTCTCCTCCGAGTGTTTAGTCTGTAAACTCAGCACCGTCACTTACACAAAGCTTACAGGGTGCAACGAATGTGTTTGCAATGTATTCGCAACCCTTTGAAAGCTGGTAGATGGCAAAGAGAAATGTGGTCCCATGGCTAATTAGGTGAGCTGGATTCCCAGCTCTGCCACCCACGCTGGTCTCCAAGTGGCTTTTGGCAAGGCTCAGTCTCTCTGTGCTTCAGTTCCCTGCCTGCTCAATAAGAAGGACATATTTTTGGTTTGGTGGAGTATGAGGAGAATAAATTCATTCATGTTGTGAGACACCCGAGTGTCAGAGGGATTGGAGCTGTCATCCAAATACCTCAGATGTGCGCACATAAATGGCAGCAGTCGTAACTCTGCAGCTGTGCTTCCCAGAACACCAAAAATGGTCACAGATGCTGTAAACACCATTTTGTCTTTTTCTGGCCAGGGAGAACTTGTTGGAGAACCCCGAAGTGTGCTGAAAGCTACACACTCTATGTCGCAGTCACCTGTGACCTAAAGACTTGCAACGGTGGCTCGGCAGCACTACCCTGTTCTGAGCAGATACAGCTTGCTAGGTTGTCCTGATTACTCAAAGCCTTATCTTCCACCCTAGAGTAGCAATCCTTCTTGATTTAAAATTTGTAAGTGCCTTTGCTTCATCACTTGGCATCATGCATTTCTCAAGACAGCCTCTTTGTGGGATGACTGAGTGATCATCAGAGCTGTGAAACATACATCTAACCGATGGGATGAATACCAGTATCAATGACTGAATTCGTTCTCAGTATTTTTCTTTTGGGTTTTAGTGGAGTTACACAGGAGTAGCGGAATTACACCGGGTCCCACAGGTCACCAGCAATGACACCAATTACCCGTAGGGCAACTGAATGAAATGAATAATACTATTAATGATAAGTACTTTTAAAAAGCAATTGCAGCAAAACCATCTTACAGAATCATAAAGGTTGGGAAAGACCTCTAAGATCATCAGGTCCAACCATCACCCCAACACCACCGTGCCTGCTAAGCCATGTCCCAAAGCGCCACATCTACCTGTTTTTTTGAACACCTCCAGGGGTGGAGGTACCGCTAAGCAAGCTTTTAATGGAAGTATTTGATTGTTAAAGAGATAGCTTTTAAGATGTTGAGCAGTCATGTTTAAATTAAACATTTCTGGGGTCATCCTGGGATGGCTGTACCGTATGTGTGTGACAAACACCAAAGCCAGGCCGTTACGCTGAATTTTATCCTAGACTGGACACCAGGTATCTCCAGATGCTTAAGTAACTGCCGTGCTGGCTTTTTATATGCAAATATCAGAGCTATCGAAAATGAATACAAAATATGGCTTGGCAAGCCCCCTAAATTTGCCTGATTCTCATCGTGTCTTCCCAGCGTGTCCGTTGACAATCTTTGTTGCCCGGCCGCGGGGTATTTAGCAGGAAAGCAGAACAGACCCCACCTCCGCCCCAACACCTGTGCACGAACAAAGCAGCTCTAGGCGCCATCTGGGGCTCTGTACGAAGCGGTGTGCTTCAGGCCGTGGGTTAGTCCCAGGACGTCGCCCCCAGCGCCGGCCAGCCGGCTGAACTCCCTGCCAGCGGGAGACGCCAGCCACCCCTCCGGAATCCCGCCGAGCCGCAGCGGTGGCGCCTCCGCTCCGCCGGCAAGGCCATCGCCGCTCGGCCGGGCTGGGGAAGAGGGGCCTTTGCCGGGGGGGGCCAGCAGCCGTCCCCGCCCGCAGCACCGAGCGCCGCCGCCTGTCCCCTCCGGCTCGCCGTAGCGCCGCCCCCCCCGCCCTGCCAGCAGCCTCGCCCGTCGGCCCCGCGGCGGAGGAGCAGCGGGGGCTGCCGTGACGTCGGCCGAGTCGCGTGGCGGCCGGGTGACGCACGCGGAAGCCGCCGGGAGGCACCGCTCGCGATCGTGCCACGGCAGCGGTGGCGGCGGCGGCCGCCGGGCGTGGGAGGGGAGGGGGGAGGAGGCGGAGGCGCCTCCACTGCGCATGCGGCGCCGGGATGGAGCCGTGAGTGGTGGGCGGGGGAGGCGCGGGGACCCTTGCGCGCGCCGGGCGGGGTGGGGGCTCGCGGGGCTGCCCTCGCGCCCGCGCGCTGGCGGCGGGAGCGGCCGTTCGACGGCCGGCGGGGAGCCGGGGTGGAGGCTCCGTCCGTCCGCCGCCGGCCCGCTCCGCTGGGTCTCGGGAGGGCGCTGAGGGAGCGGGGGGCGCGCGTTGGCCGGGGCCGGGTGCGGCGACACCAGCGCTCCCCCGGCGAGAGCCTGGCTCTCCTCGGCCGGTTTGTACGCGGTGGCTCTCGTTAGGGAGGCGAGGTCGCGGAATTCGTGTTTGGGAGGCTGGGGCTGGCTAGTCGGGAGCCCGACGGCGGCGGCCCCCTGCTTGAGCGGCACCCCGCGATTTTTACTCTGCTGTGGTGAATGATCCCCGGTCCCCCCGTGTTTCCACTCTCGGTCTGTGTCTGCCAAGGAAAAAGAAAAACTTGTTTCCCTGCATATCCCTTGGCGTGGACAGACAGAGCCGTAGTCATAACTCATTATTGAGACTTCGATGAATACAGCAAACGAGACACCGAAAAAAAGCCCAACCTACCCCGTGCATGCGAGCAGTTCAGCATAACCGTGGGTAGCTGTCGGTTGTCGTGCAGCAGTACTACAGAGTGCCGTTAATATTAATTGTGTGCGTCTTATGTTGTCACACGCTGCCTTATTAGCTATTAACCATGGTGGAATACATCTGCAAGAAGGAATTCAAGGTCTCCTGAGGGACATCGCAGGAAGCGATGCCTTTAAACCTCGAGAAAGTGCAGTGTGTACAGATAGACCCAGTACCATGAATGTAGGTGGTGTATGTAATCATTTAAATCAAGGTGGTTTTGCTGGTTTTATTCGGGAGCGAGCCTAAAACAGAACAAAGCAGTTGGAGGCAGAGACGTTGAGGCTAGTATGTCAGAAAAACTGCTGTGCATAAAAGTGAGTTATTTCTGATTTGGTATCAACTCTGTGCTACCTACTGCTTAATCCCACTTTTGTAACAGCCCTCCTGTCAGTAAAGTGAGAGTCTTAAGTGAAAACTGCTGTATAAAAGGCTCTGTTTTCCACGATGGTCTTTAGTAAAGACTGTCTTGTGCAGGGATGAGAACTGATCTGAAGATGAGGAATAGCCCGAGAAACATTTTGCTTACCCATTTGAGCCAAAACTTTACTCCAAGAGCAAGATTTAACGTACTGTTGCATCTCACAGTTGAGTGGCTACTGAAAGATGGCAGCTGTTATGGCTCTGCATTTCCGTTGTTCACTCTATCACAGATCACATTAGTGCAGTTCAGTTTTTACTGAGTACTATTGGAGATGTCTATGTATAATATTTCTCTGTTTGTATCTCAGTGCTTTCTACTCCTTCATGGTTAGTTTCAGACATATCCAATTTAATTATAAAATATTTAGTTTGTGTGAATTAGGATAAAACTCAGTGCAGGTGGTAAAAGCCACCTGAAAAACCTGCAGACACTTGGATGGCTACTCTTGAGCTCCGGGCTGCCTTGGCTAGGCTGATGACAGCATCTTCCACTGCTAAAGCAAAGCACAGCTCTTCACCTGTTTGAACAGGGGTTTCCAGAGTGAGGAACCTTTTTTGCTTTTCACATAAATGCCTTTCAAACATTTTGTTCTTTATTAGGCCCTTCACATGTAAGAATGTGTTACTGGGGGATCATCAACTTGCATGTAGGTATATTCATAAATTTTATATAAATCTCTTTCCAAAAGTCAGATGTTAAACAACAAACATACGGGAGGATCATTTTAATTTGCTTTGTCGGTCAGCTGGTGGTAGGTTGAAATGAGACACTTAAACCACACAAGGAAATTCTGCTATTGCAGCGAGGGGCGATGAAGAATATGTCATCTGATAGGAATGCTATAAATTGTTGTTTGTTGTTATGGTAAGTGTAGTTAAGATTTGGCTGATTTCTTACATTTCCTCTTAACAAAAAGCGTCCGTGTTACCTTATTGACCTGTAAAATAGCACATACAGTCAGTGGCTTAGACGAGACTTGAGCAGTACCAGTGTGAAAGAAGGTGGGAAAAGACACAGCGTGTCCCTGCTCTCTCTGGTCTCCTCTCTTTGCAAAGTGCCAGCGTGACTGTTTCTAGGTAGGTGTGTACCCATTTTGACTATGAGGTGTTGCACCACCTGGAGCGGAGTTGGAATAAAGAGTGAGCCAATGTCAGGAACATGTTTCTTTGAAAGCTTACAAGCGCATCTGTGCTCTGGTGTACGAGTAAACCAAGGTGATAATTGCCAATAGCTGTAAAGCTGTGAGTGTTGGCTGGGTGGTGAAATCTGGTGACTTTCCTGCAAGGGCTGTGGAGATGAAGCTGCTTTTGATGTTCACATTACACACTTTGAAATGTCTATGAAACCTTGGAAATTAGGAAGCTTATCAAAAGAACCAAGAATAGGCATAGCAAGTCAGAAGTATCCTGCATCAGACTGCAGCTGCTAAGTGGATGCCCATACGTAAGCTGCTCAGAACAGGACGGGCGTATGTGATACTTTCCTGCATATATACGGTACTCCTCCAGTCGTCAGCTGTTCTCAATCTGTGGACTTTCCAATCCAGACCCGGGTTCTGTGTATTGAGTGGTCCTCAGAGTGTGCTCTTCCATGAAGCATTTGGTATCCACTTGAACATTTATAGTTAATTTAGGCATATCAGCATTTTATGTACCATTTTTATATACTAAGGATTTTCTTGTTAAGATTAGTATTTTGGTATCTCAAGATAATATCCCATACGTGGTGTTCTTAGGCAGATGGGGAATACCAGGTCATCCTTGGAACAGATAGGAAAATGCACCTTAGTTAGTTAAAGCGTTTTAAGTGCATGAAGGCGGAGGTGTTAAGACATTGATTTAAGGAAGCTACTGTAGTTATATCCCTGCAAAAGCTGTGCAGATGCATCCTGGTTTGAAATGCCTCTGTTAACTGGCATTTTGCAAAGTCAACTTAAAATCATATTTGTCTGTGAGACTTCTGTGTGGTGATCTCTGTGATGGAGATCTGGTCTGTTCCTGTTTGTGACTGTGATAATTTCATGTACGATTTACCTTTGTTGCCTGTACAATCAGCTATTCTGACTTCTTGGGCTGCTGCGGGTTTTTTGCTCCGCATAAGGGTATGTGGCAAGGCAAGTTACGCCTTGTTTGCAGGTGCTGCGCCGGGAGTCCTGTACAGCCAGTTTGTGCAACTTTTAACATTTACAGTTACTTGCTTGTGGTTCTCGGTACTTCTGTGGGTTTTTCCTGACTTCCCCAACCGCCTTTGTGAGTTAAATTAAGATTTGGATCTTTCAGACTTTACCGTAAAGCAATGATGTAATTATTTTTGTAGTGCCTGGTTTGGAGAGAATGCAGTGATTCTTAAAGAAAATAGAGGTTATTATTAAATCCTTTTACTGATTTAAGGTGAACTGGTCACCTTGCTTTTAAGGGCTGCAAGGCATGCAGACCTGGGGTACCTGGTCCCAGATTTCAGGCTGGGCTTATCGAAAGGGTTCCACCACCTTTTCTGCATTTTTTCATTAATGTGATGAACCAGTAAGAGCGCCATTCAGCTGGTGGAGAGGAGTTTTATTCCAAGCTGAGAGGGAGCACTGTCATTTAAGTCTTGTGCTTTCATTTCTTTCTGTGATGGTGATGTAAAATTTATCAGAAAACACCACCACCCCACCACGCTGAGCCCTGCAGCTTTCCCATATAAACTGTACAGCTTTCTATGGTCACACCTACTGGAACAGCAATAGAATATCAATGATATGGTGGCTCAGTTCTGGCATTCTCGTATTTCCCTTAACCTAACAGAACTGGAATTTAGCTGTTTCCAAGAGAATGCAGTTGGTCCTTTCAGTACTTTTTTCCTCTCTATTTTGTCTTTAACCTGATGGTCAGCCAGTTGTGGAAGAGATGTCATTGCTTTTATGTGTATTTGTATTTAAGTGTCTAATAATAAACTTAAGTTCAGGTTTCTATTTCCCAAGCTTTGGTGGAGCTCAGACAAAAAAGCAGAGCCCGAGCATGCACATCTAGCAGATCTGGAATTCTGCCTTACTCCTTGTTAGTGGTGATCCTGCAGGGATGAAGTATATATTTAGGGTGTACAAAACCCATCAAGATCCTGTGCCGGTGGCTGAGTTGTTGGTGACGTCAGTCCCTTTAGGTTAAGCTGTCATTACAGGAGACATGGTGTCTTGGATGTTTAAATTATTAACGTATGAACTAAAAAAACCGTAACTTTTTCTCCCTCTAAGAAATGCTTTCTCTTTCTAAAGTCTTAGGACGATAGAAAACCCTAGCATAAAAAGAATGGGCAAAATTCATACATTTTGGGCTGCAGACGTGTTATGTCTAATAATTCCTGGTAGTTATTCTTGCTCTATAAAGCAGCATTGATATTTTTTCCCTTGTGTTACATGTTACCTCACAGTTTGGTTTAATTTTCTTTGTGGAGGAATGAGTGGGGTTTATTTTTTTTTTTTTTCTTTCTTTAGAAATATGATTCACAGCTAATCCTGTGCTTTCTTTTGCTTCCTGTAGGCTGGCACCGATGCGATTATATACACTGTCCAAACGGCATTTTGTTCTGGTCTTTGTAGTATTCTTTGTTTGTTTTGGTTTGACAGTCTTCATAGGAGTAGCAGGTAAGGATGTTGACTTTTTAAAAATTACAGTTCTTGTGTGCTTTGTCTAAACCTGTTGGTATTTACAGATGGATTTAAATGCTAATGAGCTTACTGCCCCTGAGATGTCTGAGGAAGCATTAGTTTTGACAGGGATGGGGAAGTGTTTCTTCCCTCTCATTTTTTAATAGGAGTACTACCTATACAGATTTGATATTTGAAACTGTTTTACAGGGGAGAGTCCGTAAAATAAAACAAAACCAGTTTCATTGTAACAATTTTTCAGCAGACTGCTACATGAATTTCTTTGTATTTTGATCTGTAAAATGGTGGTGCTAATACTTGGTTTCCTGTGAGGAAACTGATAACCTTCTAAATGTTTGGGTGATAAATGCCACAGAAATATAAAATATATTAGTAATGTAAAAATATGAACTTCCATTGTAGAACATATATGAGCTTAGGTCTCTGGTTTCAGAGACCTTTGTGGGAGTTGTGATGTGATCTGGGAGGCTAAGCACTTAGTGCCTGGATACTTACCCTGGAGATCAGAGAGATTTATAGAAGTCTGGTCAACAAAGATGCAGAGTGTCATGAGGCAGATGGGAAGCGTGGGAGCCCTCTGTATTTCATGCCAGAGAGCTTTTCCAGGTCTAAAACGTACTTGAAAAAGAAGTTAGCGTGCTATCACTGCAGTATTAGTAAGCTAATACTCTGCTGTCAGGATAGCTTTGTCAATGCAGAAGTGACAGACAGGGAGAAGGAAAGGGAGGGACTTGTGCTTATTAAGTAAGCAGCCTGCTCCCCATGTAAGAATTATTTAAGGATGTTACCACCTCCCCCCGCTTTACTGCTTATTTCCACGTCACCCAGTGTATTCTCCTGTGCCACTGTCTGACACTTCTTGACCTGTCTGTAGGGTTGTCTCTACCTCTGCCCTGTCCTTCCCTGCCTTCAGAATGAGACAGGCTGCCCAGGCCTGGGACTGGGCCACTCATGCCTGCCTTGGAAAGAAGGAGAGGCTGACTGGAGGCAGCTCTTTGGGCTTTTTGTGCCTGTCCGTGCTTGTAAGCAGTACATTCTTCATAATGGCATTAAAGAATAAAATTTGTCTGTGAAATAAAACCTTCTTTCCTGCTGTTTGATTTATTATAGTAGCCTAAGGTCCAAACAGACTTTCAGTTCGTAAAGGTTAACCACTGATATTCCTGTGACTTGCCTCAGGATGCTGAAGGGCACTATTTGGCCACTAGAATACTGTATAAATACATTTGCAAAAATATATGTTATATTAATTTTGTATTATTCCTTTATAAAGGAAAAAACCCCTGGAATTACTTAACTTCGTGTCATTTGGCTTTTCGGCTTAAAAAGTGAACCGTGTTTGTAGTTGTGTATTTATACTGCCCAGTTGCAAGAAATGTAAGTTGTTTTCTGTGAGACTAGGCAAAAAGCAGTGCTCCTGGAAGAGAAAGCCGAGCATTTAGTTCTTAATCGGTAGCAGAAGCTGAAAGAGAGCTGTGTTGGTGTGTTGCGTTGCATCTGCGTGCAGAGCGAGCTGATGGTGTGGTTGCCTTTGGTCCAGAGTACTTGGCTGCTGTAAGCAACGCTTGGTCCTTTGCAGCCTGCTGGGGTCCCAGGACTCACCTGACATCCCCTTCAGGAACTGCCACGGCTGTGGGATTCTTGTCCTTGTAAGATTGGTTTGCCAGATAGTTTTGTTGACAAACCGTGAACAGAGTTCATTATTAGAACTTCATAATTTTTAAAAGAATGCTGTTTACCTTGGGAGGAGACCCACTGAACACTTACTGTGATGTTTTTCGGGCTTTTGTTGACAGCTCCTTGCTTCCTGTGAATAGAGGGAGGGGCACTAACAATAGAGTGCTCGCTCATTAAAGGGTGCAGTCTGAGCAAAACTCACCAAACCCACTAAGTAAATGAAGAAGTGGGGGATACATCCATAATTTCTGTGCTACTTGAATATGCCATTGCCCATACTCAACATCTCTACCTGCAGTTTGGGAAGCCAAGCAGAAGTCTTGCTTCTCACCTAAGAAGACAAGCCAGCTTAATCACAGGTGGCTGTTGCTCTTCAGATTTTGTAACCCAAGTCAGACGCAGACTTGTGGGGTTTTTTCCCCAAGTTACACTCACTTTTTTTTTTTTCCCTTTTCCCCATGGATCTGTGTTATCTTTGGGGTGAGACAAGTGCAAGGAAAATATGAAGTGTAGAGCTCATTTTCTGTACTTGTGCAGTTTTCCTGTTCACCACCTCAGGGTGGTTCTTTGTTTTCAGATGCAATTCTGTTAACTGAGCAAGACTCAAAGAAAAACAGTAACAATGTAATTTAGTCACCATTTTTTAATAATATGACCAGAGCATCATTTTGGTCACTTGCTTTGAAAAGCTTTAATGTATTGCTTGCTAGAGGAATAGCAGTTATAGCAGTAGAACCTCATTATTTTTTTGGTTGCTCTTCTTAAAAACTGGAACTATGATCTCTCTGCGCCAATATTTGTTCGCATCTTCTGGTAAAAAGAATAAAACTTTTCAAAAAGGTTCATTCTAGTGTTTTTATTAAGTCTTAGTTACTGAAATATGACTTATCAACTGTGAGCACTTACTGAAATTGAATTAAGCTTTTCAAAACAAAAAAGCTCTCCAGAAATCTGCCCTGTTTATATGTACCTGAGAACTGAGAAGTTCAGTGACGGAGAACTGACTTTATAGTGGATGGCTGTTAGTGAAGTTGAACTGTAATTCTAATATGAAGCTTTGCGTGGGATGGGCAAAATTCTTTATTTTTCAACTTAAAGTCTGTAAGATGGTTAATATTGTAATTAGAGTGGTTATAGAAGCCCAAGCAATGCTGCATGTTTAGAGCTGTCATGACAGCTAACCTGAAATACTGCTTGCACAGAATGATCCCATGTTGCTCATTCATAAACTTCCTTCTTTTCCATTGTTTCTCTGTAGTAACTTTAAAGTCCATGGTCTTTGTGAAAAACTGATTTTCTTGCATAATTTCTTTCATGCTAAGTTTGTGGCTGAAACAACATATTTTGAGGCTTAATAGATTACATTAAGTTGCCAGACCTAATACGTAAGGGTAAAGACCTTTTAGACAAAGAAATCTTACTGTGACTGGGATGCCTCTAGAGTGACCCAGATACACACATACATGTCCTGCCTATGTCCCTGAGTGCTATACATCTCCTCTGTGTTTGTTCACACCCTGGTATACAGATACGGACCTTTTCCTACTCTTCCATTTTATTTTTCTGGTTTAGTCCTTTTGTGTATGTACATACGCATGCATGAATACATTGTGTGTGGGCATAGATATACGCATTCCTCTTCTCCCCAGTAACGTGTTCTTGCATACCTAAGAAGGCTAAGGGGAAACCTTACCGCTGACAACAACTACCTTATGAGAGGATACACAGAAGATAGGGCTAGACTCTTCTCAGAGGTGCGTGGTGATAGGGTGAGAGGCAGCAGACACAAGCTGGAACACAGGAAAGTCTAGTTAGACAGCAGGAATTTTTTTCTTACCATAAGGGTGGTTAAATACTGTAACAGGTTGCCCAGGGAGGTTGTGGGAGCCTCTGTCCTTGGAGCTGTTGAAGACTTGACTGGTCATGGCCTGAGCTACACGATCTAATTAAACAAGAGGTTGGACTAGATGGCCTCTGGAGGTCTCTTCTGACATAAATTGTGGTTTTATTGCTTTCTGTTTACTGCATGCAGAGCTAAGAGGTAGGGTGTGGGTGGATGGATGCAGTTGATCAGTATGTGTTAAGTGTGTGTGTGTGTCCGTATCCAGATGACTGGAGAAATGGTTGCATGAAAATTCTGGTAGTGAGTGAACATCTCCCGCTACAATTGGACATGAAACTCCATTGATGAAATGGATTGTCTGTTTTGGGATAAATTGTTTATAGAACTTTTCTGCAATTATATTTATTTATATGATGTTATACATAATATAGCTTCAGATTTCTGTAGAAAAGGAGGGGCCCAATCTGAGTACACTGAGAACTGTTCCTAAACAAACGTGGGTATCTTGGCTTGAACAGACCACTGCGATGAAAATCCAGCACTAGCCAGAAAGTACTGTTATTGTGATTGGACAAGCACGTACACTACACAGACATAAAAAGGCATTAGCATCATGCACTCACGTACAATGGGATGTGTTTGCCCTGGCCCCTGAGCCTTGAGTGCAATGCATTATGGACATTATGCTCTGTGTAAATCAGGTAGTGGTAGTAGTTTGGCTATAGAAACTTTATGGTGCAATTAAATATGCTGTTTTTTCAGGTAGTTTTTGCAGCCCTTGTTGAGCTTCAGGTTGCTGTAACAACAGTGCCACTGGTGCTTCTTCTGTAGCTGAGTACTTTCTTGACTACAGTGTACAGCTTAGCTTGGGAACAATACCGTGTGGTGTGTTGTTGTTGTTTAGAGTACACATGTAGGGCTTCTGACATGGAATTCTTGATGTATAGTTTACTTCCTGTTTAATCATGCCTAGAAATACTGTGGCAGAGAGGCTTAAAGGAACATTCAGGCCAAGTTTATTAATGATTTTGAAATGTCTAAGTGATTTACCCTTCAGCTTAAACATCTGAAAAGCGGGATAGTCTTTACCTGCTTTGCAGGGAGGTATTTTGTACAGGTTTTTAAAATCCTATATTTATGTCATTACTTATCAATAATATGCATACTTCAATATTGTTTTCTTTCTTCCTTCTTATATATTGTGTAGGTCCTAATGTAATTGAAACTTCTGTAGCAAGAACTGACTTAAATAACAGCCTAAAGGTAAGAGTTAATAAATATTGTTGGATTACATTAATAGGTTTATTTGATGTCAGTAATGTAAAACATTCCACTCCTCCCCCCTGTTATTTTAAGTGTTTAGATTTTTACTGGAAAACTTGTTGGCCACATGGTGCTTTCCAATTTGGAACTGAATGCGCAATATTGTACTACCACTGTGTTATGTCACGAGTGGCCCAGCAGCAATCTCTAGTCTTTTGCTTTTGTGAGCAGGTAAGGCAGAGAATTCTGTGATGTTTCTGCACAGTGATTTCTGATAAAGTAACACTTGAGCGTTGATGGGATTCCCTGGTGAGTTTATGTTGGAGATTCTTGTAGGAGGTCCAGAAACAGAAATTGAGAACATATACTGAAAAACAATGCTCTCAGTGGCAACTAATGATATCCCTCTTGTGACCTTCCAAGACATGGGAACTGTCTTCCTAACGTGAACCTCCACATGCCTTTTCTTGAAAGCTTTAATATCTAGCGGTAGATGTCCCTGCCCATTGCCGGGGGCTGGACTAGATGCCTTTTAAAGGTCCCTTCCAACCCCAACCATTCTATGATTCTATGATTTTGGTTCTCAGTTCTTGCATTTTTATTTTTGTCTAGTTCTTCGCTGTCAACCTAATATCCAAAGTAATTTTTGTGAAAGTGCTAAAAAGGTTTTGTTGTTTTGTTTTCTTTTTATTAAGTAAATTTTCTTTAAATACACTGGAACATTTCTTTTTTTGGTCTATTAGTCACATAGATGTTTGGATTGGTACTGTATTATGAGTGGATTTTTTTTTAAAGCATATTTTTATATCAAGTAAGGAAAATCTTCCCTGCATGTAGGTTTTAACTGTTAATGGTGTCTTTCATACTTTTGAAATGAATGTGGGATTTTTAGAAAACCTAGTGGAAAAATAGTTGTTTTCATAATTATAGTCGAACAGGTTTAAAACTGCGTAGCATATGAGTGATCACAAACCTGACTTTTGATGTAAAGTGCTAGAAATTACTTTTTATGTTTAGGCTAGGTCTTAGGATTTTTTTTTTCATATCCAAACTTTTTTGTTTTATTGTTGCTGCTTTTAAGTATTTTAAATAGTTGCACCTTTCCTTATTTCAGTGCTGTGCAAAATGTGTGTGCTGTTTAAGCTACTTCTCCGGAAGACTTGTATTTGAGCTGCTTATCGTACTGTTCACAGAGTAGCACATATTAAATCTAATCCCAAAAATATTGTCACAAACATAGTTAACATGCCTTTCATCATTGTAACTACAGATATCTCATGTAACAGGATAAAGGCTAGTGCTAACACTGTGGGTTTTTTTCCAGCTGAAGCCATTTAATTTAAGTTCGCCACCACTGTCTACTTACAACCAGCAGCTGTGGCTGACCTGCGTAGTTGAGTTGGATCAGCATGATGGTGAGAAGCTTACCTATTTCTCAGGAAACTGCTATAGCAATCTGTATATTATATCTTTAATTTCATCTGTCACATACATGATCCTGTTGCTTTCTGGCTATGGCTGGTGGGTATTTCCTCTGAAGCAGTTTATTCCCCTCTACCCCTTGCCCCCTGTAAAGGCATGGACAACATTGATCTCAAGAACTGGAAGCAAGAGATATATGTGACAAGTTGTTTGTTATTTCTGTGAAAGCAGTAGTATCTAGAGAATCTGTGTCTCTCTTCCTTCATTTTAGGGGGAATTAGATGTGTAGATTGTAAGGATATTAATTTTTCAATAAAAATTACTTGTAAATATGTGAGAAATACTGTATTAGTAATTATTAATCTGTCAAGATTCAGTACAGGGCATTTTTGACTTAGTGCCTAAATATATAAATAAAAAGTTTTGTGGTTTTTTTATTAATATACTGGACACCTACTCCAGTAAAGTATAACTGAATAACTCTTGAGTAATCTTTGGGTATCATATGTGTTTTAAACTGCATTTGGAACTCTATTCGATATTTCATTTCTGCATGTAGCAATAGCTTAATATTTTCTCTTTTAATTACAGTATCCCTCAAAAAGAATGTTACTATGACAGTCAAAGTGCTTGGAGTAGTGAAAGATGGAAGCACACCGTACGTTAATAATCAAGTTCACAATCGGACGAGATTACTCAGTTGTGCACAAGTATGTGCCTGCTTAAACAAAACTGTGATGCAGTACATTTTCTTTAAATCTGTTTGTGTGCATGTTACATTACATTGCAAATGAGAAGAATATGTCTGTTAAGTGCATCTCAGGAAAGACTCTGGAGTATAGTTTTATTTATAATTGCAACCTAGCTAGTAATGCTGAGCAAGATACCTACCTATCTGTCTTTTTCTGTTGCCTTCCATGACTTGTGTCTATTACCCCTTAAAGATCCCTCTTTCTTGTTAGAGTGGGCCTCTGCCAGCAAAGCAGCGTGAGGCATAGTCACCTAAACAGATTTAGCATTACTGGAGATAAGAATATTGTAGAAGATTGGATACAGGGCTCCAGAGGAGAGAAAAATTGTGCTCCAACACCTAGCAAAGAGCCTGGCTGAAATCAGCTGGCATCTGTGTTCTGAAAATGCCAGATTTCTTCCCACCTGTGAAGAAATGTTTAAGGCTTTGAGTTTGTAGTATAATTTTCACTGAAATTTTTAAGCTTAGAGACATCCAAAACAGCTTCTCCAGATGCAAGTCTTTTAGGAAGGGCATAGCTGAAGTTTTTGTGACGAGCGTATAGGGTGAATCAAGTGTTTTCTTTTTATGTATATACGCATATATATATGTATTCTGCAGAAATTAATGAAGAGTGTTCCATTAGATTTAACTACGGATGGCCAAGAGAGCAATATGCTTGGGCTTTGACTTTCCTCCTGTTAACTTTTAGAAATGAGTTAGTACAATATAGCCCCATCTCACAGTCTGATGACATAGAGCTTGTCTGATGAAGTTATTCAGACCCTTTCTGGTGCTGCAAGCAGTTGCTTTCACCAGCTTAAATGAAAAGCTGGCCTTGTTTATCGATTCAACCTTTGATCCTGCTGACTGACTACATCAGTTTCCTCTGCTTTGTCTGGTATCTTTCAAGAAATTTTTTATCTGCAGGTCTTGTTTGAGTCTTATTCTGACTGATCAAGATTGGTAAGGCATATAATAAATATTGTCAATATCTGACCATTTAGAAACAAATTCTCCAACCTATACTAACAGTGCATATTCTGGAATAAATTGAAGGCTTTTACATGCTGTTCTTCACCGTATGTGTTCACAGAAATGCAGTGAAATCATTGTTGCTCACCTTGGCTACCTGAACTACACTCAGTACAACATATTTGTTAGCTTTGAAGATCTAAATAAGTTAACGTATACCATCCAGAATATTACTTTCACAGTAAGTATAAAGTTCTATACTAGCAAAAGAAATCTCTTGAATTACTAATGCTGTAGAAGTCTGCTGTAACTGTAATTAAAAAGTTATCTCATTTTTTAAAACAAACATGAAGATGCATCATAATTAATTTTCCTGTTACTACTAATGTCAGAACTATTATAGCATTTGCTGTTAATAAGGGTCTAGACCAATTTTTGTAAGGAAATCTTTCCTTTTTGCATAAGGAAAGATTTTTCCTTCAGAAATGCTAGTGCTGTTTTCTGGAACAGATAAATATAGTCTAATTCCTGGGAGATATTTTTAACCGTAGGCAGCTAGACTAGAACATCCATTTTTCTGCATTTGCTTATAGAGATGTTGCCTCTCTAAAGCATAGTACCTTCTTCAGCCTTTCCAATAGGTGTATCTGAATTAGCAAGATTTTTCCAGACTTTACAAAAGCATGGTCTAGAAAGATTTAACAAACTCCAAGAAAAATGAAGATTATTTTTTTTTTAACTGTGCTTATGAGGAAGAGAAAAATGTTTGTTCAGCTAAAATAAGCAAGCTGGTAAAATAATTCACTAAAATAATCCTTAGTGAAATAACTAGCTCAGTTCATAGTGCTAAAAATTGCTTATAAAACAGTTACATCATCAGTGTGTGCTGATTGGCTCCAGAAAGAAATTTAGAAACATTTCGTTGGGAGAAGATGGAAGTAAACCAAATTTATAATACAGGTACTATGGTGTAGTCTACCTGCATGCAGCATTTGGTATGTCAGAGCAGGTAGCAAGCAAAAACCTTACTGTAAAGCAAAAGTGTTTTTTCTGTACTAAATAAACTTCCTGAATATTAATATCTGTAATAATTTAGTGCATACAGCCCATCATTAAAAATAAGGTCTAAGGGGAAAAAAAAACCCATGCTCACAAACCCTTCCCTTTGCTTAGGTCCAGATTTCAAACAGGACAAAGTGTTGGAGCATTTATAGTTGTACGGTTTATCATCTTGCTTTGCAGGCTGCCTGCAAGGCAGATTTGTGTGCAAAACCAAAAAGCCCAAACCCAAAGCCCTGCTTTCCTGCAGCAACTAATATTGTCAATTTATTTCATTATTACAATGGTTTGCGGTGATCTCAGTTGAAATCATAGATCACCTTTTGTGTAATGGAATTCTCTGCGTATAATTTTCTTTCTATGTTTATGCTTTAAAAAAACAAGACAGAGGTTGACAGGTTTAATCCATTGAAAGGTAAAGTGTAAAGCTTCTTGCTCGGATGGGTAAAGCATATGTTGTACCAGGCAGTTTACATCTCAAAAGTGGCTTCAAAAGAAAAGTGTGCCAGGTATGAGATAAATTGTCAACCGAGCAGAGTTTATGCAAACTGACATGTTATAATTAATATTTGTGTCATTCTTATAATTAGAGAAGGAGCTTTTCCTCCTTAACCTATGAAAAAAGTTCTTTATTTATGGTTAGCCTATTTGTTTTTCCCTTACTTGATTTTCTTTTTTCCACTTCTGAAACAAGACAATAAGCTTTAGGAAAACAAACCCATTACAGGAAATGTGACTGTACCGTATCAACCTCTTCATAATCACTTTACACATCTGACCTTAGTAATAAAGAACAACATACTGGACTTACTCAATTATTGTCATTCAAACTTTGAATGAAAGTGCAGCTGAAATCAATGAAGAATATCCTTTTTGTCCTGAGAAGTGCTTTAACATGTGACAGCACCCTGAGTATGTTACAGAGTGGCAGGACGAAAGAGAAGCAAGGATATAAGGCTCCTTTGGTTGTCTTTTCATCAGATAGTCCTATGGGTATGAATTTATATTCGTCTTTCCATGGTGACATGATGGAATTCAGATATACCTTTAAATTTTGAAAAGCCAGAGAACTTTTGGGGATCTGCAGGAAGTGCTAATTATTGATGTCATGTGTACCCTGTGAAAACCTTGTTCATTGGGCTATTTTTATTGTGGTTTCTTGTAGTGGAAGACCTACAATCCAACTTTTTCACAAGTGGAAATATGGTTCCGATTTGTCTTTGTAGTTCTTACTTTTATGGTCACGGTAAGATTTGGTTTGTTTTTCTGGAGTATATTATGTAAGCAGCTGATAACACTACTCTGTGGTGCTGTGTTTACTAACTTAACCCCAGGCAGTAGAGTTCAGATATCAATGAATGGGTGTAAAAATGTTTCTAAAATACTTATGTAGTTGCTGCTTTTACGTTTTTACAAGTGGTATTGAAGGGACATTAAGAAAATAGGACAAATGCATTTTTCTAAAATCTGATTTTGAATTGAACAGAAAGAATTTTGCTTAAACAAAGGAAACTGTGATTAGATGCTACAAAAAAATATTTTTTTGCAGTGCAAGTAGGCTCAGATATTGGAATAGGATGCCCAGATTGTGGCCTCTCCTTCTCTGAAAATGAGCAAAACTCAGTTGAATATGACCTTGATATAACCTTAAAGCCATCACTGCCTTGAGTGTGAGGATGGGCCAGATGACCTCCAGAGGTCCCTTACAGCCTAAATTATGCTACAATTTAGATTATCTTTCCCCTCCAACCTGGTTTGGCCTCTGGAAAAGAAGTGTTTAGGGGAAAAAAACAGCATAAAATCTAAAATGCAGAATTTTTAGAGTAAGGACATGAAAGCACTTAACACTTCATAGCATTTTTCCCACACAGATGATGTCACTCAGCAGGTAACTGTGAATGTGATACAGAATCTGTTTTTTTAAAAAAGTGAGTTAAAGTGGAAGTTGCTGGTAGTATGTGACCAGTAATTAGGCAACATTTTTTCATACATTGTTGATTTGTGCAGTACTAGCTGGTTTCCTTCTCAGTTTGCTTGAGAGATTAAGTAATTTGCATTGGGGTAAGCAAGCAAACTTGGAAGTAGAAGCTAGGAGGTGTGGCTCCTGTTTTACAGTATTTTCAGTGGCAAAGACCTCACAAAGTAGCCTTTGCAATCTGCTGTGTTATCTCTTTACTCTGGTAAAACCATTAAGTCTGTATTCCTTTCTTACAATTTTTGTTGTTGTTTTATAGTGTCTATTTGCACATTCCCTACGGAAATTCTCCATGAGAGACTGGGGTATTGAACAGAAATGGATGTCTGCCCTCCTTCCTCTCCTGCTACTTTACAATGGTACTTGTACCCCGGAATTTTTAGAAAAGTTCCTTTTTTTTAAAAAAAAAAAAAGAGAGCTAGAAGGTAAAATGGAATTTGGCCTTGAACTTATAAGCAGCTGTTTATAAGGCTTCAGAAAACCGATTTAAAAAATAACCCAACCCTTTTAAAGTATGTCAAATTCAAGGGCATAATGAGTAGGTGGATTTCATTCTTTTCAGTCACATGAATGTCAACTCTATTTATTTAAAGCTCTGATTGGAATAGGTGGCTGCAACCATACTGAACCTGTCATAGAGAGACATGTAAATGCAATTTCTGTGTTTGTCTGCTAACTCTTACTTCTTCATTTTTCAGATACTCATGCTTTAGTTAAAAATTGAGGCTACTTTTAGTCTGGTAAACGACATCAAATTCTAGCACTCTTTATCAGTATCAAAAGAATATTTGCCATTTAGTCATTCTGTGATAACGTTTTAGGTCATCAGCAGGAACAGTGGTTTAGTAGAAAGACTAATAAATGGGAAATTTAGAAGTGTTTGCAACCATTTCAGATTATTTCTACAGCACAGAAGATTGCTGCTGGAGACAACGTTTTCTTTGTAAATTACTTTAAGATATAGCAAACTTCAATTTCATTTACTGGTGTAATTTGAAAAATCTAGGGTTTTTTGTTGCTCTGAAGATACATTCTGCTTTACTTTTGATAATGGCAAAGACTGTGCTTTTCCCCCCTCTGTTTAACACCCTTTCCCCCCCCCCCCCCCCCATTTTGTTACAGATCCATTTTTCCCCCTTTCTTTTCTGGTGAACAGTTGGTTTCCTGGAATGCTGGATGATCTATTCCAGTCACTGTTTCTGTGTGCATTGTTGTTGTTCTGGCTTTGTGTCTACCATGGTATAAGAGTACAGGTAAGGGTGCAACATTATCTACTACTTACTGAGAAGACAGTACTTGTTTTTTCAGTTCTCTCAAAAGGTGACAAAAACGGAACCAAATTTTTAAGAAGAGAGACATTTATTTTATTCTTAAAGTCCAATGTGACACATGAAGTTGTGGAGTTAAAAGTATTTATGGTGGAGTAGATTGTCTTGAAGCTACATGCCTAAATGAAATAGATGGGAAAGTACTCTAAATAAGACAGACTTCAGAATTATGATGCCATTATGCTTTGTTCTTGCTTGAAGGGTTTTTTGTTGTTGTATATTGTGGTTGATTGTTTTTAAACCACTTTAAAATACTGCGTAAGATAAATACGAGTTCTGGAGCACATTTCTGTAGTAGCAGTATCAGTGAGATATGCAGGACCTTGTAAATAGCATGCTCCAAATCTGCTGCATCTTATTAACACACATGGTGATACAATTGTATGTCTTCTGTAATCACCTGTGTAGGTTAAAAATACAGAAGGCGAGTCTCTTAATCTAGTTCATGTTGAACGAAAGAAGGAGGATTTACTTTATTCTGTCGAGAATGAATGAAATCTCAAATGTGAGTTCACTCCTTCATCACACTATTGTTTTCTCAACAGGGGGAAAGGAAGTGTGTAACTTTCTATCTTCCCAAATTCTTTATTGTTGGACTATTGTGGCTGGCCTCTGTTACACTGGGAATATGGCAAACGTAAGTAATTTAAAATTTAGTGCAAAAGTAACACGGTGAGAGTGTTCAAGAATGAGAAGATTGTTTATAATTAGTGGTATCTGTTTCTTAATGCTCTCATCGTGATATAGGAATGGAGTTCAGATTCTTACATCTTTCTGTTTTGCAGTTTGTGACTGATTTGAAAACAAAATTCCCCATGGATGATCTAGTAGTACATAATTTTGTAAATCGGAGTGAGATCTAGAAATCACTACTTTGTCAATGTGTTATGGCTCCTTACGATACTCCCTCTTGCACTATGTCCCAATTAGCTTTTAGTATTTAAAGCAACATTTTCTCTGCAGTTAACTATTATACAGTTCGACCACACTTTCTCAGCTATTAGACCTGCACAACTGGTACTAACACTGCTTAGTCAAGCTATGCTCTCCGTCCTCAAAACTCTGTTCTTTTGCTTGCTTTAGTGTTTCTCTCATTTTTCCAATTTGTTGTGTTAACGTAATATTCCCTACCCAGAAAACTTTCTCAGTTTTGGTACAATTATAGTTTCCAAACCATTTTCATCTCAAGTGTTTGTCTCTTATTTATTTCTCAGAAGGAAGATACCTTCTAACCTCCTCCATGCCCTCGTACACTGTTGAAAGCAGTGCAGTTGCAGAAAATGCTTGTGCTAATGCCCTATCAGCAGAACTGCTGTGAGGGAAGGGCTTATACGACAGTCATTTCTGAAGTATAGTTCTAATCACCAAGGATGGCATTT
The DNA here is from genome assembly GCF_030867145.1 of Opisthocomus hoazin. Lineage (NCBI taxonomy): Eukaryota > Metazoa > Chordata > Aves > Opisthocomiformes > Opisthocomidae > Opisthocomus > Opisthocomus hoazin. Next base: position 62,379,185 of record NC_134415.1, read on the forward strand.
AAACACTAAATCCTGAAGGCTTGTAGGAATTTGCAAGATTATCCATTCTCTAAAAAATAAGTGGGGAGACTAGACATGCTCACAACTCAGATCCTCCATATTCCTTGAAAATGGTGTTTGGGAAGAAGGAGGATGTCATGTAATGTAAACTGTCATGACTCCACTGGGATCAGTGGCATTGCACCAATTTATAGAGCCAAAACCTTTAGTTATAAACTCTGTATAGTAACTTTAAACCTTTTCTTTGTTTATGGGTTTCTTGGTCAGTATGGCTTTTTGACCTTGTCTTTTGTAATGATTTAAGTACAACTTTTTCATTTTTAATCTTTTCTAGTGTTAATGAAGTACATGATCCTACCTATCAATACAGGGTTGACACAGGTAATTTCCAGGTAAGTCAGAAATGGTTTTTTGCTATTAAGTTGCCAGGTGGAGTTAGGCAATACAAGGAGGTGGGGTTTGTTCTTCTATTAAAATCTATAAAACAATTTAGAAAACAGCAAATGCTGGTCAGATGGTCTTATTCTGATGAGGGTACTTTTAATTTTGCTTTCTCCCAATGAGAAGAGTAAATTGTCTTGCAAATCTGGACACTCAACACCACAAGTTCAGTCACAGACTCATGACTGTTGGGATTGAAAGAAAAATTTTTAAGCCTCTTATTAAGTCAGTTTTGTACATCTTTACTCCTGCCAAGATCCTCTGTCCTAGTAAATTTCAGACTTTCTTATTATAAAGGAAGATCTTATTTATACGATTGTTGTGTTGTTCTCAGGAGCTGTGTTTTCAGAATATTATTGAGATTCAGCTCACTGTGAACAAACTTCAAACTTCTATTAAACATCCTTTCTTTACATTTCCCAAAACCCTACGTATAGCCATCCTCGTTTTATACGTCCTTTCCTGAGCCTACTTTCCCTGAATAAATGGACCATTGTATGCTGTGCTTCGGGAAATAATGATTTCTGTTGAGAGAAGAAGGAATAGACCAAATCTTGTTAAATAAATAATACAAACTAACACTCTTTTTATAGGGAATGAAAATCTTCTTCCTTGTGGTGGCAACCACATATGTTCTCTACCTTTTGTTCCTGATAGTGAGGGCATGCTCGGAGCTTCGTAACATGCCTTATGTTGGTAAGGAATATTTCTTTTGATTCTTCCCTAAACAGGCTTGCTTCTCCCAGATGTAGGTGTAAATTTGCTAGTAACGATTTTTCTCAATCTTTTTCAGATCTCAGGTTAAAATTCTTGACTGCATTAACCTTTGTAGTGCTTGTCATTAGGTAAGGCTTTTCAAAGTACATTTCTCAGTACTTTGTTCTTTTAGAACCTGTTTTTCGGGACTTTGAGTACATTTTGCTGATAACAAAATTGTCAATGAAACTGAGGAATGTCTTTTGATATGATTGTTATGGCAATAATTTCTTAATTTTTTAACCCTTCTTCAGGCTTCTGGAGCTAACTTTATATTATTTCCATTACCACAGCAATGCACTGCAAGATTTAGAGGTTCACTTAGAGATGTTTTCTGTACTGCTGAGTGATCTGCAGTGCACTGTTCACCTGTTCACCTCTTGGAGCTTTGCAGGCTTCACTTGGTCAAAGCAGAAGTTTAGAATTAGTTTCTTAGATTATTGTTAATATCCGTCTCCCCGACTCCAGGCAGTTATTTCAAATTACTGTTGACTCTTGGATTGTCTGCAGTGGATGAAATCTGAGGGAAATAAACCATGGGTCTGGGGGGTGTGGGGTTCCCGCTTTACTCAGTTGACTGCTGACTTTCAATCACAAAAGAATCATTCTTAATTTACAACTATGAAAGTAAATGTGTCTTAAAATAAATGGCCAGCAGGTTAACATAATTATTTTCTCATATACTCTTCTATCAAGCATTTCAATTTTGCTGTTTAAAGACACATATATGCTTTAACTTTTTTCCACAGCATTGTTATACTCTACCTACGCTTTGGAGCACAAGTTCTGCAGGACAACTTTGTTGCTGAGCTGTCGACTCATTATCAGAATTATATCCTTGTGTTGTGATACTGCTCAAGTAGGAATGTTGATCTGTTTTCATGCAGAAGGTGCTTAAAAATGATGTACTTAAGGACCAAGACTTCTAGGTGGGCTTTTGAAGTACAGTCCATTTTGATCGTGGTTTCATGTCAGCATTTTGTAATGGCTCTTTGTAAAGTTTGAGCTGAGACCATTTCAGTCTAATTTGTTTACATGGCATAAATCACAACTCCATTCAATACTGTTCAAAACGAGTGAAGGCCTAGGTGTGCATATGCATTCAAGTAATTTTAACAAGTTAGCATGACAAATTCGGCTGTATGTGCTGCATGAATTCAGTTTGCTGTGTACCTATCACTTGGCATGGGGCCAATTGAGAAATTAGTAGTTTAGAAATCACTGAAAATGTGTCTGTGTATTGGTCGAAGTCTACTTGTGAAAGAGGTCATAGCAGCAAATTTAAGTGACTTGAGAGAGACTATTTCTGAACTCTGTTGGCAACAGTATTACAAACTGTATTTCTGGACCTGAACCATGAGATCCCAGTTCATTCTACTTTCTGAAAGTGCCTGTGTGACTGCAACTGCCCCAGTTACTGATGAGCTTAGATACATGTTGGGAGATAGTAGGAAAACAATATGTAAAGCCTTTAGTATTTTCCAAAAATGATGGCAAGAAGCCGTCTTCAGAGTTCTGTCTACAGATAGTCCTTTCTCCTTCCTCCTCAATGGCTGTGCCAAGGTAGTAGAACTTTTTTTAAAAAATAAACAAAACAAGACCACCCCACCTGAACACCCCCCTGACTCAGCTTTCTCTTAGCATGGAAGGCAGATCTATTCAATTTACCATGCGCTCCACCACTCAAGAGTAGACCTTATTTCAGCAAATGTTACTTGCGTTAAAGCTTTGTCTTCAGTGGGAGCTTTGCCTTGAAATAGCTTGACTGCATTAGTTGGCACTGAATTTAAAACATCAACTTTTTGTTCAGCTATTTGTGCTCTCAAACTTTGGTAAGGTAAACATTCTTTCCACTGAAGCAGCTTACGTATGGTTTAGGTCTTGTTTGCAAAGTTGATGTGTACGGAGCTATATTGAGCAATATCCTTGACACTTACTACCAGCAGAATTCTTGTCGTTTTATGGTTTATTGAACTTTTATCTCTACGCATTAGCCTTTGTGTATTCCCCCTCAAAGAATGCACTCTATGGTAAGTGTAAGCAATTGTCTGGCAAACTTCGGTGACAAGAGCTGGCATATTGGTAGATACTGTGTAACATCTTTATATTTTGGCTGTCTCATTATGGTTTCAATTTGCTTTGAGTTAACATAAGCAGAAGCTGCACTGCTACTGAGCAAATTAGTACTGGAAATATGAAGGAACACATAAAATGTATACAGGTGATTAGCTAGACTTGAATTCTTATGCACTTAGATCAAGCTTGTAGTCAATATGATGTCTGCATATAATGCACTGACTCGTAGACAATCCTTAAGGAGCAACAATACTTCATTTGTACTTTATTCTGACAAAGGTTAATATATTGGCACGCTGGCAAACTGGACTCTGAAATAAGTAACTTGCTGTTGGAAACATAGGAGTGAAGCTGATCTCTAATGTGGGAAGAATTTTGGGGAACTTGCTATGGGGAGAAGGCTGCACGGGGCTCCTGTAAAGGGAGATAAAGGATTGAATTGGTAGCATTTCTGTTTTTGCATTCCTACATAGAGGACGTAATCTGACTCACATGATGATTATAAAGCATTATCCCTCTCCAACAGATAAAGATCTGTACAATAAATATTGGTACCGAGTGCATTCTCTGGTTTAAGCATTGGGTTTAAAATACAGAACTATAGAACAGCCTAGGTTGGAAGGGACCTGTAAAGATCATCTGGTCCAGCCTTTCACGGGAAAGGGAACCTAGAGGAGATTATCGAGCACCCTGTCCAATCGCATCTTGCATGCTGAGAGGTGTGCAGGGGGAAGGCACTAAATAGCGGAGCTGGTCCTGTCTCTAAACTTTTTAGAGTTGAGATGGATGGAACTGTTACAGAAAAATGCTATTTTTCCATTAAGACAGACAAGAGAAATGGCTGGGTGAGGATAAAGTTAAAACTTGCTGTTGGGTTGCAAGAAGTATTAGTTTATATAAGGCAGAAAGTAAAAAGCTGCCAGGAAAAAGATGTTGATGGAAAATTGCTGGACGGAATTTTACGTGCTTATAATTATGAATTGCAGCTAAGCAGCACAGATTATGCAAGAAATGAAGGCCTTAAAACAAGGTAGAGGGAATCGTCATAAACAGCCAATGGAAAGTATGTGTTTCTTTTCGTCTCACCATGAAGGTCCAGGTCCTTCCTCCATCTGTTACAAGGATGAAGAACTGGCTAGTCATTGACTTGCATACAAGGGATTACGGCTTTGGTCTACTATATTTGTAGCTTAGAAATAACCACAAAGTTAAAGAAGTGTCGTCTTTTTAAATACATATGAACTTTTAAAGAATAGTTAAGAATACTGAAGTCTGACTTAATTACTCTTAAGTGCAGGTTGAAATAATATGACATAGGAAACTGCACAAGGGAAGAAATCCACTTCTACAACATGGAGAATATCTATCTAAAAATAAGATGAGATAGTTACATCATCTTCTTAAGAATATTGTGATGTTGTGGCTGAAGGGTGAAGAATTTAAAGGAGAGAATTCCTGTCTGGATATAGTTTTGTTGTAGTCGTCGTGACTGCCTTGGAAGTTGTTGAGTCTGTTGCTACAGTGTTGAGTTAGAAGTACAGCCACATTTTTATATTTAATGCACTAGATTAACCTTATTTGTATTTTCCAGAATCACAGTTGAAAGACAATCCTGCTTTTTCTATGCTGAATGATTCAGATGATGATGTGATTTATGGGTAAGATTATAAAATACCTACGGAGAGTTACTTTTGGTGTGTTATTTTTGTAATGTGCTCTTCCATATTCATTAAATAAGTGAAGGATTTGTAAGTTTTTAGGTTGTTAGTGAAAGTATTCTGCCTAAAGAACAGAAACATAGCCTTACTCTGAACCAGAAATGCAATGAGAGTGCGTGTCATTTCGTTTTTTTCTTTTTTTGGTTTCTGAAAGGGATTGCCATGGCACTGACACAAACAGGTAAGAAAGCATTAGGATGCTGGTAGGTCGTGGAGTGAAGGCAGCAAGAGCTGTGAAAGGAAAGGTCTTCCTTTTAAACAGGGAAGGACTGCAGGAGCCGGGTGGAGTTAGCAGAGGCAGCACGTGTGTAAATGCTTCAGGGAAGGAGAATGGCTCTTCTGAAGTGTACATCACTTACTGAAATAAGAATAATCAAATCTGGATAAACTTCCTGGACTTGTGTGAGTCTGTGTAATAGGAGAATTACAGTAGCATTTAAAACCCACCCGGTCAGGGCTGTCCGTGCTAGACACTGAACAAACTCATGATCCGCCCTTGATGCTTTCACCTCTGACCAAAGACACTGGAACGGCGAGGATGGGGTTCATACTGCAGCAACCTGAACAAGTTTGTGCTAGACTCGCTGTGTGCATTGTCTGAGACAGCTGGCCTCCGTGTAGGTAGATGAGTAGTAGTAGTGCCAGCTTGCTTCTGTACGCATCCTTGTAGAAGCGGCTTGTAGTTACTGGAATAACTTCTATTATACATCATCCTCTGGAGAGAATTCATATATGTTGTTCATATCTCCAATAAGGAAGGAAGAGAGATACCAGCTTCTTACCCAAGTAACAGTTTGATGCCTCAATGTGGTCTAGAACTTTTGTGTTTATTTTGGACTTCCTATCTGAACACCTGTTCAGAAGCTTTAACAAGTGTCTGTTTCACAGGAGTGACTACGAAGAAATGCCACTTCAGAACGGCCAAGCTATTAGAGCCAAGTATAAAGAGGAATCGGACAGTGATTGATTGATTTTGATGTAGACAGACTTGTTCAGCTGGAATTAAACCAATTTTAAAGTTTTGCTAGATGGACGACTTCCTTGGCTTCGTTACAGTCTGCTGTCATCTGAACACCGACTCCCAGGAAGGACATCCTGCTTCTGTTTCTGTTTACAAAGTTAAAACTGGAAAAAAGAATGCTTGAAAAGCTTGTGGTGAAAATTTAAGAAACCAAAATTTTTACACTTCTCAAAAAATGCCTGATAGCAGGATGTCTGTGGACTAAAATCTTTAAGTCTGTTTCCATTTAGAAGTGTCACTGATTATACACTGATTTTAAAATTGCTTCCTTGCTGCTTGGTTTTTTGGGTTTTTTGAGGATTATGTACAGCATACTGTCATTCATCAGCTGCATTTCTGTTAGCTCCTTTGTGTATTGTCCACAGCTGTACCAAGTGCCTCGTTTCCCTTTCAATTTTCTACCTTAGTCTTTTGAGCTGGAGACAGGGAATGAAGTGTTTTAGGGTTCTCTCTCTTTTTTTTTTTTTAATGCAAGAAAACACAAGCTTTACATTCTTCCTTTGAAGAAGCGGTATAGACTTAAGACCATTTTTTAAAATTGATTTAAATGAGTTTACCAGATTTATAAGTGTGAGAGATGTGCAAATATTCTAGTTCTAGTGAGCCAAAATAGCCTCAGTGGTGCAACATTATTTATATATGTTTCATAACATGCTGTACTGCCACAGCAGAAGTGTTTGGTTTCTTTTTTGGTTGTGTAGGGGTTGGTTGGTTTGTTTTTAACAGCCCTTTCAAATGGAAATATTTAGCAGCAACAGATCTCAGAAGGAAGCCAGTACTCTTATTTCTGGGTTTTCTGTATGCTGGAGGAGATTGTTACACTTACAGAGAATGCAGTATGAAAGTTTCATAGAGAATTACAGTTTCAAATTTCCAAACATTTCATTTTTAGAGGTCTTTTCTACATCAGAATTTTTTTTTAAGTTGTATTAATAGATAGTTAACCGACATTCTAGGAACAATCATGGTTGCTGACATATTGAACGTGCATGAGAGCACGCTTTTGAGCGTGTTCTGTGCATAGTCCAACTGCTTTGTCAGACCACGGTCACCACCTGCACTGATCGGAACTGCTACTAGCATGTTCTGTGATCATCGTATTCCAGTCTGTGCTGGAACAAAGTTATATGGGAAGTACTCCTAGTACAATGCTGCTGCTTCTCTATTTAAAAGTTTGGTTTCTCTACACTATTGTTCAGTTCTTTATTTAAGTGGATGCTGTTTGTTTCTAACTACTTTTGTTTTCAGGTACTTGACCTATCTGAAAGTATCTTACTTTTTCATGGACTCGTAACTGATTTATTCTTGTAAAATTGCTCTGCTCTGCTGATGTAGAAGACACTCAAAAGCACTGTTGATGTGTTAGAAAATGGTGCTGGCTTACACTAGGGAGTTGTGCTCATGGAAGCGGTTTAAGCAGAAGAGTGCAGTGAAGTTCTCCTAGACTTGCTGAGTCGCATTGAGGCAAAACTCGGTTTGTTCCGCTTTGATGCAACAACTGTTCCAGACCACTCCCACTGTGATCAACTGGTAGCTGTTCAAGATCATGAAGGGGAGACTTCACAGGACAGCAGGCTGCTTAGAGAGGACCAAAGGAACTGTTGCTTGGGGTTGCCTACTTGCTGGCATAGAATAGTTCAGATTAAATCGGTGCTCTGCTAAAGAAAAGCGTGGTAAGATACTCTGTGTGTGTGAGAGAGAGAAAACTTTCAAAAATAATGTACAGCTGTGAAATTTTTTGAGGGCATTTGAATTTTAAAACTTTCTGTACCAGGGATCATTTATTTGTTAGAAGCCAAAGCACTACTGTATGGCTAAATCAAGGAAACTGCCGGGGAGGAGGGGAAAGTTTTTCCCTTTGATTTCTTAATTGATTGGTGTCAGTTTAGAAGAACATATAGGAGAACTTTAAAGAAGTATTTCAAGTTAACGGTGTCTTTGTTTTTCCAGTGAACTGTAATAAGCTGTACCTTCAGCACTTCCTTTTAGACTTTTTTTTTTTTAACAATTATTGGAGATGATCTTTGTCTCCTAAAAGTGGAGAGTCCATTCCCATTTTTACAATTCCCCAGATGACTCTCTTGAGGCTTAGAGCTGTTTGCATTTGCAGAGTCAGGCTTGGAGCCAACCAGGAATCCTTGGCACACCCCAAATCCTTTTGACTGCCATTGGAGTAACAGTGGGTACGGAAATTAGGTCTTCAAAAATTGGTATGTACGTGATCCTTACATTTTCAGATCTTTTTGGCTCTGATATTGTTTAATTCTGTTCTAAATTGTTCTGAGGAGATAAAATGCTTGATTTGACCAGTGTGAAAAGTATACTAATGTTTCTTATCACAGTCTGAACTCGTTGTTACAGTTAACCCTGAAATTCAGTGACGCGCTTTGGGATTGCATTAACAGAGGAAGATATTTGTAATCTGACTTTGAGATGATGATTTTTTTCCTAAGCTGTTCTCATCCCATTTTACTTGCTGGTTTGTTTGCCTTTTTTCTACATCACTGTGTTCAAAGTGGAAATAGGAAAACTGAGAATGGATGTGTACCTAAAGTAAGTATGTCTCTATGAAAGTAGTGAGAAAATAGTTTCCTTGTTCATTTTTAGAGATTATATTCAAGCAGTGTTTGCCATGCAAAACAGCTTTGTATTTCAGAAGTGCTAGACTGTAATGGTAAGGTTGGTTGAATCACTGTCACATCAAATTCAATATACAGTAAAAAGGCAAAAGCAGTGAAGCAGATGAGGAAATAGGTTTGCCAGCAAAAAATGTTTCAATCCTGTTTCCACAACTGGAAAGCAGAGACCATATTTGAGGAATATTACAATATGGATTGTAAACAGCTTGGGACTAGGTGGCATAAATTCACCTCTGAGTAAAGTATTGTAACCTAAGGGTGAAACAGCAGAGATCTGGATAAGAAACGAGCCTGGCTTTCCTTTCACTACTGCTATAGTAATGAAGTATTTCTGTCACTGGCGGAACTGTATAAAATGAGAAAAGTAATAAAAAAGGCTCCACAGCATACAGTGCTCCTGCTCTAAAGGAGATGCTGTCTATTAAATAACTGCAAGATTTCCATGTACACAGGATCACGAGGGACTTTTAAGAAATCAATAACAGTATGAGTCATTCATGGCAACCATTTTCTGCAGTATTTGCTTTAAAAATACAGTTGGTGTTGGAATTGGTTGGAAACTTTCCTAGGACTGGTAAAGAAGAGGAAGCTTAAGGCTTAACACCAGTAAGGAACAGCTGGTGCAACAGACCCGTGGCACCAGTACTGGGGAAAATGGGAGGGTGGTTCCAGCTAGGAATGGCTTTGATCTGTTGTCTGAGCCAAAAGACAACTTCGTATCCGTAGTCACCTAATTTCCCCCCATGTCCTTACACCAGTAATAACCTTTGCATTACTCTCAAACTTTTTTTAGACATTTGTAAATATGTAATATTGAAAATATGGAAAAATTGTGTACCAAAATGGTATAAAAATGTGTAAGATAAATGCTCTGTTTAATGAGAAGCTGTAATTAAATGCTGCTTTGCGAAAGTGTGCATGAGGACGTGTTAAATATTCTATGTATCTAGAAGTTGTGTTAATGACAGCAAATCATCCATTTATGTCAGAAAACTTCATGCTAATATGGAATATGAAGGAAAAACTAATATTTTACTTCAAGCAAAAGTTGGGTATTGAGTTTCTTGGAGGACTTCATGTGCATAATCACTGTTAAATATGTTCATAATAAAATTTTATATCTTTATATTGTATCTTGATTTTATTGTCCTTCTGGTGAATGACTACCATTTTTGTAACTTGCATGTATTTTCAGTTTATATGTATTTTCTTATGCATACTTAAACTTGGTTAATTGCATAAGGATGGGATTCAGGAGGCTGTGTCAGCACAGATTAGCCAGGGAATTATGTTTTGGGTTGTTTGTTGTTTTTGATTATCCTGCCTGGGCTTGAAGGTGCAAGGACAGGTTGCTAATGTTCCCAGGAAATACAGAGGTGAACTGGCATTCTCAAATGGCTGAAGAGCGGCTTTGCAAAGCCTGCTGTGGCCCCGTTGCAGTAAAACTTCCCCTGGGGAATGTTAGTGCCATCTGCCATCCTGCCAAATGCACAGGTGTCACCTTAGGTGCTGCTGGAGGCCTCTGCCAGCAGGGCTGTCCGTTCTCCCCCTTGCCGTGCAGCAATGCGTCCTCTCAGCACACCCAGGAAAGGGCAGCCCCACCTTCACCTCACTGGACAGTAATTAAAAAAAAAAAAAAAGGTTTACAGAGGGTGAAGATGCTGATCTCATTCATCTCCTTCTTACAGCTCTGGATCTTCCAAGAGTCTGCTCGCATGTGGTAGACTGCAAAGGTGATGAGCAGGTCACCCTCCATTTGGGGTGATGCCACTCCTTACACAAACTCGAGGAGAGACCGAAATCTCACTGTGTGCTGAATAAAATGGCCATAAACATCTCTGCACAAATGGATATGCAACTTACCCTTGCTTTGATATCAGCGGGGGTAGCGCTCATTTACCAGCAGCAGTTAATTCTGAAGCCATTTCCTTTAGGTTTCAGTTAAAATAGTTCATGGTGGGAGACAGGTCATACTCATTTGTGGCATTTACAGTAAACGATGACACACATACACACCCCTGCTTCCCCCTCCTCCCCTCCAGATCAGGGCTGACATGGCCCCAGTTTCTATAGCTGTCGTCACGTGGAGAGCCATGGCAGTAACCTAGAGACCGGAAACAGAGAATGTGACTTTCTAATTACCTTCCTGCATACTCCACCCCAGTGTGTGCTTGTTTTTTCTTTTTTGTGTTTTTTTTTTGTTTGTTTGTTTTTTTTACAGCAAATTAATTATCTAGAGCCAAGACTGCAAGCTCATCACTCTAATGCTTTACTTTGGCACTGCAATGAGCTGGCCAGCAGTCTTTGAAAAAGATGATTAAAGTAGTACTCTACTCACCTAAACTGAGGTGTTTGAAGATAATTAAAATTTAAAAATCAGTAACTGTCCATTTTACAGAAAAGCCCTATTGTAATTCGGGGGATGCCGAGCAGTGAGGGGGACATGACACACCAACACTCAAAAAACCCACAACCCCTGTCTGCAATCCCAAAGCTGTTACAGCCAAAGCATTGGTTATTCCTCGCATGTAAAACGAGCTATAGAACTATACCTGCCTTTCTGTAGCACAACTTCTGGTTTAATGCAACAGGGTTTTTCCCTCCCATACAGCTTTTGCACTGACGAGCACCTCAAACCATTTTTTTTCTGCAGTTCAGCACATGCATGAACTGACAAACAGCAAAAAAAAAATATTACGGTATTTGCAATTATTAACCTGCGCAAAGGACAAGGAATGTTTGAACGGCTTGGCCAAGGAGCTAAATGTTTCTAGAAGTAAATACTGACTCAAAATGCACAGAACTATTTCTTTTAAATGTAAATACATAGCTGAGTAGATACTACACCACCAGCATAGCATCATGGAAAGGACATAAAGTATCCAACCACCCAGATTAAAAATTTCCTTAGCAATTCAGAGCTCATAAATTTAGTTTCTTGATGGTAAGTTTCTTTCTCACCCTGGTGAGTGTCCCAGACACTTTATTCAATCTATCTTGTTTAAATATTTTCTTTTTACAGGTGTTGTATAATTTCTGACACTGAATACACAACATTCTGTTTCTAGTCAAACTCATGCTAAAGCTCGCTCTGCCATAGAAACATAAGGTATATACCCCCCCCCAGTATAACGTCCATACACTCAGCATAGCCCTGTAGTGCTCCCTAGGACATCTGCTAGGATGAAGAAGTGGCTTGTGATGAAGGAGATGTGTTTACAGAGATGTTCAATGGGTACGCTAGCAGAAATACACAAGCCTTACAGCTAGGTTAGAAGTCTCAAACGTGCCGAGCCCAAACCTGCTCATCAAGACAACTTTTTTGCCCTACTGACAGCAGAAATGGGTAGGAAGGAAGAGAGCTGAAGCCTTGCCCAGCACAGGGATTTCCACAGCCTGCCTGGATGCACTGAGCAGAGTTACCACGAGAGCACCCCCCTGCACTGAGCACTATGGAAAACAAATCCTCTATGGACATTTGATTTTTCAGTATTGCATCTCTCCAGTCAGACAGTTACAACAGACTGTTGTATCAGCAGGCATCTCATTCTAAACAGCTCTGGCTAAGCGCCACGTTCTGAAACCATTTGAGGGGGCTTCCGAAAGACAAGCAAACGCGGGTCACTCGGACCGACGCCAGCCCAGGAATGCTCTCCCGTACTTGCCCTGGCAGTAACTCTTGCAACTTCGCTAGCAGCAAGCTGCTGCTCACAGAAGCAGCACGGCTGTTCACAGAGGTAGTGTGAAACTCACAGCATGCTCCCATTTCTTTAATCAGCTGACAAGGAAAACCTTATCCAAGCCTACGCTGAAAACTTGTTTTACTTGTTATGGCTCTGCAACTTCACGCTAGAAGTCAGGCGACCAGTTCACATGTTATTTAGTCATGTCACCTGGAGGCAGTTTTTCCCCCTTTCAGACAGGATCACGTTTCACCAACTACCAGAACTCACACTCGCTCTCAGCAAAACCAAAGCAGAAGGTAGCAGGTAAGTGCAAGAGCTACTTAAGACATGCAATTGGGTGCAGTAGTGAATGATTACCCGTGTACAGCTTGCTGAGCACTTCTAGAATGTGAAAAACTTCTTATCTGTCTTTGTTCAATAAAGACAGTTATTTCTGTTACCGTTCCGTGCCCTAATACCACACAATCAGATTAAACAGGTCCAAAAAATGCAGCCGTGTTACCTTCTGATTAACATCATCTCATTTTCTTGCAATTTTGTAGTGACTTTGGCAAAATTACGGAAGTGCTTTTTATTCTGGTATGTACCTCAACTACCTTGAAGAGAACTGAACATATTTTTTTTAAATAACAAAAGAGTTAAGTTTAAATGAGTCACACCAATGAATATGAATTTAAATAATTTAATGCTAACCAAGAGTACAAAGTGTGAAAGTCGGTGTCTCATTTATATTGGTCTTAAAAAAGAAATCTATAGAAAGTGTTTACACTGCAGCAGATTTCAGTAATAGCACCTTGAAGAGAAGTTCTTGAAGTGTTAAGACAGCATGGTAACACTGGTACAATACTACGTACAAACATAAACCATGTAACAGCATGTTTTCCCATTTCTACGTTTGAAAAAGGTTACTTAAAAAGTACATTAAGATCAGAAGTTTTTCAGCGTATTCACAGTTTGAGCAGAGATGGAATCAAGTGCTGGAGTAGAAAAGAGAAGGATGAATGATTTCCAGGCAATTAAATTGCAAGTCCAAAGGCACTGACAATACAGTACATAGTCTTATTCTCCCATCTCACAGTGCAGGTTCCTACAAATACAAAAAAGGGTTTCAGAGACAGAAGCAAGTCACGGTGATTAAATGCATGCCCTTATGTGCATGTTTGTAATTGTTTACACTAGGAATCTTAAGAATGAAGCTTTGACAACAGCTAAGTGCTTCATACATAGCGGAGTTAGCATTGCAGCCAAACGGAAAAAATACCAAACTGCATGCTATTACTCCAAAACTATAGTGCTTGGGAAAAAAAGTATACTGCCTAGTCTTAAGGGGACTAGCATGACATCTGCAAGCTGAAAAATCCAACAGTTGTGCTCCTTACCATCACTGGAGTTGTCCCAGAAGCAAGAGCTTGCTGTATGTAGCCCAGCACCATTCTTTTGCATAATCACACAGGTCACTGTTAGTAGAGAATTAATTTATCACTAACATTAATTAACTAACTGCATTTCTGCTTTGCACAGTACATACATACACACATGCCTATATACATGCTTAAGAGTACTTTACAGACATGGTTCTTGCTCAGATCGTCCCCCACCCGCTACCCACGAGTGCACCTGACTGTACCAGCTTTAAGAGAAAAGAGAAAGTTGAGCTCACCAATGTACTTGAAAGGCTTGCCCAGCTTTGTGAGCTGGCTTAGTGTTTGTTCCACCACGCTCGTCGTCCACTGGTTCACCTTGCTGTGCTGGTAGGCATTGCCACCTATCGCACTTTCTATGGCCTGTTGGTGACAAACGCAGAAAATCAGCTGCACTGCTGCCAGTCTACAAGGCACCCATTAAGCCATTCCAACATGGAGCACTAAAGATGAGACCCCACACCCACAGAAAAAATCCTAAATACTGCTTGTCCGTGCTGATTGTTGGAGGTGTTTTCAATTATTAAAAAATGTGCAGGCCAGAGTTTGAACAAGGCATAGGGGAAATTATCATAGATTCCATCCTCTCTTCACTTTGTGATAATTTGATTATTTGTAATTCCTATCCCAATGTCCTGAAGTCAGAGTTATGACAGGGTCTTGCATTCAAACAGTCTTGAAGAGACTGAACAAATGCACACAACAATGGCTCATTCACACACATTGTTCTATGGAAATCAACTTCAGATTTTTCAGCAGAATCATTTTTGGGAAACAAAACCCCAAATCAAAAGACCCGTGTAGTTTCTGGTTACCAATAGAGCAGAAGCCTTCAGCCAAATAATCCGTCTTACTTATGAGGATAGTTTCCCCTTTAAGATACAAATAAAAGTACATTAAAGCTGCATGTTTTTCATTGATACATTTTTTTCCTCATAGAAATTGTTTGAAAAATAACCACAAAATTATTTCAGATTCAGAAGAGACAGGAGCATGTATTAAAGCATGTGTATCCAATTTACAGAGTCTGACCAAAACAGTTGTTTTGCAACATGAAAAAGATTGTACCAGTTTACAAGAGGAATTCTCAATGCAAAAACCAAATCCCTCTGGAAATTTTCTAGACAGGAAATCCATGTTTCTTAGCAACAAGAATAGTTCAGTCATTTCAAACAAACAAGAACTCTTTCTGGAGGAAAAGCATCTCAAAAGAACACAGTAACACGCATATGCAGACAGCACACAAAAAAACCCTATACGTTACTGAACTATAAAATCTATCTCTGTCGGGTTTAACATAAAACATCCTCCTAGAAATTCTAATAGGGATACACTGCAACGAGAGAGGAGCACATGAAATTATTTTAATTATCTTTTCAATTTGTTATACACAATCACAACTAAAGCTAGGTATCATTTCCACTTAAAGTATGTACATTGCTTAAATCAACAATTATCTATACTTTGACAGCAATCTATCTAGAAATCTACTACATATCAGTTATCAGACTTTCTTGAATGCCTTTTAGCACACAGCATACAACACACTACACTTCCACACCAACAAAATGAAAATGTTAGTTTACCTCTTTAATGATGCTACTGACTTCATCGACAACAAAGGAAGTCTACAAAGAAAGTAGAATTTTAAATCATCAGTGGACACATTCTTCAGTTTACAGAGCTCAAGCTTTGTCAAGAACACGCACTAGAAGCTTAATTTATGCTTGTCAGCTTTCTCGCAAGTCAGAAGATACCGAGTCTTCCTTTCTTTGCTCATATGTACTCCGGCTCCCTGAACCCAGTCAAGTTAACATTCTTAGCAAAGTAATGAAAAATAACAGATGAACTAATATTGGCTGGCCTTCTGAGTCAAAGTTTTCAAATTTTAACTTGAAAGTATTTTAAAATAATACATATAGCATTTCTGTACACATATACTCTCATTTCACAAGAAGCATTAATGTCCACAATTCACAGCAGGGCTGCAGAGACAACCTCGGTGTGCAGGCGCAGCTTGCAGTTAAATGAAAGCGACATCTCCAGGGCACTGACGCGGACAAAACATCAATTCACAGCTCCAGGAAAAGCTGTCATGACAATCTCAGCTGGGGATGAGAAGAAAACTGCGCCTTAGAAATCAAAGAGGAAATCTAGCTCGCTGGACTTCGCACCACCTTCAGCCTTCTCTTGGGCTCCGGGGAGCAGAGATTAAGCGTGTAGAATGGGGACAGAGAAGGCCCCAACATTTTACTTAAAACT
This sequence comes from Opisthocomus hoazin, assembly GCF_030867145.1. Taxonomy (NCBI): domain Eukaryota; kingdom Metazoa; phylum Chordata; class Aves; order Opisthocomiformes; family Opisthocomidae; genus Opisthocomus; species Opisthocomus hoazin. Next base: position 62,395,205 of record NC_134415.1, read on the forward strand.
ACAACCCGTTTTCTCGTATGGTTAGCATGTTTCCCCATTTCAGTCTCTCAGCTATCGCTGTCTCCATGTAAGGTGGTTAAAATCAGCCACCACCACTGCTGGGCGCAGCCCCCCACCACCCATAGCCACCCCAACAGCCAGGGAGGTCCAGCAGGCAGGACCCCGCGCAGCCCGCCACCCCGTTTTTACTACAGGTATCTCACAGCCTCACCTCACATACCAGAACAATCAGAGAAAAGAAACTCACATAACAGCAAACAAATTTATTTCAGAAGACTGAATAAGGATTTCATAATTAACCTAATCAGCATATGTCCACTGAATTTTTGCTGGTAGGTCTGTCAGCTTCTCCAGCCGGCAAACACGACTAACAGCAGAATTTGGGTGCACAGGCAGCACGCAGTTACCCCTGCTCAAGAGAATTTCAGCACTATATCCATAAAACCTTTGGTCAGGAGAACACTCTAGTCAGTGGCAACGGCGCGCAACGTTCAGAATGATGCGCGCTGCTGGGTGTTCTCCCTGGGAGAAGAAACGGCACGCCCCGGGAGACGTGCGGGCAAGGCCTCTGCTGTAACCACCCAGAGGCACCAAATTCCTCGCACACTTCAGCATTTTCAAAAGCTTTTACCTGTTGGGGCAAACTGGCTTTTATTTTCAGCTTCTTTACTCTGATACAATTTTAATATATCTCAATTGTTTTCACAATACCGAATTTTACAGGTGCTTACACTGAAGGTGCACCACTGTATTTAAGCAAATGAGAGCTATAATTATCAAAATATCCTTTCCCATAGAGCCCAAGTTAAGAATATGCATGGCAGACATGCTGGCAGACATGAAGCGTGCTGTCAGGCAAGCTGATAAACCATATACGGATTTTTCTTCACAAAGTCTAGAACTCTGCTCTGAAAAGTCTTTGAGTGAGCACAAACACAGCTCACCAATATGCATTTTATCAAATCCAACCCAAGTTCTCAAAGGTATTTAGGTATCTAATCTGTACGGAAACAAGTGGGACAGAGCCATAGATACATTTGAGAATTTGGTTCTAGAGTTGCTGTCACTTCTCAAACCTCTCTCTTTTTTGGGATGAGAACATAGATGGATTTAGATACATGACAAAACAGAACATAGAAAACCATAGAGAAAAATCTTAGAATGGCTTAAAGAACATAATGCCCCGATACTCAGCTTTGTGGTGTGTGTGCTGTAACTGAGTTGCCAAATACACCACCACCATTCCATCCTTTCAGAACACAGTACAAACACTTTTTGTATTAAAAAACGGGGACAGAGAAGGCCCCACCATTTTATTAGACTGAAAACTACTACCCGCTTTTTCCTATGGTTAGTACGTTTTCCCATTTCAGGCCCTCAACTATCACTGGCTCCATGTAAGGTGGTTAAAACAAGCCGCCACCGCTGCCCAGTGATTGGAAAAGGGGAAATATCACCCCCATTTCTAAAAAGGGTAAAAAGGAAGGCAACCACAGGCAGTCAGTCTCACTTCTGTGCCCGGCAAGATCATGGCGCAGATCCTCCTGAAAACTGTGCTACAGCACATGGAACATAAGGAGGTGACTGGTGACAGCCAACATGGCTTCACCAGGGGCAAATCGTGCCTGAAAAATTTGGTGGCCTTCTACGACAGGGTTACTGCATTGGTGGATAAGGGAAAAGCAACTCACACCATCTACCTGGACTTGAGCAAAGCATCTGACACTGTCCCACCCAACATCCTTGTCTCTCTTTTGGATATACATGGATTTGATGGATGGACCACTCAGTGGATAAGGAATCGGCTGGATGGTCACACTTAAAGAGTTGTGGTGAATGGCTCAATGTCCAAGTGGAGACCAGAGACAAGTGGTGTTCCTCAGGGGTTGGTATTGGGACTGGTGCTGTTTAACATCTTTGTTGATGACACAGATGGTGGTGGGATCAAGTGAACCCTCAGCAAGTTTGCTGACAACACCAAGCTGAGTGGTGCAATCAACACGCTGGAGGGAAGGGATGCCATCCAGAGGGACCTTGACAGGCTTGAGAGGTGGGCCTGTACGAACCTCATGAAGTTCAACAAGGCCAAGTGCAAGGTCCTGCACATGGGTCTGGGCAATCCCAAGCACAAATACAGGCTGGGTAGAGAATGGACTGAGAGCAGCCCTGAGGAGAATGACTTGAGGGTGCTGTTGGATGAGAAGCTCTACATGATCTGGCAGTATGCGCTTGCAGCCCAGAAGGCCAACTGTATTCTAGGCTGCATCAAGAGAAGCATGGCCAGCAGGTCGAGGGAGGGGATTCTGCCCCTCTACTCTGCTCTGGTGAGACCCTACCTAGAGTCCCATGTCCAGCTCTGGAGCCCTCAGCACAGGACAGACATGGACCTGTTGGAGCAGGTCCAGAGGCTGCCAAAAAAATGGTCTGAGGGCTGGAGCACCTCTCCTGTGAGGAAAGGCTGAGAGAGTTGGGGCTGTTCAGCCTGGAGAAGAGAAGGCTGCGGGGAGACCTGATTGCAGCCTTTCAATACTTAAAGGGGGCTTATAAGGAAGATGGGGGCAGGCTTTTTAGCAGGGCCTGTAGTGATAGGACAAGGGGTAATGACTTTAGACTGAAAGAGGGGAGATTTAGATTAGATATAAGGAAGAAATTCTTTACTGTGAGGGTGGTGAAACACTGGCACAGGTTGCCCAGAAAAGCTGTGGTTGCCTGCTCCCTGGAAGTGTTCAAGGCCAGGTTGGATGGGGCTTTGAGCAGCCTGGCCTAGGGGAAGATATCCCTGTCCATGGCGGGGTGGGGTGTGTGGAACTATATGATCTATAAGGTCCTTTCCAACTCAAACCATTCTATGATGCTATAAAATAAAGGAGAAAAAATCAGAAGCTTTGTGATTTCTCTGCACTAGCCTTCTGGCACAAGGCAAGCAGACATGATGTTTCCACTACCTTGTTTAAAAGAGCTGTTCCTAAGCAACAAATGTAAACTGCAAAGCAGCATTACTCTTGAGTAATTCTGAAGACATTTTTGAAAACAGCTATTGGAATGATGTTCAAGCATGTTAATTATCAGTTTTTAAAAAACGTCTCTAACGGTGTAAGACAGGCCAGGCCGGGCAATCAGGACAAGGCCTGTGGAACAGCAGCAGCCCGGCACACCTTCGCCCCTCTCGCTGCTTCGCTATTGTCTCACCGAGTCCCAGCGCGGCTGCCGCGGAACGCTGCAGCGAACCGCCGCAGCCCAGGAAACCGCTCCCTCTGCAAGGGCAACACTCGCCGGCGGCCATTTAGCACCATAAAGACAAAGACCCTCGGTTTACCCGACTCTGCACCTCCGCTAACGGGGTGCAAAGGGACAGCTGCCTCCGTGCGCCTGCCGCGCACAGACCGAACTCTTCCCCCCGCACAAGGAGCGGCTTACCCGAGCCTTCCACCGAGCTCACCCGGGCCAGCAGAGCTCCCGCCACCGCCCCACCGTGCCGGCGAGGCCAGACACCACCCGAAAGGCGGAGACGGTGCCGGCCCCCCGGGTAACCAGCTCTCCTCATCCCGCCAGAGGGGCGGCGAGCTCCCGGAGCGGCCCCCGGCCCGCCGGCCCGGCCCCTCTGCAGCCCCGGCCCGTTACCTCCTCCCCCGACTGGAAGTCGTCCATCCTCCCGGCCAGGCCCCTCACGCCGCAACCGACAGCCCCGCACCGCCCCCCGCGCGCCGGCCGCTGCGCGCACTGCGCCTGCGCCCCCCGGCTCCGCGCCCCCACCCGCGCCGGGCCACGGCGCCCGAAGCGCTTGCGCAGTGCTGCCCGCGGGTGCGCCCCGCGCGGACAGGTGGCAGCGCGCCGGTGCACTCGTGAGCGCCCCCCTGCGCTGCCTCTACGCCTGCGCAGTGCGCTCTGCAACGGGGTGGGGTGCCCGGCAAGATGGCGCGGTTTCCATAGCGACAGCGCGGAGGCGCCTGGCCGGGGCCCGGGCCGGGAGACACCGCTGGGCGGGGGGCGGTGGGGCCGGCTGGGGCTGAGGGGGGGGAGGCTGCTTTTGGCGGCTGCGTTTCGCACGCCGGCAGCTCGCCGCCTGTGTGCGGAGCGGTGGGTCCTTCCCTGGGGAGGAGGGTCTGCGTGTCGTGTCTGGAAACAGCTTGAAACGGAGCCCCGAGTGTGTCGTGTACGCCCAGGAACGGAAAAAAGCACGGAAAGGCGTGAAGAATGTGGGTGTTCTCACTGTTCTAAGCAGATCCCGTCAGTTTTAGCAGCCAGAATCTGGGCAGTGAAATTAAAGGGCACGCTTTTCGCCATGTACGGGTTCTGTGTGTGCGCGCGCAGTGCTCGCGGGTTGCCCAGGCCGGTGCCGGTGCCAGCTTCCGAGAGACCCGGAGGATGCCGTTCGAGTCCGGAGCAGCCTGGGTGAAGTGGAGAGGCAGCCAGGGCCTCAGCTGTGGCCCCCACCCCTGCTCCCTCCACTCTAGGCCTGTCTCCGGGGCAGGCCTCAGCTCCATGCTTTGGCCTTGGCTCCAATCCCATGTCTGGCCCTGCCTCAAGCTTCTCCTGAAGATGATGACCCTGACTGGTCACCTCGCCCCTGACCAGTCATCTCTCTTTGGGACGGTGTGGGCACCCCACAGGCAGCACCTGCTCTGCCCGCCCTGCCAGGGTCTGGCTGCTGGGCTTGCCCTTGGCCCCTCTCCTCTGAGCCCTGCGCTCACTGCTCCCACCGAGCAGAAAGCAGGAACCAGAAAAGTGAGGCTGAACGAGTGGTGCTTGTTTAGACAAAAGGACAAAAGGCTGTAACTTGGTTACATTCTTAGTGCGTCTAAAATACTGCAGCAGTTTTTCATGCCCAGGGATGAGAGGGAAAAATACAGTGGGAGAAAAGTGTGACAATTAAGGCTTCCGTTAAATACTAGGGGGAAAGCTGGCAGGAAGGCTGACGTTCCTCAGCCTGGCTTTGTGATACTGGATATTTGTCGCCGTGGGTAGTTAACAATCCTCAGGTTATCTCTGGCCTTTCATTTACCTAAAGTTTTGTCTGAAACAAAGGCCCAAATCATCCAAATATTCTTTGCTGGGCTTAGCTCTGTGCCCCACTAACAATTGCTTTCCCTTCAGTGATACAGCTGAAGAAGGTGATTAAACTTGACATACGCAGGTGGAAGTGTTTGAACCTATTTAACTTAAGGAAGTTATAAAATTGCAGGCTTCATTCTATTCACATGGCATTATTTTTGCTGTGTGGATAGAACTGCAGTGCTTTGTTTAATTTTAACAAAAAAGAATGTTTCTTAAAACACTCAAAACGCTAAGGAGGTCTTCTGCATTGTACATATGGTTTACCTGGTAGAGCCAGGAACAGGAGAGGAGATCAACCTGCAAGAACAGCCTCTCTTCCACACTGAAATAATTTGGATGTAATTTTGAACTTCATTACTGACGTTTGGTTCTGTAACAGACTGAATTGGGATATCCAGTGCAAATAATATTTTAATTTTTAATCATTATCTGAGATCAGATTTCCAGTTGTAAGGTAAAATAATTTTCTTCTTTTCACAGATGCATAAAAAATGAATTATTTTGAACTTTTATCTGTGCTAATTGATTTGTCATTTAGACCTGAATAGAAAACTATTTTGTTTCCAGGAAATAACTGTTTACGATACAAGCAGAGTTTTCTGTGCGAGTCCTGGGGACGTTGAGGTTAGTAGTATTTTCACATCTGTAATGTAGAACTCAAAGCCACTGGTCTTCCTGTGTGTGGCTTGAAGACAGCGTATTTTGACAGTATCAGTCAGCTTTTATAGTCTCTTGTGTTTGGTCTCCTTTTAATGTTAGAAAAATGAATAAATTCTCTTTGATAGCTAGTTTCTGTTGTTGGTAACAAAACCAGAGACTTGACAAAAGCTCATGTAACGCTAGGGCTCTTGTCAGAGTGCGTTTGCTTTTAGCTGTTTTGGGGATGCTCCTCTGTACATACATCAGTTTAATTTTGGTGCCCAAAGGAAGGAAGGGGGGTGGAGAACAGCCACCAGTTTTCTTGAAGGAAAGATAAAAAAAATAGTAAGAGTGCTATTCATCTCTTAAAAGCAGTTTACTTCCACGCATCTTTCTTTGATGGCTGCTGAAAAGGTAAGGACAGCTTTTTAATGTGTTCTATACGGCATTGCACAGGGGGATGAATTCTACTTACTGAAATGGTGTTTTTTGGACTGCAAAGTTTTCATGGAAAGGCCACAACTGGAACCTAAAAAAGTTTTTGGTTTTTTTGTTGTTTTTTTTTTTTTTTTTCTTAAGGTTGTCAGGTTGGAGATTATTAAAATCACAGGACATAACTTTGGTAAAACATTATCAAAGAAGTTGTAAGTACTTTGTATGTGTTTATGCAAGGATGTGAAGATTAAACTGTTGCAGCCAGGTAGTATAAAATAACACTTGCAATTTTCTTAACTAAGTTAATGTGATTGGCCTCTGCAGAATAGAAAATTGCTATAAGTTCCAGGAGCTATTGTGATTATTTTTATTCTGAACCTCCTGAATCTGTCCCTTAGCTCCTGATGTCGTACATCCATCTTCTGGATTAACGGTGAAGTAATCCAATTATCTCAAATCAATGAAGGCTGTGACTTTGGAAGATGAGTTTGTTTATTCTTATTTAATTGTCATTATGTTGCTAGTGCTTAAGGATCTGAAAGGAGATTACATACAAAATTGCTTTGAGAAGAAGTAGCTTGCTAAGTCAGGCATTTCTAAGTGTAAAATCTTACAAGAGTGCTTCCTTTGGCAAACTTAGTCTTGTCCTAGGTAGGCTTTTTGACTGATACTCAGTTACAGAAGTACATGCTGTTTTAGCCTGATATAAAAGAAAAAAGTGTGGTCTTCTGAGACTGCACTGTGTGCGTGCATGCCTCCCGCTCGTAAGATGTGACCACACTGGTCATCCCATCTCCTTTACAATGGCTTTGAGACTTCGCATGATAGTTTCAGAAAGCTACTGATCTATCTGCAAGGTGCCTGACACTGGATTATTTTGAATACATAATTTAAAATAATGTTTGAACAAAATATATAAGCTTTGTGCTCAAAAGGGAGAATTGTCACAGTATTTACTAAAGAGGTTGCTGTTGCTTTTGGTTTTACACGAAAGATGCTTGGCTTTGAGGTTCTGCGTCCATGTAAAACAGCTAGCTGACTGGATTCAATGGGTAAACATGAAAGGAGGGCATCTGTGAAAGTTTTTAAAATTGTTTTTTGCTGTCAAGGAGGGTTATTACTGAAAACACCACTTTTTATTACTGACAAAAAAACTAATGTAATGCAGACAGCTTCAGTGTTAAGAAAGCTCTTCTTTTACAGTGGTATAGAGCTTTTCAGTCCAATTTGAACACCTCTGTGAAATGATTACGAGTTCAAGTCTGTTGTGGGGCACAAGGATTATCTCCAATTTTGGGGGATATAGTACTTCATTTAGTCTTAAAGCT